>NC_139698.1:6903361-7005861 GCF_964188405.1 Protomyctophum parallelum | reverse complement strand
GAGAGAGATGGAGAGAGAGAGAGAGAGAGAGAGAGGGAGGGAGAGAGAGAGGGAGGGAGAGAGAGATGGAGAGAGAGAGAGAGGGAGAGGGGGCAGATGGAGAGAGATAGGGGGGAGATGGAGAGAGAGAGATGGAGGGAGGGAGAGAGAGAGATGGAGAGAGAGAGGAGATGGAGAGAGAGGGGGGAGATGGAGAGAGGGAGATGGAGAGAGAGAGAGGAGAGATGGAGGGAGGGAGAGATGGAGAGAGGGAGGGGGGAGATGGAGAGAGAGATGGAGAGAGAGAGGGGGGAGATGGAGAGAGAATAAAATAAGTACCTACAGTGGTAATACTAGTAGTAAACAGCGGTAGTAAGTAGTATTATGGTTAGCAGATGATATAATAATAATTTTGCCCCCTATAACATATCTTCATATAATTGGTCCTCGCTAATGTTAATGAATAAAATACTCAGTCTGTGTCTCATTATAGGAGGCTGTTGGCAGTTCAGAAACATCGTTAGGTAGATTAGATTTTAAACACGATTTATTTTTTAAGGAATATAAAGCCTGCAGTTTCTATTAGCTTTGACTCCCCATCGACGATGGGTTTCTGAACTGCCCACAACCTAATTGTGCCCACTTAGACCCCACCTCCATTCTACAAATATCTTCACAGTTTTCTGAAAAACCAATGTTTCACGCCCCTCGAACAATGTTACAATGTACACCACCAGAGTACAGACATAAGTTCCAACATGCTAACAGTCCGACAGTTATTAGACCGACACCCTAACCCCAAAGGTCAAACCCTAAAGGGCAGTCCATACCGTCTCCGACCACCGAACTTTTCAACGGAAAGATCAGACTTGAATTTCTTCTCCGAAGTAGAGTTCAGCGAGTCACAACATCTGGGAGTGCAGCTTTCACTTCAGAACAAAGATTCGGAGGAATGCGTTTCAGAAGTTGTGAGTGACGTCATGTTGTAGTTGTACCGGAGCTTTCAGACGAGAAGTTCGATGGTCGGAGACAGTATGGACTGCCCTTAAGTCATTAGAGCGACACCCTGACCCCAAAGGTCAAACCCTAAGTCATTAGACCGACACCCTAACCCCAAAGGTCAAACCCTAAGTCATTAGACCGACACCCTAACCCCAAAGGTCAAACCCTAAGCACGACCAACGCAACAGGTGATGTTCCTATGTAAGCGTGCTCACCCCCCACCACCAGGACGTAGTAATTAGGTGTCAGACGCACAGTTACCTCGGCGGGGGTCAGCTCTCCGGTGCGGGCAGCCTTCTCCGCCTCGCCAATCAGAACCCTCAGAGCCGCGTCGGCCGCTTCCTGCTTGCCCTGTTTCTTATTGGACGCACAGACGGGAGGGAACCAACGACCTCCCAGCTTCGCCTGGTACGTAAACCTGCAGGGAGGGGGGGAGGGAGGGAGAGAGAGAGAGAGAGAGAGAGAGAGAGAGAGAGAGAGAGAGAGGTCATGTGGGAGACAAGGTGACTGTGTGTGTGCGCGCGCGTGTGTGTGCGTGTGTAGAATACATCAGCAATCAAGGACAAATAAAAGTTGAGGGCAAAGTATCGAGTCTAGGTATGTGTGTACCGTGTGTGTGTGTGTGTGTGTGTGTGTGTGTGTGTGTACAGGCTTGAAAGGACGTTCCAAAAACAATGAAACACCATGATGTTAAAATGATGACGTTTTAGTTCATATTGTTCCTGCTGTTCTACACGCTGCCAACACAGTGAAGAAATCACGGACTGAGGCTTTATTACCCTTTGCTTTCTTTATGAAACATACGAGACCATTAGGGAGGATACATTTGAACAAAAATCTCAAGACGTGATAATTTTAGGCCGACCAAATCGTGACATTTCTGAGACCATTCATGTTTCCGTGGCGCTGACTGGTAGCATGCAGTGCGTAGCGTACTTGGGTTCGTGCGGCGGTCCAGACTGTCCCACCAGGCGGATCTCGGCGGCGAAGCCGCGCGCCCGGGCGTACTCCAGCAGGCCCGACACGGCGTTGTTGTTCAGGTGGTTGATGAGGTCGCCCACGCCCGCGTCGTGAGCCGCGCGCAGCTCGTCCGCCGTCAGGGGGGGCAGCGAGGGGCAGATGGGGCCGCCGGTGCCCCCCGAGTCACCCCCGTCACCCAGGGGTAACTGAGGCTGGAGGAACAGAGGGGGGGAGAGGTTATTTACCCCCGTCACCCAGGGGTAACTGAGGCTGGAGGAACAGAGGGGGGGAGAGGTTATTTACCCCCGTCACCCAGGGGTAACTGAGGCTGGAGGGACAGAGGGGGGGAGAGGTTATTTACCCCCGTCACCCAGGGGTAACTGAGGCTGGAGGGACAGAGGGAGGGAGAGGTTATTTACCCCCGTCACCCAGGGGTAACTGAGGCTGGAGGAACAGAGGGAGGGAGAGGTTATTTACCCCCGTCACCCAGGGGTAACTGAGGCTGGAGGAACAGAGGGAGGGAGAGGTTATTTACCCCCGTCACCCAGGGGTAACTGAGGCTGGGGGGAGAGAGGGAGGGAGAGGTTATTTACCCCCGTCACCCAGGGGTAACTGAGGCTGGAGGAACAGAGGGAGGGAGAGGTTATTTACCCCCGTCACCCAGGGGTAACTGAGGCTGGAGGGACAGAGGGGGGGAGAGGTTATTTACCCCCGTCACCCAGGGGTAACTGAGGCTGGAGGAACAGAGGGAGGGAGAGGTTATTTACCCCCGTCACCCAGGGGTAACTGAGGCTGGGGGAGAGAGGGAGGGAGAGGTTATTTACCCCCGTCACCCAGGGGTAACTGAGGCTGGAGGAACAGAGGGAGGGAGAGGTTATTTACCCCCGTCACCCAGGGGTAACTGAGGCTGGAGGAACAGAGGGAGGGAGAGGTTATTTACCCCCGTCACCCAGGGGTAACTGAGGCTGGAGGGACAGAGGGGGGGAGAGGTTATTTACCCCCGTCACCCAGGGGTAACTGAGGCTGGAGGAACAGAGGGAGGGAGAGGTTATTTACCCCCGTCACCCAGGGGTAACTGAGGCTGGAGGAACAGAGGGAGGGAGAGGTTATTTACCCCCGTCACCCAGGGGTAACTGAGGCTGGAGGAACAGAGGGAGGGAGAGGTTATTTACCCCCGTCACCCAGGGGTAACTGAGGCTGGAGGAACAGAGGGAGGGAGAGGTTATTTACCCCCGTCACCCAGGGGTAACTGAGGCTGGAGGAACAGAGGGAGGGAGAGGTTATTTACCCCCGTCACCCAGGGGTAACTGAGGCTGGAGGGACAGAGGGGGGGAGAGGTTATTTACCCCCGTCACCCAGGGGTAACTGAGGCTGGAGGGACAGAGGGGGGGAGAGGTTATTTACCCCAGGGGTAACTGAGGCTGGAGGAACAGAGGGAGGGAGAGGTTATTTACCCCAGGGGTAACTGAGGCTGGAGGGACAGAGGGAGGGAGAGGTTATTACCCCAGGGGTAACTAAGGCTGGAGGAACAGACATTAGGAGGACAGACACCAGGAGGACAGACAGACACCAGGAGGACAGACAGACACCAGGAGGACAGACACCAGGAGGACAGACAGACACAGACACCAGGAGGACAGACACCAGGAGGACAGACAGACACAGACACCAGGAGGACAGACACCAGGAGGACAGACACCAGGAGGACAGAGACACAGACACCAGGAGGACAGACAGACACAGACACCAGGAGGACAGAGAAACAGACACCAGGAGGACAGACAGACACAGACACCAGGAGGACAGAGAAACAGACACCAGGAGGACAGACAGACACAGACACCAGGAGGACAGAGAAACAGACACCAGGAGGACAGACAGACACAGACACCAGGAGGACAGAGACACAGACACCAGGAGGACAGAGACACAGACACCAGGAGGACAGACAGACACAGACACCAGGAGAACAGACACCAGGAGGACAGACACCAGGAGGACAGAGACACAGACACCAGGAGGACAGACATACACAGACACCAGGAGGACAGACAGACACAGACACCAGGAGGACAGACAGACACAGACACCAGGAGGACAGACACCAGGAGGACAGAGACACAGACACCAGGAGGACAGACACCAGGAGGACAGACACCAGGAGGACAGACACCAGGAGGACAGAGACACAGACACCAGGAGGACAGACACCAGGAGGACAGACACCAGGAGGACAGAGACACAGACACCAGGAGGACAGACAGACACAGACACCAGGAGGACAGACACCAGGAGGACAGACAGACACAGACACCAGGAGGACAGACAGACCTTGTTGAGCTGCAGCCTGCCGTCAGCCATCAGTTCCTTTACAGCCTCCTCTGCAGCCAGCTGTCGCGCTGCCTTCTTACTGGGAGCAGACGCCTCCGCGCACATGCCGTCCCCTACCTTCACCCTGTACATGAACCTACACACACACACACACACACACACACACACACACACACACACACACACACACACACACACACACACACATAAATATATATACGTGCATATACGGTGAGATATATTTGCAGAAAAATAGATCTGCTCTGGTCGTTTACAGGCCAGAACAGAGACACAGAGAGGGAGAGAGACAGACAGAGAGACAGAGAGGGATACAGACAGACAGAGAGACAGAGAGGGAGACAGACAGACAGACAGAGACAGACTGAGAGACAGAGACAGACAGATAGAGAGACAGAGAGGGAGACAGACAGACACAGACTGAGAGACAGAGACAGACAGATAGAGAGACAGAGAGGGAGACAGACAGACAGAGAGACAGAGAGACAGACAGAGAAAGACAGAGAGACAGAGAAAGACAGAGACAGAGAGAGACAGACAGAGACAGAGAGGGAGAGAGTGTGTGCGGCCGAGAGACAGACAGACAGACAGACAGACGCCTTAAATTAATTGTGAAACTTTGTGACCCGTGATGACATCATCACCCTACTGGAAGGTACTTGACCTCGTTATCTCCGTACTATCAAGCAGCCAATGGGATCGCATGATGTGATAATATCACTCTGACCCGTTTCAGAAAGACGCACGACACACATCTGACATATTCCATTATATATGCTCCTCCGTGTCAGGCAGGTCATTTTAGACACACATCTGACATATTCCATTATATACGCTCTGTGTACGGCAGGTCATTTTAGACACACATCTGACATATTCCATTATATACGCTCTGTGTACGGCAGGTCATTTTAGACACACATCTGACATATTCCATTATATACGCTCTGTGTACGGCAGGTCATTTTAGACACACATCTGACATATTCCATTATATACGCTCTGTGTACGGCAGGTCATTTTAGACACACATCTGACATATTCCATTATATACGCTCTGTGTACGGCAGGTCATTTTAGACACACATCTGACATATTCCATTATATACGCTCTGTGTACGGCAGGTCATTTTAGACACACATCTGACATATTCTGTTATATACGCTCTGTGTACGGCAGGTCATTTTAGACACACATCTGACATATTCTGTTATATATGCTCCATGTCAGGCAGGTCATTTTAGACACACATCTGACATATTCCATTATATATGCTCCGTGTCAGGCAGGTCATTTTAGACACACATCTGACATATTCCATTATATATGCTCCATGTCAGGCAGGTCATTTTAGACACACATCTGACATATTCCGTTATATATGCTCCATGTCAGGCAGGTCATTTTAGACACACATCTGACATATTCCATTATATATGCTCCTCCGTGTCAGGCAGGTCATTTTAGACACACATCTGACATATTCCATTATATATGCTCCATGTCAGGCAGGTCATTTTAGACACACATCTGACATATTCCATTATATATGCTCCTCCTTGTCAGGCAGGTCATTTTAGACACACATCTGACATATTCCATTATATACGCTCCATGTCAGGCAGGTCATTTTAGACACACATCTGACATATTCCATTATATATGCTCCTCCGTGTCAGGCAGGTCACGACCTGAAAGGGCCCCCCTCCTACATAATGTAACGGTTTAACCCAGGGGTGGGCAACTTTAACGATGGAGAGGGCCACTATATTTCTACACTAACTGCCTATAGGGCGGCTAGGGCCAGAACATGTGAGGGTACCTACCCTAGGGGACATGGGGAGAACATGTGAGGGTACCTACCCTAGGGGACATGGGGAGAACATGTGAGGGTACCTACCCTAGGGGACACGGGGAGAACATGTGAGGGTATCTACCCTAGGGGACACGGGGAGAACATGTGAGGGTACCTACCCTAGGGGACATGGGGAGAACATGTGAGGGTACCTACCCTAGGGGACACGGGGAGAACATGTGAGGGTATAACTACCCTAGGGGACACAGGGAGAACATGTGAGGGTACCTACCCTAGGGGACACGGGGAGAACATGTGAGGGTACCTACCCTAGGGGACACGGGGAGAACATGTGAGGGTACCTACCCTAGGGGACACGGGGAGAACATGCGAGGGTACCTACCCTAGGGGACACGGGGAGAACATGTGAGGGTACCTACCCTAGGGGACACGGGGAGAACATGCGAGGGTACCTACCCTAGGGGACACGGGGAGAACATGTGAGGGTACCTACCCTAGGGGACAGGGGGAGAACATGTGAGGGTACCTACCCTAGGGGACACAGAACAGGTTATTAAGTGATGTAACCGTGCGTTACCGTGGGTCGTGAGGCGGGCCCTCCTGCCCCGTGATGATGAACTCGATGGGGTTGCCCGTCCTCTGGCTGAACTCCATCAGCACGGACACGGGGTTCTTCCCTCCGGGCAGCGAGCGGGACAGGGGGTTCCGGGGACCCCCCTCTGAGACCACGCCTCCCATCACGCCTCCCTCCGACGAGGCGCCGAACAGGTCCCCCACGCCCCCCATGCTCACGGGACCCTGGACACACAGACGAGGAAAAGCAAGACATTTAACCCATTTGACCTGAGATCAGATTCTAAAAACAGACAGTTTTCTGAAAAAGCCATGTTTCTATGTCAGTGGTTTACAACACACACACACACACACACACACACACACACACACACACACACACACACACACACACACACACACACACACACACACACACACACACACACACACACACACACACACACACACACACACACACACACACACACACACACACACACACACACTGGTAATAGTTTCAATCTACATATTATGCATTGATATTATATTGTTTAGGCTAAGGCTGTGCAGGTAGACCAGCATAGATTGGCTATTTTCAGCAAGTGTAAAATCAGCCATTACGACGGCATAAAACAGATTTTTTGTTTTAGTCGACTTTTTAGTCGACTAAAATCTCATGATATTTAGTCAACTACACTAAAACGGTTCCGGGGGACTAAAATGTGACTAAAACTAAAACTATTCAAACTAAATTTGCTGTCAAAAGCAACACTGCTGTTATATTGTTTTTGTTATCTGTGCTTAAATTATTATTTTTGTATCCTACTGTTTATATCGTCAAATATGCATGCATATGTCTGTACTCAATTATTAATGTTTTTTTATATTGTTTTAATGATGACGATAACTGTGGGGGGGGGGGGGGGGGGGGGAGAAAATGAAAAAAAAGGGTATGTTCAAACTGTACTAAACTGTTGAAACCTATTACCAAATACCAATAAACATATATAAAAAAATAAAAAATAAAACAACCCTGCTCACCGCGTCAGTGTCGGGCTGCGGGTCGGTCACCTCCTCCATGGTGGAGTCCAGGCCCCCCCCCTCCTCCCCCCCGGCCCCTCCCCCCCCTCCAGGCTTCATGTTCTCCCCCACCAGGATGCGCAGCGTGGCGGCGGCGGCGTCCTTCTTGGCCACCTTCTTGCTGTTGCCCTCGGCCACGGGGAACAGCCTCCCGTCCAGCATCACCTGCATGCGAAACCTGAGGAGGGGATAGGAGGCATTGTGAGCTTGTAGATCTGATATTTATTTTTGGTGAAGAGACTCAGTGTACTGTATATTTTTTATCCCACGATTTTGTAATCCATTTTTCACCCCTGTGTCAATCATCTAATGTGATCCTGGGCTCTACACACCCTCCACCAACCTAGTCCCCATATATGGGGGACAAGGGGAGAGCAACGGACTTGAACTCATGCTTCCTTCATGCCTGAGTGTCCAAGTTGCTCCTTTACACCTGACAGGGGGGAGTTTCCCTGGTTGGACGTAGCGCGTGGAAGAAACACGTTATTCCAACCAGTTCCTTTCCCCTCCATCAGGCGCCCCGGCTGGCCAGGGGGAGGCAGTTTAGTGACCAGGATTACTGCATGTTTTTTGTGTACAGTGTACTGTATAGACTGAAAAACAACACACCAAGAAGTACAGTGCAACTCAGGTCCGTTTTACATAAGGCTTATTATACATAGTCTGGATTTTCGGTGGTGAGGTGACCACCGAACTACAACATGACGTCACTGAGCCGCGGTGAAGAGCAAACCACCGCCCCCAGCCCTTCTCTCTGTTGTGGCCCTCAGGTTAATGTCAGAATA
Organism: Protomyctophum parallelum; assembly: GCF_964188405.1. Lineage (NCBI taxonomy): Eukaryota > Metazoa > Chordata > Actinopteri > Myctophiformes > Myctophidae > Protomyctophum > Protomyctophum parallelum. The sequence goes on along the minus strand of NC_139698.1, from coordinate 6,997,334 downwards.
CTGATATAATATTGGTTTCAGCTGTTACTATTCCACAACATGCAAACATAACCCGCTTTTATTACTTCAGTCTAAATTAGTAGCTCAATGCTTCAACACAAGTATAATTAAAGGCATTTGAAATTACATAAAAATGTTAATTTTCAGGATTCCAATAAAAAAAATAGAAAAAATTCAAGATTTCAATTTGAATATAGCAAAAATAGCCAATCTACAAGCTCAAAACGCGTCGCAGCGCGACGCGTTTTGAGCTTGTAGATCGGCTATTTTTGCTATGACAATAATATATGGCCCTAGGGAGTGAGTGTGGAAATATAGTGGCCCTCTCCATCGTCAAAGTTGCCCACCCCTGCCCTATAGTAAGGGCATTTTATCAGGTATTTGACCAATCTGGGAACTAAATCGTTACCAAGAAATTTCTAAATGTGTCTAACAACATATAGTCTCATAATATAGATATTCCACTGTTACTTACTTAGCTTACCCATGTTTTATGATAAATGCTTTTTTGTGATGTTTTCCCATGCTTTTGTTCTTGCTTATTGTAAGTCGCTCTGGATTAAGAGCGTCTGCTAAATGCCTAAATTGTAAATTGTATGTACGAAAAGTTTGAAATTCAACTCCTGTGGGAAATTTAGTTATTAGCATAATATGTGACCATAGTACCCATAACATCCTATATAAAGAAAAAAAGTCAAAATTTCATCATTCTTTCAGTAGCATGTGACACATGAAACTAGGGAGTTTTCATGATTCTGAATCCATTCCAAGCATTAGTTTTGCACAAAAAACACTCCTTGGGAGGAAAACGGCCATAGCCGTCATCACAAACGTGATGAGGTCAGCACATTTGGTCAAGTGGATATGGCCTAATTAAGCCCAAGGAGTGTTTTTTGTGCAAAACTAATGCTTGGAATGGATTCAGAATCATGAAAACCCCCTAGTTTCACATGTCACACTATGCTACTTAAAGAAGGATGAAATTTTGACTTTTTGGCCTTATATAGGATGTTATGGGTATGGTCACATATTATGCTAATAACTCAATTTCCCCCAGGAGTTGAATTTCAAACTTTTAGTACATGTTATATTAGACACCTTTAGAAACACATTGGTGAACAATACAGTACAGTATTAGACACCTTTAAAAACACATTGGTGAAGACATTTCTTGGTAACGATTTAGTTCCTAGATTTTCCTAGATTTCTCTTACTACTAGTGTGCCACCGCACTCACTTGGAACACCACTGGTTTAAGGTGGACGGACGGACGGGAGGAGGGAGGGAGGAGGAGGGGGGGACGGGGACTGACCGCGGGTCGTGCGAGGGCCCCGACTGGTCCAGGAGCTGGAACTCGCAGTTCTGGCCCAGGTACTGGGCGTACTCCATCAGGCCCGAGACCGGGTTCTTCAGCCGCACCTCCTGCAGCTTGGCCCAGATGTTCTGCGGGGGCGGGGCGGCCAGCGACACCGCCACGGTGCCCGGGCGCCCGCCGCGCACGCCGTCCTCCTCGTCCAGCATGGCGTCCGCCGGGTCCCGCCGGATGGCGTTGAGGAACTCGGGGATGTCGTCCGACGCCCACTGGCCGCCGTTGGTGTCGTCGTCCTGTTTGGGGGGGCCACAAACGAGGGACGGTTTGATTTAGAAACGCAATTAACTGGGCGGGAACCCCTTTTGGTGTTTTAAACATTATGTTATGCTTTAGCTATTGAAAAATAGCAGACCTACAAGCTTATAGCGCGCCACCGAGTGGCGCGCTACGAGCTTGTAGGTCTGCTATTTTTGAAAAATCGTAAAAATGTGGCGCAAATCTTTGAATATATATTATTTCAAAGTTAATGTTTTTAAATCAGGTCTAAATGGGTTAAACTAAGTTTCAAAGTCCTGAAACTGAGGGAAGGGAAGACTGATACAAAGGAAAGGATTCATATAAATAAACCAACATTTAATTATACAATGAACAAAGCCAATGAACAAGCAAACAATGTCAATATAAGATACTCAAACTGAACTTCTATTTAATTTAATAATGGGATCGGGCAGTTATAATCCAAATGACTAAAGCCGTTTACCCGATGCGGGGAAACCAATCATTGCCATTTGGAATACACTAAACAATGTTATTCATTTGAGGAACTCTGGACAGTATTCCTGTGTAACTTCAGTCTCACCAGACGGTTATCAACACGAGATAAAATAAGCAATTTTATTTTGTTATTAAAAATATTATTCTCTGGTATCGGTATTCGGTATCGGCTAACACAGAAATTGTGGGATCGGATCGGGAATGGAAAAATTCCTACATCCCTAGTTTTGGAAATATTGCAATTTATTTGCCGCACGCACAAGATCGGCAGAAAGAAATAATAAATCGATGATCGGGAACCGGTCCCCGATTGGAGCATCCCTATAGCTAGCTCCACCCACCTCGTCCATGAAGGGGCGTGGCTGCAGCTCCATCAGGGGGCGTGGCGGGTTCTGCAGGAAGGGGATTGGCTCCAGCCCCGGGATCTCCATCTTGACCTTTGTCGTGGTGTCCTCCTCCATGGAGGTGTCCTCCTGTTTGACCCCCGCAGAGGACGCAGGGGGCTGGGGGGAGGAGGGGACAGTTAGGATCTGACCTGAGATCAGATTACAGAGGACGCAGGGGGCTGGGGGGAGAGGAGGGGACAGTTAGGATCTGACCTGAGATCAGATTACAGAGGACGCAGGGGGCTGGGGGGAGGAGGGGACAGTTAGGACATTCTGACCTGAGATCAGATTACAGAGGACGCAGGGGGCTGGGGGGAGAGGAGGGGACAGTTAGGATCTGACCTGAGATCAGATTACAGAGGACGCAGGGGGCTGGGGGGAGAGGAGGGGACAGTTAGGATCTGAGACCTGAGATCAGATTACAGAGGACGCAGGGGGCTGGGGGGAGAGGAGGGGACAGTTAGGACATTCTGACCTGAGATCAGATTACAGAGGACGCCGGGGGCTGGGGGGAGGAGGGGACAGTTAGGACATTCTTACCTGAGATCAGATTACAGAGGACGCAGGGGGCTGGGGGGAGGAGGGGACAGTTAGGACATTCTGACCTGAGATCAGATTACAGAGGACGCAGGGGGCTGGGGGGAGGAGGGGACAGTTAGGACATTCTGACCTGAGATCAGATTACAGAGGACGCCGGGGGCTGGGGGGAGGAGGAGGGGACAGTTAGGACATTCTGACCTGAGATCAGATTACAGAGGACGCAGGGGGCTGGGGGGAGAGGAGGGGACAGTTGGGACATTCTGACCTGAGATCAGATTACAGAGGACGCAGGGGGCTGGGGGGAGAGGAGGGGACAGTTAGGACATTCTGACCTGAGATCAGATTACAGAGGACGCAGGGGGCTGGGGGGAGGAGGGGACGGTTAGGACATTCTGACCTGAGATCAGATTACAGAGGACGCAGGGGGCTGGGGGGAGAGGAGGGGACAGTTAGGACATTCTGACCTGAGATCAGATTACAGAGGACGCAGGGGGCTGGGGGGGGAGGAGGGGACGGTTAGGACATTCTGACCTGAGATCAGATTACAGAGGACGCAGGGGGCTGGGGGGAGAGGAGGGGACAGTTAGGACATTCTGACCTGAGATCAGATTACAGAGGACGCAGGGGGCTGGGGGGAGAGGAGGGGACAGTTAGGACATTCTGACCTGAGATCAGATTACAGAGGACGCAGGGGGCTGGGGGGAGAGGAGGGGACAGTTAGGACATTCTGACCTGAGATCAGATTACAGAGGACGCAGGGGGCTGGGGGGAGAGGAGGGGACGGTTAGGACATTCTGACCTGAGATCAGATTACAGAGGACGCAGGGGGCTGGGGGGAGAGGAGGGGACGGTTAGGACATTCTGACCTGAGATCAGATTACAGAGGACGCAGGGGGCTGGGGGGAGAGGAGGGGACAGTTAGGACATTCTGACCTGAGATCAGATTACAGAGGACGCAGGGGGCTGGGGGGAGGAGGGGACAGTTAGGACAATCTGACCTGAGATCAGATTACAGAGGACGCAGGGGGCTGGGGGGAGGAGGGGACGGTTAGGACAATCTGACCTGAGATCAGATTACAGAGGACGCAGGGGGCTGGGGGGAGGAGGGGACGGTTAGGACATTCTGACCTGAGATCAGATTACAGAGGACGCAGGGGGCTGGGGGACAGGAGGGGACAGTTAGGACATTCTGACCTGAGATCAGATTACAGAGGACGCAGGGGGCTGGGGGGAGAGGAGGGGACGGTTAGGACATTCTGACCTGAGATCAGATTACAGAGGACGCAGGGGGCTGGGGGGAGGAGGGGACGGTTAGGACATTCTGACCTGAGATCAGATTACAGAGGACGCAGGGGGCTGGGGGGAGAGGAGGGGACAGTTAGGACATTCTGACCTGAGATCAGATTACAGAGGACGCAGGGGGCTGGGGGGACAGGAGGGGACAGTTAGGACATTCTGACCTGAGATCAGATTACAGAGGACGCAGGGGGCTGGGGGACAGGAGGGGACAGTTAGGACATTCTGACCTGAGATCAGATTACAGAGGACGCAGGGGGCTGGGGGGGGAGGAGGGGACAGTTAGGACATTCTGACCTGAGATCAGATTACAGAGGACGCAGGGGGCTGGGGGGAGAGGAGGGGACAGTTAGGACATTCTGACCTGAGATCAGATTACAGAGGACGCAGGGGGCTGGGGGGGGAGGAGGGGACAGTTAGGACATTCTGACCTGAGATCAGATTACAGAGGACGCAGGGGGCTGGGGGGACAGGAGGGGACAGTTAGGACATTCTGACCTGAGATCAGATTACAGAGGACGCAGGGGGCTGGGGGGAGAGGAGGGGACGGTTAGGACATTCTGACCTGAGATCAGATTCTAAAAATCTCTTCTACATCCTGACAGTTTTCTGAAAAAGCTATGTTTCTATGTCAGTCGTTCTTCGATAAAGAAAATAGCAGATCTACAAGCTCATAGCGCGCCACTCGGTGGCGCTCTACGAGCTTGTAGATCTGCTATTTTTCAATAGCTAAAGCATAGCATAATGCTAACACCAAAAGGGGTTCCCGCCCCAAAATGGATTAAGCCAGTTAGCCCTGACGTCGAAATTTTGAAAACGTCTTCTAGATCCTGACAGTTTTCTGAAAATACCTCATGTTTCTGTATCAGTGGTGCTCAATATTTCATGTCAAGAACCCCAACAATTATATGTAATTGGCCGCCGACCCCATCTGAAAATATGTTGTTCCAGGGACCCCCCCAGAAGCAAAGATTTTTAGTTAAAAACGTTCACTCTGAAATAATATATATATATATATATTTATACAAGTATTCAAAGATTTGCGCCACATTTTCACGATTTTTCAAAAATAGTATAATATCTATTGTAATATCTACAAGCTCGTAGCGCGGCACTCAGTGTATATTTTTATTAACCCATTCGGGGCGGGAATCGCTTTTGGTTTTAAGCATTAGGTTATAGTTTAGCTGTTGGAAAAATAGCAGCTATTTTTTTTTTTATCGTGAAAATGTAGCGCAAATCTTTGAATGTATATTCTTTCAGAGCGAGTTTTTAACTCAAATCTTTGAATGTATATTCTTTCAGAGCGAGTTTTTAACTCAAATCTTTGAATGTATATTCTTTCAGAGCGAGTTTTTAACTCAAATCTTTGCTTCTGGGGGGGTCCCTGAAACAACATATTTTCTGATGGGGGTCGGAGGCCAATATAGGGGTACTTGACATGAAATAGTTAGAGAACCACTGACGTAGAAACGCCCAGGTCTAAATGGGTGGTCGTGACAATATTTTTGACATGTAATTCACCTGTAGCCAACACCCAACACCCGGCCTCTCCCAGTCATGTAATTCACCTGTAGCCAACACCCAACACCCGGCCTCTCCCAGTCGGACACTTTCCAGCCAGGCTCATTCGTTCCAGTGTAAACATCATGGATTTTACACATTAAATACTGGTTCATTTTTGGAACCAGACCTTCAAAAAATCTCTTCCAACTCTGTCAACAAGGCCTGCCGTATGTATGGCGTATGCACTGGAATACCTATTTTTTTTAAAACAATGTTTTATCATATAGGAAAACTATTGGTGGAGAGGTTTGTCAAACCCATGTAATGCTTAGCTGTGATTGGACCATAGCCTACCTGCGAGGCCTTCAGCGTCCTCTCCATCCTCTCCCTCTTGTGCCTGGACAGCTCCCAGGTGGGCGGGGTCACGTCTCCGTCCTTGACGACGTCGCCTTGCTTCTCCAGGGCGTAGAGGGTGGGGCTGACCTACAGGGGGCGATGTTACGCAGTTTAGACCAGGGGTGTGTGGGCAACTGCCGGCCTCCACCTTCACTTCTTAATATCAGAATACTGATATAGTATTGATTTCAGCTGTTTACAATTCCAAAACCCGAATAGTATTAAATAACTAGTACATAATGACTGGTATTAAAATGTTATGTCTTTTTGTGTCCAATGTAGTTATGTTAACAGTTCTTAAAAGTTAATATAACTAAATGCATTCGAAATTCAATAAAAAAAAGGTTACTTTTCAGGGTTCCAATTCAAAAATAGCAAAAGAATATTCAGGTTTTCAAATCAAATATTGCAAAAATAGACACGTTTTGAGCTTGTAGATTGGCTATTTTTGCTAGTCACTAGTCACTAGTCCCTTCCTAACATTTTAGTCTAGTTTTTATGTGTTGACGAAATTGTAAATATATTTAGTCTTAGTTTTAGTCATCATAGCTTAGTTTTCATTCAGTTTCCATTTAGTTTTCGTCAGTGAAAAAAGGTAGTTGACAAACATTTTTCATCTTAGTTTTAGTCGACGAAAACAACACTGCCAGGTTCTTAATAATAATAATAATAATAATGTAATAATCCTGACCTGCTTGGCGCTCTTCATTCCCAGGTTCTTATTAATAATACTAATAATAATAATAATAATAACCTGCTTGGCGCTCTTCATTCCCAGGTTCTTGGCGATGACGAGCGCCGTGGCCTCCCCGCTCTCCAGGAGGTACTGCAACACCTGCTCCTTCTGCTCCCCCATGATGACGATGGCAGTGCTGAGGACACAGGACGAGACAGAGATCTGGTGATTACAGTGCTGTAGGACACAGGATGAGACAGAGATCTGGTGATTACAGTGCTGAAGACACAGGATGAGACAGAGATCTGGTGATTACAGTGCTGTAGACAGAGATCTGGTGATTACAGTGCTGTAGGACACAGGATGAGACAGAGATATGGTGATTACAGTGCTGAAGACAGAGATCTGGTGATTACAGTGCTGTAGGACACAGGACGAGACAGAGATCTGGTGATTACAGTGCTGTAGACAGAGATCTGGTGATTACAGTGCTGTAGACACAGGACGAGACAGAGATCTGGTGATTACAGTGCTGTAGACAGAGATCTGGTGATTACAGTGCTGAAGACACAGGACGAGACAGAGATCTGGTGATTACAGTGCTGAAGACACAGGACGAGACAGAGATCTGGTGATTACAGTGCTGAAGACACAGGACGAGACAGAGATCTGGTGATTACAGTGCTGAGGACACAGGACGAGACAGAGATCTGGTGATTACAGTGCTGTAGACAGAGATCTGGTGATTACAGTGCTGTAGACACAGGACGAGACAGAGATCTGGTGATTACAGTGCTGAAGACACAGGACGAGACAGAGATCTGGTGATTACAGTGCTGTAGACAGAGATCTGCTGATTACAGTGCTGAGGACACAGGATGAGACAGAGATCTGGTGATTACAGTGCTGTAGACAGAGATCTGCTGATTACAGTGCTGAGGACACAGGATGAGACAGAGATCTGGTGATTACAGTGGTGAGGACACAGGATGAGACAGAGATCTGGTGATTACAGTGCTGAAGACACAGGGACGAGACAGAGATCTGGTGATTACAGTGCTGTAGACACAGGGACGAGACAGAGATCTGGTGATTACAGTGCTGAAGACACAGGGACGAGACAGAGATCTGGTGATTACAGTGCTGTAGACACAGGGACGAGACAGAGATCTGGTGATTACAGTGCTGTAGACACAGGGACGAGACAGAGATCTGGTGATTACAGTGCTGTAGGACACAGGATGAGACAGAGATCTGGTGATTACAGTGCTGAAGACACAGGATGAGACAGAGATCTGGTGATTACAGTGCTGTAGACAGAGATCTGGTGATTACAGTGCTGTAGGACACAGGATGAGACAGAGATATGGTGATTACAGTGCTGAAGACAGAGATCTGGTGATTACAGTGCTGTAGGACACAGGACGAGACAGAGATCTGGTGATTACAGTGCTGTAGACAGAGATCTGGTGATTACAGTGCTGTAGACACAGGACGAGACAGAGATCTGGTGATTACAGTGCTGTAGACAGAGATCTGGTGATTACAGTGCTGAAGACACAGGACGAGACAGAGATCTGGTGATTACAGTGCTGAAGACACAGGACGAGACAGAGATCTGGTGATTACAGTGCTGAAGACACAGGACGAGACAGAGATCTGGTGATTACAGTGCTGAGGACACAGGACGAGACAGAGATCTGGTGATTACAGTGCTGTAGACAGAGATCTGGTGATTACAGTGCTGTAGACACAGGACGAGACAGAGATCTGGTGATTACAGTGCTGAAGACACAGGACGAGACAGAGATCTGGTGATTACAGTGCTGTAGACAGAGATCTGCTGATTACAGTGCTGAGGACACAGGATGAGACAGAGATCTGGTGATTACAGTGCTGTAGACAGAGATCTGCTGATTACAGTGCTGAGGACACAGGATGAGACAGAGATCTGGTGATTACAGTGGTGAGGACACAGGATGAGACAGAGATCTGGTGATTACAGTGCTGAAGACACAGGGACGAGACAGAGATCTGGTGATTACAGTGCTGTAGACACAGGGACGAGACAGAGATCTGGTGATTACAGTGCTGAAGACACAGGGACGAGACAGAGATCTGGTGATTACAGTGCTGTAGACACAGGGACGAGACAGAGATCTGGTGATTACAGTGCTGTAGACACAGGGACGAGACAGAGATCTGGTGATTACAGTGCTGTAGACACAGGGACGAGACAGAGATCTGGTGATTACAGTGCTGTAGACAGATCTGGTGATTACAGTGCTGTAGACACAGGGACGAGACAGAGATCTGGTGATTACAGTGCTGTAGACACAGGGACGAGACAGAGATCTGGTGATTACAGTGCTGTAGACAGATCTGGTGATTACAGTGCTGTAGACACAGGGACGAGACAGAGATCTGGTGATTACAGTGCTGTAGACAGAGATCTGGTGATTACAGTGCTGTAGACACAGGGACGAGACAGAGATCTGGTGATTACAGTGCTGTAGACACAGGGACGAGACAGAGATCTGGTGATTACAGTGCTGTAGACAGATCTGGTGATTACAGTGCTGTAGACAGAGATCTGGTGATTACAGTGCTGAAGACACAGGACGAGACAGATCTGGTGATTACAGTGCTGTAGACAGAGATCTGGTGATTACAGTGCTGAAGACACAGGACGAGACAGAGATCTGGTGATTACGGTGTCGTTTTTTTGTCGTGGTCTTTTGAATACAATTTCATCATCATATTTTTGTCATCTGACCATCTAACTACTAGTCGCCCAGGCGGTGGCGTAACCGTCTGGGCACCCGACTGGTAATCCAGTCGCAGTGTGCCGCGGGTTCGACTCTCGAGCCCGACACGGCCTTTACTGCATGTCTTCCCCCATCTCTCTCCCGTTTCCTGAAACTAACTACTAGTCATCTGAAATGTTTTAGTTCTAGTCTAGATTTAATTATGGACGCTTATCAGTGCCGTCTTTGACATCCCCCCCCCCCAACCTTAGTGCATGTTCGCCAACCTTAAAGCCAACCTTATTGCATGGTCGGACCATGGGGAAGTCCACAGTGCTGCAGAGTATAAGTGCATTCATTTTTTTTTTGTCCCACGATTTTGTAACCCATTTTTCACCCCTGTGTCAATTATCTAATGTGATCCTGGGCTCTACACACCCTCCACCAACCTAGTCCCCATATATGGGGGACAAGGGGAGAGCAACAGACTTGAACTCATGCTTCCTTCATGCCCGAGTGTCCAAGTTGCTCCTTTACACCTGACAGGGGGGGGGAGTTTCCCTGGTTGGACGTAGCGCGTGGAAGGAACACGTTATTCCAACCAGTTCCTTTCCCCTCCATCAGGCGCCCCGGCTAGCCAGGGGGAACGCACTTCCCGTGGAATGCACTTCCCGTTGCAGTCAGAACTGCAGCATCACTCCCAATCTTCCGCCGTATTCTGAAAACCCACCTTTTCAGACTCCATCATGGCCCATAGCACTTAGACACCTACCCCCTTAGATAGCACTTTTTAAACTTTGATAGCATTTGAAACAGACTTATATTACAGCATGTCATGTAGACAGCACAATAGTTGCATTGTATGTAGTCATGGCACTTCATAGTACATATGTATAGCATAGTATAGTATATATGTATAGTGTTATTATATATAGATATGTTCTAGTTATGTTCTTAGCTTACGCATGTTTCATGATAAATGCATTTTATATATGTGATGTATTCACATGCTTTTTTGTTCTTGCTTAATGTAAATCGCTCTGGATTAAGAGCGTCTGCTAAATGCCTAAATTGTAAATTGGAGAGAGAGAGAGAGAGAGCTTCTGTTTAAACTCCTGCATAGTTAAATGAAACAAACTGGACAAAATCATGAGGCTTAATCCATTCTGAACGGGAACCCATTTTAGTGTTAGCATCATGTTGTGCTTTAGCTATTTAAAAATAGCAGATCTACAAGCTCATAGCGCGCCACCGAGTGGCGCGCTACGAGCTTGTAGGTCTGCTATTTAAAAAAAAATCGAAGAACGACTGACATTTTTTAGAATCTGATCTCAGGTCAGAATGGGTTGATCAGACCAGTGTGTGTCCAGTGGAAACCTCGTATGAATCTGATCTCAGGTCAGAATGGGTTAATGTCCAGCAAGCAATAGCAATACTAGTGCAAACCAACTCATAGTTTAGGCCATCATTCAAAACGTAGAGAGAGAAGCTGTAACCTTACCACTCTGATGGACGATGCATGATCCTTTTGCCCCCCCAAAATATAAAATAAAAAATAATTTTCCCCAAAAACATTATAAAAGAAACAATCCACTTGCCCCCCCAAAAAATAAAAGACATAATCCTCTTGCAAAAATCCATTTTGTTTTTCCGTTCTTTGTCGACAACTAGACCACCTCCTCGGATGAAAATCAGGACTACAGATACCCCACCCTCGTACGCTATACCCGTTATACCCGTTGTCTGTCTGTCTGTCTGTCTGTCTGTCTGTCTGTCTGTCTGTGTGAGACGTTGTGGTACAGTGGAGAGAGTGTGCAGAATGACTGCACAGAGCACATGGACTGTGAAAAGTGGACTGACTCAAGTAATCAAATGGCAGGTGTGGGGAATAAGGCTGGGGGGGTTTCCATTGGCTCAGGCAAGAGGTTTCAATTGGCTCAGGCAAGAGGCTGGAAATTGCTCAGGTGTGGTGAGTTAGACTCGTTAAGTCCACTGGCAGAGCCTGACCAGAGCCTTTTGTGGTGCTGTGGAAGTTGAACGCATGTGGAATTTGAAGTCGGTTTGGGGGGGGGGGGGGGGGGGGGGGGTTCTCGAGTTACGTGTTTTTTTATTAGTTTTATGTCTGGCCTTGTAATGTTTTGCTGCACACCAAACCCCCTTCAGGGACAAACTAATAAATGAACCGGAACGCTTCTCGAGTTACGTGGAGTACAGACATATAGTGCCCGCTCTGTGCACGTACGTACGTACGCACGCACGTACGCACACACGCACGTACGTACTTACACACGCTCGCACGCACACACAGACGTGGTGCATGTATTAAGTAGTAAGATGACCCAAATGGGACGTTTTCAGCAGCTAGATTTATGACAGTTGTACGTTGTTTGAGCAACATGGTCACAAATGCCCTTGTTGAACAAAATAAATCTAACCTTGGGATGGAATGAAAGTCTTGTCGTTGTGGATTGGCTTCCTGGTCGGGGTTGGAAGAGTCAGAGCAGGAAGAGGAAGAGGAGCTGGACTCGGTGTCGTCCGAATCCTCGGCGTCTACTCCTCCGTTGAGTCGCTGCTCCGCGTCGGGTTCAGCTGTGTTCGACGGCCGGGCCTCTGAGCAGTTCTGGGCGAGGAGGACGAGGAGACAGATTGTTATAGTTAACCCCATTTAGACCTGGGAATGATTCTACAAAAGTCCTCTAAATCCTGATAGTTTTCTGAAAAACCCTATGTTTCTGAAGCCCAACACACACCGGCTCCGTCCGACACGGTGCGACGCGTTGCCGCGCGGCGCCGCCTGGAAAATAGAACTGGTTCTATCGGCGCGCCAGGCGAGGCGCCAGCGCGCGTCGGACGCCTCCGGTGTGCGATAGGTTCATTGAAAATAATGGAGGCGGCTGTTTTGACGCGCGGTGTTCGCAGACGGTGTGGGAGGCCCTTATGTCAGTGGTTCTCAAACATTTTCATGTCAATATATGTAATTGGCCACCGATCTGAAAATATGTTGTTTTCCGGGGACGCCCAGATGCAAAGATAAATGTTCGCTCTGAAAGAATATATATTCCAAATTTGCGACAAAAATTGTCACAAAAAGAAAAACTAGCAAACCTGCTCTAAAAAAATAACTAAAAATAACTGAATCAGGAATAATAAAAAAAAAAAGTCTAAACTAACTAAAACTAAACTATAATAGAAAAACCCCAAACTATTCTAACCTCGGGACAACAAGGCGCTCCGGAGTGGTGACGCTCCTGGTGGTTGGCGGGGGTGGGCTGCTGCCGGTGTGCGCTCCACAGGGGGGGGAGGTCTCCTCGTTTGAAGGCTCGCTGGGAGCGTTGCAGGGCGTACAGCGCCTGGTTCACCACCTAAATGGAATAAAGGCAACAAAATAGAAAAATGTCAAGACTGAAGATTTGGTTTATTTTAAAGGAGAATTCCATACTAAAAGGCTTTCTTACCTTTCTTTGTAGTTGTTACGTCCCCATCAAAGAGGTCCAGGTGTTATTTTGTGCAAAAGCTCCTTATTGGCTATTTCCCCTACCATAAGCCCTAAATTAATTGCATTGAATTGAATGGGATGTATGGGGTGTTGTGCTAATTCGCTTATTTCCATCGAAATAAGTAGTAAAGTATGCCGCTTGGGTTATTATTTACATTATGAAGAGAGGATATATACAAAAGAATTATAATTTTGAGCGATGGAAATAAGCGAATTAGCACAACACCCCATACATCCCATTCAATTCAATGCAATTCATTTAGGGCTTATGGTAGGGGAAATAGCCAATAAGGAGCTTTTGCTTTTTGCACAACTACAACTACAACTAACAACTACAAAGAAAGGTAAGAAAGCCTTTTAGTATGGAATTCTCCTTTAAGGCAGACCAAGCTAAAGAAATCACATATTTGGAGGCATTAAGGTTAAGCTTTCATAACATTTATTCTGAGACCCTTCATGTTTCTGGAAGACGCTTCTAAAACTGGAATGCTTCTAAAGCTACTGCTAGTTTGATCACCTCAAATTCTCCAACTGACAGGGTGCTAGGACGCGCGTGTACACGTCCTAGCGTGTGTGTACACGTCCTAGCGCGTGTACACGTCCTAGCGCGTGTACACGTCCTAGCGTGTGTACCATCCTAGCGCATGTACACGTCCTAGCGTGTGTACACGTCCTAGCGTTAAAATGTGCCTCAAATCTTTCCAAAAATTGTCATGATTTAGATATTTAAAATGCTATGAGCTTGTAGGTCTGCTATTATTTTTTTTTATCGTTAAAATGTGCTTCAAATCTTTCCAAAAATTGTCATGATTTAGATCTTTAAAATGCTACGAGCTTGTAGGTCTGCTATTTTTTGAAAAGAAAATCGTGAAAATGAGTCGCAAAGTTGGAATATATATTCTTCCACAGTGAATGTTTTTAACTCAAATCTTTGCTTCTGGGGGGGGTCCCTGGAAGTTGGAACAACATATTTTCAGATGGGGGGTCAGTGTCCAAATACAGATAATTCTGGGGGTCCTTGACATGAAAAAGGTTGAGAACCACTGACATAGAAACATGAGGTTCTTAGATCTTTAAAATTCCGACGTCCGTCCGGCCGGCCTGAATGGGTTTTAATCCCACAAAACGCACCTTCTTGGGAAGATGGAACTTCTTGGCCAGGTGTCTGGCCGGGACAGCCTTGCCGGGAGGCAACGCCGTCAGGAAGGAGGACACCTGCTGCTGGACGCCGGGCGTCAGGAGGGAGACGTGGCCGTGGTGGCTCCTGTGGTCCGAGCGCTGCTCTCTGCTGCTGCTCGCTCCACCACCGCCGCCGTAGGGGGAGGAGGAGGCGTTGACGATGGACAGACGCTCAAAGCTCTCGGAGGCCGAGTCTATGTCCGGGGGGTAGCGCGCCGCCTGGCGGTTGTAGGAGAACGGGTGGTGGTTGTGTTTTGGGGCGTTGTTGGTGGTCTGGTTGGGGGGGTTCCAGTAGCGCGGTGGCGGGACGTAGCTGCGCTGGCCGAGTCCTCCTACAGGGGAGGATGGATGACAGCAGGGATGTCACAATTAACGCGTTTTGGGCAGTGTTAGCATCATGTTATGCTTTAGCTATTGAAAAATAGCAGATCTACAAGCGCATAGGTCTGCCTCTATTTTTGAAAAATCGAAGGAACCACTGACATAGAAACATAGCTTTTTCAGAAAACTGTCAGGATGTACAATTTACAATTTAGGCATTTAGCAGACGCTCTTAATCCAGAGCGATTTACATGTAGAAGACATTTTTAGAATCTGATCTCAGGTCAAAATGGGTTAACCCGTTTAGGCCGTAGGACGTGTGGAGCCATTCCTAGCTGATCCAAACGATAGATTGCGAGAACGTGTACTGTACACGCGTCCTAGCGCATTTTCATTGATAAACGATATCTCCCCCCACTTTTTTTGTGGGGGGAGTTGGCCTCTCCTTCTGCTCCATACTCTTTGCTGTTGGCGCTGCCGTTCACTTCCCCGTTTACGGCTCAGAAAGAAAGGCTTGTATCTCCTAATCTATCTAGGGAGCTCTCCATGGTTTTGATCTGATGGATATACTAAGCCCTACATTTCTGACTTCAACATGCCTCTCGTTTTAAAATATGAACCCGAGGGATTATCGAGCGACTTTATCGTAATCATAGAGAGGTAAGCAAGCAACATTATTCCTCCCGATTTTTTTTCCAACAGATTAATAAAAAAACGATTCAACGACATTTACGCTAAATAATCGCGACCATCTCATCAAAATTGCAAAACAACAGGCGATGTTGTAATACTTGGTGTTAGCATTATGTTATGCTTTAGCTATTGAAAAAATAGCAGATCTACAAGCTACGAGCTTGTAGGTCTGCTATTTTTGAAAAATCAACAAGAACCACTGACATAGAAACATAGCTTTTTCAGAAAACTCTCACAGACCTAAACCTCCTACGCCGGCGCTGTCTGCTTGGAAGCGGGGCGCCTCGGAGCTCTGGCCTCGCAGGAACTGGACCTGGAGCTGCTGGAAGGAGTTGGGGGGAACGGGGTGGGCGTGGTGGTGGTGGGACTGGGACGCCGGTCCGTTCGGGACCCCCGGCTGGCGGGCGCTCGCGGGAGCGAGGCTGGCGGCAGGCGGAGCACTGGGCAGGAGAGGGGCGCGCGGAGGAGACGAGGGGAGGTGGAAGGGCGCTCCGGCCTGGTGGTGGGGCTGGTCGCCTGGATGAGGAGATGATGGGAGAGGGGCCGGGTGGTGGTGGGGGTGGTAGCTCTGGAGGAGGTGGGGGGGGCGAGGTCTGTGGAAACAATGACAATTTATTCATTTATTGGGGTTTTTTTCTCGTTTTTAATCGTTTTAAAATAAAATAAAAACATTCCCAAAAAAAGCAAAACGTTTCATGAATTAACAAAATACAGATGATTTTATTTTCAGTAATGTCATGAAGAAATGAAAGAAAAATTTAAGAAATTCCATACATTAGAACAAATATTTAAGAAGTAGTGAAACCCATGTTTCTATGTCAGTGGGTGGCCCCTCCTCTTCCTACCTGTAGTTGTAATCATTCCTACCTGTAGTTCTAATTCTTCCTACCTGTAGTTGTAATGTTCCCTGGGTGGGTGGCCCCTCCTCTTCCTACCTGTAGTTCTAATCATTCCTACCTGTAGTTCTAATTCTTCCTACCTGTAGTTGTAATGTTCCCTGGGTGGCCCTCCTCTTCCTCTGCTCATAGCGCAGGAAGCGGGGGAGGGGGGAAGCGGGGCCTGTGTCCTCTGGGTGTGTGTGTGCGTGCGCGGTGTCCCGTCGTCGGGCGGTGCGAAGACGTCCCGGGAGGAGAGGAGGAGAGACGGACAGAGGAGGCGAGGGCAGCGACGAGGCACCTGGGACCACAGGAGACAAGGAGACAGGAGACAAGGAGACAGGAGACAATGAGACAAGGTGACCACAGGAGACAGGAGACAAGGTGACCACAGGAGACAAGCACCGTTTGTTTTGTTTAACCCATTTTGACCCGATTCTAAAAATGTCTTCTACATCCTGACAGTTTTCTGAAAAAGCTATGTTTCTATGTCAGTCGTTCTTCGATTTTTTCAAAAATAGCAGACCTACAATCTCATAGCGCGCCACAAGCTTGTAGATCTGCTTGTAGATCTGAGCTTGTAGATCTGCTAACACCAAAAGGGGTTCCCGTCCCGCCCAAAATGGGTTAAAGCACCACCCATAAAAACAACAAAAACGGGGGAAATCACTTTGTTGATCTAAAAAAGGGACGGTTTGTTTTGTCTTGAAGGACGACCATCACTAAATGCCCCGTGGTGGTTTATATTGTTGAGGGGCACTAGCCCCTCCTATGTCCAGCTTGAGAGGGTTTGTGTAAACAAACATTGAAAGTCAAACAACGGGCTAAATATAGGCCTACACTTGTATGTGGTCAAAGAAAGAAAGAAAGTCAAACAACGGATATATCGGTCAGGCTCTGATTGTAAATAGCCGTCGGTTAACTACGCCTCCGTGTTCACCAGGACAGTACGTTTCACTTTTTCTTAATTTGACACTCCACTGAGGATTCGCGATGGGACCAGATATAAGAATAGAATGGATGGAGAGTGAGAGAGAGAGAGATGGAGAGGTTGTGTGTGTGTGTGTGTGTGTGTGTGTGTGTGTGTGTGTGTGTGTGTGTGTGTGTGTGTGTGTGTGTGTGTGTGTGACAGGGTGACAGAGTGACTCTGAAACTCAATCCCAGGGTAAAAGGCTGACACATTAATAATTCAGCTTCTTATTTCTGGCCTTACAGAATAATCTCTGCTCCGCGGATCCATAGAGAGAGAGAGAGAGAGAGAGACAGAGAGACAGAGAGACAGAGACAGAGAGAGAGACAGAGAGAGAGAGAGAGAGAGAGAGAGAGAGAGAGATGGGAGGGCTGCATTTTAAGGACACAGACAAGGTCGTTCCCGACTAACTGAAGACTGACGGATTGACTCAATCATCCACTGGTGTCTTTCACCACCAACGCCGCAGCGCTCAATAACATTCACAGGGATAAAGTGGGCCAACTCACCCTAATGGGACTCTATGAAATAAACTCACCCAATGGGCTGTATTCTGCGTGTCTTAAGCACCAGGTCTTATTCCCTAACTTGAGTAAACTAAAGACCTGGAGGCGTGATCAATGCCATTTGGCTATTCTGAGTGGCCAAAGAGCATTGATCACGCCCCCAGGTCTTCAGTTTACTCAAGTTAGGGAATAAGACCTGGTGCTTAAGACACGCAAAATACAGCCCTATGAAATAAACCCAACCTTTCCACATTTAGAACCTTTGATCTATTCATTCTATTCTATGTTTAACCCGTTTTGGACGGGAACCCATTTGTTTTACGTTATATTTTAGCTATATAACTAGCTAAACAGCAGATCTACAAGATCATAGCGCAGCACAGAGTGCCGCGCTACGAGAAAAGAAAATTGGCGCAAGCAAATCTTCAGAGTATAGGCCTGTCACGGTGTCCGGTGTTACCGGTGGGCGGGCATGCACACCGATAGCACCGTTGTATTATTAATTTAAATACTAGATTATATATATTTTTTCTTGTGTACCTTATAAAAACCACTTCAGTTCATTTTCGTGTGGCACCTGTGTGCTTATAAGCAGGTTATCAATACTTTAGTCAGATAACAGGTTGTATTATTATTATTATTATTATGATGAAGAGAACAGAAGTGATCTGCAGCAGGCAGAGCAGAGCTGTCTGAACACACCAGCATGGTGTCAGATTCCACTTTCTCTTTGCGGTACGGTGAGCTTATACTTCCACAATGTTTTAGTGCTTTATTTTCTCACAATAACCTGTAGCGAGGGGAAAGGAACTGGTTGGAATAACGTGTTCCTCCCACGCGCTACGTCCAACCAGGGAAACTCCCCCCTGTCAGGTGTAAAGGAGCAACTTGGACACTCAGGCATGAAGGAAGCATGAGTTCAAGTCCGTTGGTCTCCCCTTGTCCCCCATATATGGGGACTAGGTTGGTCTCCCTTTGTCCCCCATATATGGGGACTAGGTTGCTCTCCCCTTGTCCCCCATATATGGGGACTAGGTTGGTGGAGGGTGTGTAGAGCCCAGAATCACATTAGATGATTGACACAGGGGTGAAAATTGGGTTACAAAATCGTGGGATAAAAAAATATAGATTTAAACAATCTGTAGCAACGGACCGGTGCGCTCTCAATTCATCCTGTAATGATTTCCCGTTAGCGTCTTGATCAACGCTGATGAAGGCTATGTGAGCTGATGAAGGCTATGTGAGCTGCCTGAAACACGTGATATGACTCGTATTCTAGTTGCATTTGTTGACCGTGCCTGCCTGCCGATACTGGCCTAAAGCCTCGACGTAAGTTACTTTGGAAGTGCAAAGCGCTGTTGTAGTTTCTGTTTCTAAACTTTCTGGATCAATGCCAGGCAGGCCTATTAGGACACCTAGTGGTTGGATTCGGTGTTACCGGTTTTTACCGCTGTTGAGAAGCACGGTGGAAACGGTGGGGAAATTCCAACACCGCGACAGGCCTACTTCAGAGAGAACGTTTTTAACTCAAATAAAAAGTTCCTCCCTGTCCCCAGTTAACCCCTGGGGGTCAAAAAACCTTGGACGAAAGGCTGGGTCCCACAGCCAAAAACGAAACCTAAGGTTTTTTGAGTGAAATCACTGAATATCAAACTATAATTCACCGAATGTCTGAGTGTGTGTGACTGTGAGTGTGTGTGTGTCCGACCGCATTTTATCTCCTCATTATCTCCTCATTGCCTGCACCAATCGCTCCCACTTTTCACACAGGCATTGACCATATGAATATGGAGGGCGTGACGGAGCCCTTTTTTCGATTTGACACATTAATGATTATTAATTAATTTATTAGTGAATTAAAAACGCACCCGGGTGCAGTACCCCCCGCAGCCACAGGGCGGCAAAACTCCTCTCCCCAGAAATCACGTGTCACCAGTGAATTGCATTTTGGGACGGTCACTGATTAATACTGGGACACAGTTTTCCGCGTAACTTCAGTTGTTTCGCCTGCTGTCAATTTTGCTCGCGAGTTTTCCGCCTAACTTCAGTTGTTTCGCCCGCTGTCAATTTTGCTCGCAATAGACAGCGGCCGAGCGATCGGGATATTTCCAACCCCCTTACGCATCGAGTCATCGACACAATTACTACATACAACAAACAACATGCCACGAAGAACAGCCTCAAGGACCCTAGCGCATTCTTCCACGCACCTATACCCTTTTTCACACCGCCCCCAGCCAACGGAGGTTGTGTGTGTGTGTGTGTGTGTGTGCAGACTACTTTCGCTGTGAGCATGTGTGTGTGTAAACTACTTAAGCTGTGAGTGCGCACGTTCGTATGTGTGCGCGTGCGTCATCGCGTGGCCGTTTTCACTTTTCAGTTAGCTATAAACACAACACGAGATATAACTGTCTTGAACATAAGCCACACACACACAGCGTGAAGTGGCTACAGCGCACGCTCTGGTGAAAACAGCTATCTACAAGCTCACAACATCACAGGTTGCAAAAGCCATGAGCTCTCTCAAGCCAAAGCTCACAATTGAGACCGTTTTGGACGCAAATCCACCTGCAAATTGGATCTGTGCGACTGTCCATATATAGCTGCATGTCAAACTGGGGGTCCTTGATACTTTTCAAATGGGCCTCTGTGGGCTAATAAGTGTAAATGCTGCGGTCCTTGCTCTTGCCATGAAAATGTTTCCCTACCATGCATTTGGAAGAATACTTTAATGTTATACTGCTGTTTTTATTCATAAAAAACCACACACACACACACACAAATCTATTATACAAGTTAAAATATATCAGAACGGGTAAGGACTAGTACCTTTAATATAGAAGACCTCTCTTTCTCGTCTCTCGCTGAGAAACGTGCTCTCTTGTGAGATCGAATGAATGATTCATACTTTTCCACCTCTCATTGCATAGCTTAATTTTTTTAATAAGGTTTAGGTAATGATTTTTACTAAATGTCGGGTCTATTAATTGAAATCTTACGGGGAACGGTCGTACATGCCTCGCTTCGATCATATGCTGCGAACAAACGTTTAGCGTGGCATGAAGTTATGAAATGATGATCAAACTCATCTCTCATCGATGCAGACCATGTAAAAAATATGGACAAAGCGTTCCCCGGGTCTAACATGGACGTAAAATGAAGCCTGTCAGTCCTTGCACTGTAAGTCGCCATCTTTCTAGATCCGTTTGGGCCCAGCTGGCCATTGGCTGGCCCAGACAACGAGGCGGGACTTCCCCCCCTTCTTCTCCGTTGGTTTTTATTTTGACTCGAGTGGGTGGGGAATCCCGATCATAGACTGTAACGGTAGCCACGCCCCTCAGAACATACGCGACTTTATGGTAATTTTTTTTATAAATGGGACCATAATTTTCCAAAAAGAATATTATGACATTAGAAATGAGACTTTAAACTAGTGACTGGAAGCAGAAAGTATTCATGTACACCATGTACACCATGTTTATTAAGGTAATACAGTCTAGGTGAAGTTGGGCCCAAATACATGGACTTCTATGGGGCTATGGGTTCTTTTGGGCCCAATGACAGCGCCACAACAGGCCGTTATATGAACTTTCATTTCCTTAGTGGCTTCACAAAATATCTGTCTGACTGCCCCCCTGACTCAGACTCAGTATAGCAGCCTACACTTTGGTGATGTTTTTGTTCCAAGTTTAAAATATAAATAAAAAAGGCACAGAAATACCCCTGAGGGACAATTCCTCCAAACTGGAGTTTTTGTTTGTAGGTCGCCTTCTCGGTTGTAAAAAGTGTCTGTCGTCATTACCGCCTGGGTGGATCACCCCTCTCAGCTCGACCTACATTATCATTTTGACTCGATTAAAGTGACGTCGTTGTGCGACTGACTGCATTTGTGTGCGTTGGGTTTCCGTGCAGCATTCTGCCGAGTCGTCTTCACTTCAGAGAAAGCAAAAAGGGACTCTGGGACGCAACTTGAAGCTGCAGCTTTAAATCTGCAGATGGCTCATTGTCTCTGATCTTTGTGAGGCCAGTTACAGAGGGCCCAAACACCATGCTATAGGCCAGTTACAGAGGCCCCAACGCCATGCTATAGGCCAGTTACAGAGGCCCCAACTAGAGCCCGACCGATCCGTCGGTCGCACCGATGTATTGGTCATTTTCGGGTAATTTTGCGACATCGGACATCGGTGTTTATTTAATCCGATGTCCCGATGTTTATACAGGAGGGGGAAAATTATTTAATGTTTACTACAGTCCATCCTGCAAATATCACTCTCTCGGTCCTGCACCGCTGTACTAGAGAAGTATATCACCTTTTCGGTTCTGCACCGCTTAGTGGAAAAGTCTATCACTGTCGGGTGCGCAGCGCAACTACCCCCCCCCCCCCCCCCCCCACACACACACACACACACACACACGACACACCTCTACAGTACTACAGAGAGACGGAGAGAGAGGGGGGAGAGATCGAGAGAGAGCGCACGCGAACTCCTTACTCCTCGATTGTTTTACCTTTGTCTCAAATTGCCCAGCAAAACTATAATCCTTGTGTGAGTGTCCTTGTTCCAAATTGAAGGTGTCTATTGCTCAGACACTGAAATTCTTTGTAGGACGGACATCTACACTAATAGCTGGATAATAGGAGGGCATATAGGGGTGCATTTAATTTAGAAAAAAAAGCCTTATGTGCCAAAACATTTTATTTAAATGTATTCAATGTATTCTATTGTTAATTGAATTAAAAAAACGTATTTTGAAGTTTAGACGTTTTTAAAATGTATTTTTTATTATTGATTACGAAACATCGGTCCAAAACATTGGCATCGTATCGGCATCGGTGGTGTAGGTCTCTCCAAAATCGGCATCGGCATCGGACCCAAAAATATGGCATCGGTCGGGCTCTAGCCCCAACACCATGCTATAGGCCAGTTACAGAGCCCCCAACACCATGCTAGGCTAGTTACAGAGGCCCCAACACCATGCTAGGCCAGTTACAGAGGCCCCAACACCATGCTAGGCCAGTTACAGAGGCCCCAACACCATGCTAGGCCAGTTACAGAGGCCCCAACACCATGCTAGGCTAGTTACAGAGGCCCCAACACCATGCTAGGCCAGTTACAGAGGCCCCAACACCATGCTAGGCTAGTTACAGAGGCCCCAACACCATGCTAGGCTAGTTACAGAGGCCCCAACACCATGCTAGGCTAGTTACAGAGGCCCCCACACCATGCTATAGGCTAGTTACAGAGCCCCCAACACCATGCTAGGCTAGTTACAGAGGCCCCAACACCATGCTATAGGCCAGTTACAGAGGCCCCAACACCATGCTAGGCTAGTTACAGAGGCCCCAACACCATGCTAGACCAGTTACAGAGGCCCCAACACCATGCTAGGCCAGTTACAGAGGCCCCAACACCATGCTAGGCTAGTTACAGAGGCCCCCACACCATGTGAGGCCAGTTACAGAGGCCCCCACACCATGCTAGGCTAGTTACAGAGGCCCCCACACCATGCTAGGCTAGTTACAGAGGCCCCAACACCATGCTAGGCTAGTTACAGAGGCCCCAACACCATGCTAGGCTAGTTACAGAGGCCCCCACACCATGCTAGGCTAGTTACAGAGGCCCCAACACCATGCTAGGCTAGTTACAGAGGCCCCCACACCATGCTAGGCCAGTTACAGAGGCCCCAACACCATGCTAGGCTAGTTACAGAGGCCCCACACCATGCTATAGGCCAGTTACAGAGGCCCCAACACCATGCTAGGCCAGTTACAGAGGCCCCAACACCATGCTAGGCTAGTTACAGAGGCCCCACACCATGCTATAGGCCAGTTACAGAGGCCCCACACCATGCTATAGGCCAGTTACAGAGGCCCCAACACCATGCTAGGCCAGTTACAGAGGCCCCAACACCATGCTAGGCTAGTTACAGAGGCCCCACACCATGCTATAGGCCAGTTACAGAGGCCCCACACCATGCTATAGGCCAGTTACAGAGGCCCCACACCATGCTAGGCTAGTTACAGAGGCCCCACACCATGCTAGGCTAGTTACAGAGGCCCCACACCATGCTATAGGCCAGTTACAGAGGCCCCACACCATGCTAGGCTAGTTACAGAGGCCCCACACCATGCTAGGCTAGTTACAGAGGCCCCCACACCATGCTAGGCTAGTTACAGAGGCCCCAACACCATGCTAGGCTAGTTACAGAGGCCCCACACCATGCTATAGGCCAGTTACAGAGGCCCCACACCATGCTATAGGCCAGTTACAGAGGCCCCAACACCATGCTAGGCTAGTTACAGAGGCCCCCACACCATGCTAGGCTAGTTACAGAGGCCCCCACACCATGCTAGGCTAGTTACAGAGGCCCCCACACCATGCTAGGCTAGTTACAGAGGCCCCCACACCATGCTAGGCTAGTTACAGAGGCCCCAACACCATGCTAGGCTAGTTACAGAGGCCCCCACACCATGCTAGGCTAGTTACAGAGGCCCCCACACCATGCTAGGCTAGTTACAGAGGCCCCAACACCATGCTATAGGCCAGTTACAGAGGCCCCACACCATGCTAGGCTAGTTACAGAGGCCCCAACACCATGCTAGGCTAGTTACACAGGCCCCAACACCATGCTAGGCTAGTTACAGAGGCCCCCACACCATGCTAGGCCAGTTACAGAGGCCCCCACACCATGCTAGGCCAGTTACAGAGACCCCCACACCATGCTAGGCCAGTTACAGAGGCCCCCAACACCATGCTAGGCTAGTTACAGAGGCCCCACACCATGCTAGGCTAGTTACAGAGGCCCCAACACCATGCTAGGCTAGTTACAGAGGCCCCAACACCATGCTAGGCTAGTTACAGAGGCCCCCACACCATGCTAGGCCAGTTACAGAGACCCCCACACCATGCTAGGCCAGTTACAGAGGCCCCCACACCATGCTAGGCTAGTTACAGAGGCCCCCACACCATGCTAGGCTAGTTACAGAGGCCCCCACACCATGCTAGGCTAGTTACAGAGGCCCAAACACCATGCTAGGCTAGTTACAGAGGCCCCAACACCATGCTATAGGCCAGTTACAGAGGCCCCAACACCATGCTAGGCTAGTTACAGAGGCCCCAACACCATGCTAGGCTAGTTACAGAGGCCCCAACACCATGCTAGGCTAGTTACAGAGGCCCCCACACCATGCTAGGCTAGTTACAGAGGCCCCCACACCATGCTAGGCTAGTTACAGAGGCCCCCACACCATGCTAGGCTAGTTACAGAGGCCCCCACACCATGCTAGACCAGTTACAGAGGCCCCAACACCATGCTAGGCTAGTTACAGAGGCCCCAACACCATGCTATAGGCTAGTTACAGAGGCCCCAACACCATGCTATAGGCTAGTTACAGAGGCCCCAACACCATGCTATAGGCTAGTTACACAGGCCCCACACCATGCTAGGCTAGTTACAGAGGCCCCCACACCATGTGAGGCCAGTTACAGGTTGAATCACCTGGATACCCAACTCCCCTCCGGTACATTTCATTAAATGGATCAGGTTGAATCGCCGGGATACCCAACTCCCCTCCGGTACAACCTCTGCCAGCATATAGTGTGTCATATTTGACAACAGTCCAGAGTAACAACCTGTCAATAATGTCCTGTCATCACTGAGACCGACAACATACTGACACCCAATACTGAGCCAGCGTCCAACTGGCTGCTCTCTGTGTCTCTGCACACAGCGAACCCACACAACGCACCACACTGCAACGCAACGCACCGCACCGCAACGCAACGCACCGCAACGCACCGCACCGCACGCAACGAACGCAACGCAACGCAACGGAACACAACGGAACACAACGCAATGGAACACAAAGGAACACAACGCAACGCAACGGAACACAACGCACCGCAACGCAACGGGGCAGAGCTCTGGAGCGGATGTATGGAGACTCAGGGGCAGCTGGGCCATTCATTCATCCATCCATCCATCCATACCCATTGAGACTTAACCTATTTTGACCTGAGATCAGATCCTAAAAATGTCTTCTACATCCTGACAGTTTTCTGAAAAACCTCATGTTTCTGTATCAGTGGTGCTCAATATTTCATGTCAAGGACCCCACACAAAATGGGTTAAGATTCTACAAATGCCATCTGATCCATCACAACAGTTTTCTGGAAAACCTGTTTTACTATGTCAGTGGTTGTCACACCATGTCAAGGACCCCAAAAATGATATGTATTTGGCCAACGACCATTTTCCAGGGACCCCCCCAGAACCATATCTATAAACGTCTTCTACATCCTGACAGTTTTCTGATAAAGCTATGTTTCTATGTCAGTCGTTCTTCGATTTTTCAAAAATAGCAGACCTACAAGCTCGTATCGCGCCACTCGGTGGCGCGATATGAGCTTGAAAAGACTTGAAAAGACTTCCACATGTTTTCATGGTTTTTCTAAAAATAGCAGATCCACAAGGTCGTACGTTGTGCAGTACTCTTTGCCCTCGCTATGAGCTTGTATATATCGCCTATTTTTTTCAATAGCTAAGTGTTCAAATCATGGTTAAAAACTAAGGTGAGGTCAGGTGACACAGATGCATTCCAGGCAGGGGTGAAAGTGAGACGGAGTGGAGCTGTCAAAATCCTATGTTAAATAACCTGCCACTGTGCCACAACAAACGCATGTCCAAATGAACGAACGGTAATCTACTAACGTCAGATTAACACACACACACACACACACACACACACAAGTGTTATTAGTAGAGTGGTCTAATAAAGTGCTTCTGCATTGTAACAGTGTGTCAGTCAGTCATCGTAATAATCCCATGTCGTTTATTTAATCCACCACGGCACAGAGAGATAGCTGTTGTTCCCTCGGCTCGCACGTCTCGCTGCAAAGTGCACGTGCGTGTGTGCGTGTGTGCAGCACGGTACAGGCAGGACCAGTTTGACTTTGCAGGTTGGAAATCCGGTAGAGAGGGGGGGGGATACGGGAATGGACGTTTATCTGTGCCTTAACCCATTCTGACCTGAGATCAGATTCATACGAGGTTTCCACTGGACACACACTGGTCTGATTAACCCATTCTGACCTGAGATCAGATTCTAAAAAATGTCCGTCGTTCTTCGATTTTTCAAAAATAGCAGACCTACAAGCTCTTAGCGCGCCACTCGGTGGCGCGCTATGAGCTTGTAGATCTGCTATTTTTCAATAGATAAAGCATAACATGATGCTAACACCAAAATGGGTTCCCGTTCAGAATGGGTTAAAGAACCTTTTGTCCCAACCCTTTGGTTTGGTCTGGGCTTAAAGAACCTTTTGTCCCAACCCTTTGGTGTGGTCTGGGCTTAAAGAACCTTTTGTCCCAACCCTTTGGTGTGGTCTGGGCTTAAAGAACCTTTTGTCCCAACCCTTTGGTGTGGTCTGGGCTTAAGGAAGGATACAGGCTATTTGCATCACTGTTCTTGAATGATAATCTGTTTCTCGTGTCATATACTTTGACATTTTCTAACTTAACTGATATCAGATCTGTGACCCTAGCCGTTACGTAGAGAGCACTAGAATTGCATTTAATGCAGTCATAGCACTGCATAGTATAGTATAGTATAGTATAGTAGTTTATATGTATAGTTTCATTATATAGATATTCCACTGTTACGCCTTAGCTTATGCATGTTTCATGATAACTACTTTTTATGTACGTGATGTTTTGCCATGCTTTTTTGTTCTTGCTTATTGTAAATGGCTCTGGATTAAGAGCGTCTGCTAAATGCCTAAATTGTATGACGTCCAAACCAGAGCATTACACAGCCTGCACAAATCTATTAAAATGATTTGTCATTTATTCTCAGTTAACCTCTGACTGACTGCCTGGAATGAATGCACTGGTTTGCAGATCAATATATCGAATCTATATCGACGGAATGGAGGATGAAGTGTATTTACAGGATTATTCATCTCTAAATAGGGGCGGGAAGGGAAGTGGCTCAGGAGGGAGAGACGAGAGGCCGCTTGGGAAAACGGAACGGAAGCTTCCTGCCCTGGTTCCATCTCCGGCTCCTTTAGACCCAAGGTCGATTCTACAAATGCCTTCTAAATCATGACAGTTTCCTTGAAAAACCTCATGTTTCTCTGTCAGTGGTAAAAGCCTCATGTTTCTGTGTCAGTGGTAAAAACCTCATGTTTCTGTGTCAGTGGTAAAAACCTCATGTTTCTGTGTCAGTGGTAAAAACCTCATGTTTCTGTGTCAGTGGTAAAAACCTCATGTTTCTGTGTCAGTGGTAAAAACCTCATGTTTCTGTGTCAGTGGTAAAAACCTCATGTTTCTGTGTCAGTGGTAAAAACCTCATGTTTCTGTGTCAGTGGTAAAAACCTCATGTTTCTAAGTCAGCGGTAAAAACCTCATGTTTCTGTGTCAGTGGTAAAAACCTCATGTTTCTTTGTCAGTGGTAAAAACCTCATGTTTCTGTGTCAGTGGTAAAAACCTCATGTTTCTGTGTCAGTGGTAAAAACCTCATGTTTCTGTGTCAGTGGTAAAAACCTCATGTTTCTGTGTCAGTGGTAAAAACCTCATGTTTCTCTGTCAGTGGTAAAAACCTCATGTTTCTGTGTCAGTGGTAAAAACCTCATGTTTCTGTGTCAGTGGTAAAAACCTCATGTTTCTGTGTCAGTGGTAAAAACCTCATGTTTCTGTGTCAGTGGTAAAAACCTCATGTTTCTCTGTCAGTGGTAAAAACCTCATGTTTCTCTGTCAGTGGTAAAAACCTCATGTTTCTGTGTCAGTGGTAAAAACCTCATGTTTCTCTGTCAGTGGTAAAAACCTCATGTTTCTCTGTCAGTGGTGCTCAATATTTCATGTCGAGGACCTCCTATGAGACAGACCAAGTAGCGCCATTTATTCAAGATTATTAATGAGGACCTGTGTTGAAAAGTGGTGAAGTGGTCCTTTAATCAGACCAGTGTGTGTCCAGTGGAAACCTCGTATGAATCTGATCTCAGGTCAGAATGGGTTAATGGAAATGATGTTTGTGACAATGAATGGTCAACATAAATGTTGTAATGGTGGCAGCGCTGCTCTGGAGAGCAGAATGAACAGGGAGGAGTGTAGTTGTACCGAGCGTTGCGGTTGGTTGAACAGGGAGGACTGTAGTTGTACCGAGCGTTGCGGTTGGTTGAACAGGGAGGAGTGTAGATGTACCGAGCGTTGCGGTTGGTTGAACAGTAATGGGGTACGACAGCATGATCCAGGGCGCCTGTAGTAGGGGTCACACCAGAGGCCTGGGGGGGTCAGGAGCGTTGACCCTTCCACAGGAAGCATATGCAACGCTCTGAACTTTAACATATCAGCCATTTTCTTTTGGGGGAGATTATAATTTCTAAAAAGACGCCTTCTAAATCCTAAAGACCTAAAATTACAAAGTTTATGCTACTATATACTGTACCAGTGATGTAAATAGGTTTTCAATGTAATGAGTCCTGGGATGCAGGGATGGTCTTTTAGATGAGATTACTAGTCCTACTTCAAAGTTAGGAGTCATATTTTGCCATTTTTACAAATTGCAGCATTTAACTCCCATTTAATTTTATATGGTTATAATGTGGTTATTTATTCATGTAGAAAACAGAATAAACCCCCCAGGTTGGCAGAGGAAGTGTAGCGCCCAGGATTACATTAGATAATTGGCACTGGGTGAAAAGAAAACTGAGTTACAAAATCGTGGGATAAAAATTTAAAGAAAGAAAAAAGAATGGGATAAACTGCATTTTGGGATGCAAAATGCACCCTATGTTAATCCCTGCTGTACATATATGATATTACATAAACTCCCCCAAAAGGGGTTCCCGTTCAGAAAGGTCAAAGAAACACCAAAAAGGGTTCACCTCCTGAATGGGATAAACTAAATTAAAGTGTTTGATATTGTTTATCTCATTCTGAACGGGAACCCGTTTTGGTGTCAGCATCATGTTATGCTTTAGCTATTGAAAAATAGCAGATCTACAAGCTCATATCGCGCCACCGAGTGGCGCGATACGAGCTTGTAGGTCTGCTATTTTTTGAAAAATCGAAGAACGACTGACATTTTTTTGAATCTGATCTCAGGTCAGAATGGGTTCATCAGACCAGTGTGTGTGTCCAGTGGAAACCTCGTATGAATCTGATCTCAGGTCAGAATGGGTTAAATGTCATGCCCCAGGTGTGGAAAGACCTGCACACATAACCTTTTTTTAAACTAAATTAAGGTGTTTGATATTGTTTATATGTCATGCCCCAGGTGTGGAAAGACCTGCACACATAACCTTTTTTTAAACTAAATTAAGGTGTTTGATATTGTTTATATGTCATGCCCCAGGTGTGGACAGACCTGCACACATAACCTTTTTTTAAACTAAATTAAGGTGTTTGATATGGTTTATATGTCATGCCCCAGGTGTGGACAGACCTGCACACATAACCTTTTTTTAAACTAAATTAAGGTGTTTGATATGGTTTATACGTCATGCCCCAGGTGTGGAAAGACCTGCACACATAACCTTTTTTCCTATAGGAACAGAACCTCAGAGTGCAGTCTTTCTATTTACAGTAGAATCGCTGACACGGACAGGCCTCTCCAAAACGCTGATGAGAACGACAGGAAATGATAGCCCGATATTTGTGAATGGGACTAAAATGAGAAAGAAGTGGTGTTTGATTTCTTTCCCTTTTCTGAATAAGGTAGCTGCGTCATCACACACACACACACACACACACACACACACACACACACACACACACACACACGCAGACACAGACAGACACACACACACACACACAATGATTATATTTTAGTAACAGTGTTTCTGCTTTTCTACATACTGCCAACCAGGTGAAAAAATAATCACAGACTGTGGCTTTAACCCATTCTTTTCTGACCTGAGATCAGATTCTAAAAATGTCTTCTACATCCTGACAGTTTTCTGAAAAAGCTATGTTTCTATGTCAGTCGTTCTTCGATTTTTCAAAAAATAGCAGATCTACAAGCTTGTAGATCTGCTATTTTTCAATAGCTAAAGCATAACATGATGCCAACACCAAAACGGGTTCCCGTAAAATTGTAAAATGTGATAGGTTGTCCATTGGTCTTAACGTAAAGTAAAGTGTACACACACGCTGTGAACATTATGCCCAAAATGGTTGGATATAGAGGTTTTATAGCAATTGTATAAATATTAGTCATTCATTGCAAAATGCTCCAATAGTGTAGAATTTACATTACATCAATGTTTAACCCTCTAAGACCCAGCGTTGCTTTTAAGCAACAATTTTATTTTATTTAATTACTAAATTATTTAAAAAAAAATCTGTTCTTTTTTCACCTAAACGTCATCAGTGATGTTCATTGCAATGCCATTTCAATGCCATTGGTCATGATATTTGCATATAAATACCCCCCACAGAGATAAAAAATGTCTGGACTTTTAGAAAAAAAATTCAAGACTTTTGACCTTTACCCTAATAAAAGTATAGGTAAAATAATTGTAATATATGTTTTTTGTGATCATTAGAATGTCTAGAACATGTTTTATTCATTATTGTGAAAGATATCCCGAAAATGTAAATTATTAATTTAATTTATTATATTATATTATATAATTATATAATTATTATACATTTTTCATCAAACTTTTTTTATTTATTTTTTTTAACATATTTTTTAGTCTTAGTCCTAGTAGTACAAAGTAGTAGTAAGGTTGAAATCTATTTTTTGCAAGTATAAATTAATGCGGGTGTTAGAGGGTTAACAGCTTGCACCAAGTAGCCTATAGTTTACATAGAGGTGCCCTGCACTCCTCCTGTTGAAGATGAAATATAAGACTATTAAGATCGTACAGATGGACGTGTTGATAGTTTGACCACACCAAATGCTCTAATCTTTACAATTAACCAAAACACGTCGTCACGACAAAGCTTGTAGATCTGCTATTTTCAGCAGTTTAGATCGAGGTTCTGTTTATTATATTAAAGTTAGACAGATAATTGGAATCTTATAGTTGCTAATAATTGCAATGTTGGTCTGAATGAAATACATTTTGCAATTACTACATTTTGCCTTAATATGTATTAATAATATGACATGACATCTCTTCATACAACATGTGCAGTGTTGGTACATACAACAGGCGATGTCAAAATGTGTTTGCCATCTTCTCATATGATGGAAACGTCCCTCTGCAATTTACACAAGCATTTTGTATTAACCCATGTATGTTTATGTTATAATTTAGCTATTGAAAAATAGCAGATCTACAAGCTCATAGCGCGCCACCGAGTGGCGCGCTATGAGCTTGTAGGTCTGCTATTTTTGAAAAATCGAAGAGCGACTGACATAGAAGACATTTTTTAGAATCTGATCTCAGGTCAGGATGGGTTAAATACACTTGGTTGTTGACCTGGGTTGCCTACTTCCCTCAGGTCTCTATACTTGGCATGGCACCCTTTCCCCCCCCTACATCAATTCTGACCTGAAATCAGATTCTAAAAATGTCTATTACATTCCTGACAGTTTCATTATTAACCCATTCTGACCCGAGATCAGATTCTAAAAAATGTCTTCGATTTTTCAAAAATAGCAGACCTACAAGCTCGTAGCGCGCCACTCGGTGGCGCGCTATGAGCTTGTAGATCTGCTATTTTTCAATAGCTAAAGCATATCATAATGCTAACACCAAAATGGGTTCCCGCACAAAATGGGTTAAAAAAACATTTAAGGGTTCACGGGTTGTGTTGCAACGCACGTCGCGAGCTTGTAGATCAGCTATTTTCGCTGATTGTTCACCCCTAGCCCATTCTGGGCGGGATTCGTGTTTTAACTAAGCATTAGGTTATAGCTTTTAGCAGATCTACAAGCTCGTAGCGCGCCACCGAGTGGCGCGCTACGAGCTTGTAGGTCTGCTATTTATTTATTTTTTTGCGTGAAAATGCGGCACAAATCTTTGAACATTATATATTCTTTTCAGAAGTCAGGTCTAAATGGGTTAGAATAGGGGCGCTAAGGCCCAGGGTCCATTTATCCGTCAACCATGAATGACCGGTGGGTTTTTCTTCTTTTGAAGAAGGTTGAAAAGGTTGAAAAGTTTCTCTCGCGACCCGACTAGGTTTCATAGCGAAGTTTCTCTTCTAAATTCAAACCATCGTGATATTTATTACAATTCCGTGTCCACTCCTTAACGAGTCTGGGTGCTGTGTGTGTTGCGGGGCATCTCAAGTTTCTCTAAAAATAAGAAATAATAGCCCTATAATCTCCCTCCCCAGCACAGCTACAACGCTACAGAGCTGCAATAATATACAAATGGTAGACTTACATGATGCAGTACACCTATGTCAGGGTAATAGTTACATATGCAGTAGTATAATGGCAGAGTTACATCTGCTGTAGTACAGTACAATGACAGTTAGGACCGTCAGTGTCCTACAACCATGACGTCCGACTAATTGACTTATGAGTAATTATGTTTTTGGTCGGGGGGGTGCACCGAATACAAGGCCTGAAGGCCAGCGAAACTATTGGGCCGAACAGTGGCAAAGAATAATGCAGCCAAAAACCCGAATACTCTGGGGTTACATTTGGTTAAATCTATCGTTTTGTTGACGCCGTGGTCAAAACACGGCTGCAATCTTGCCTGTAGGTAATAGGTATAGCTCTAGTCTACAATAAACACACATGCCTGTATGTATAGCTCTAGTCTACAATAAACACATGCCTGTAGGTAATAGGTATAGCTCTAGTCTACAATAAACACACATGCCTGTAGGTATAGCTCTAGTCTACAATAAACACATGCCTGTAGGTAATAGGTATAGCTCTAGTCTACAATAAACACACATGCCTGTAGGTATAGCTCTAGTCTACAATAAACACATGCCTGTAGGTAATAGGTATAGCTCTAGTCTACAATAAACACATGCCTGTAGGTAATAGGTATAGCTCTAGTCTACAATAAACACACATGCCTGTATGTATAGCTCTAGTCTACAATAAACACATGCCTGTAGGTAATAGGTATAGCTCTAGTCTACAATAAACACACATGCCTGTAGGTATAGCTCTAGTCTACAATAAACACATGCCTGTAGGTAGCTCTAGTCTACAATAAACACACATGCCTGTAGGTAGCTCTAGTCTACAATAAACACATACCTGTAGGTAGCTCTAGTCTACAATAAACACATGCCTGTAGGTATAGCTCTAGTCTACAATAAACACATGCCTGTAGGTAGCTCTAGTCTACAATAAACACATGCCTGTAGGTATAGCTCTAGTCTACAATAAACACATGCCTGTATGTATAGCTCTAGTCTACAATAAACACATGCCTGTAGGTAGCTCTAGTCTACAATAAACACATGCCTGTAGGTAGATCTAGTCTACAATAAACACATGCCTGTAGGTAGCTCTAGTCTACAATAAACACATGCCTGTAGGTATAGCTCTAGTCTACAATAAACACATGCCTGTAGGTAGCTCTAGTCTACAATAAACACATGCCTGTAGGTATAGCTCTAGTCTACAATAAAAACATGCCTGTAGGTAGCTCTAGTCTACAATAAACACAAGCCTGTAGGTATCTCTAGTCTACAATAAACACATGCCTGTATGTATAGCTCTAGTCTACAATAAACACATGCCTGTAGGTATAGCTCTAGTCTACAATAAACACATGCCTGGTAGGTAGCTCTAGTCTACAATAAAAGGTATGGCTGTGAATGATAGCATCACCGCAATGGTACAAAAAAGGGGGGGGGGGGGGGAATAAATGATATACAATAAGTAATCAATAGTAATCAATCATATTTGGCCGTTCGGTTTTCGGCCAACTGTTTCCGATATTTGGTTTCGGCAAAGAACGTCCCATTCAGAGAGTCACTACTTTTATGGCATTGAACATTGGAACATATAAAAGGATAGAAAAAAATTAACAGGTTGCTGAAAGGGCAGATACGGAAAAGATTACTTAACCGGGAACCCATTTTGGTGTTAGCATCATGTCGTGCTTTAGCCATTTAAAAATAGCAGATCTTACAAGCTCATAGCGCCCCACTCGGGCGCTAAGAGCTTGTAGGTCTGCTATTTTTGAAAAATCGAAGAGCGACTGACGTAGAAGACATTTTTAGAATCTGATCTCAGGGCAGAATGGGAAACTGACAGACTGACATAGAAACATAGCTTTTTCAGAAAACTGTCAAGATGTAGAAGACATTTTTAGAATCTGATCTCAGGTCAGAATGTAATAACACAAATGGAACAAGCTCAGCGCGCATCGTGATGCAACACGTTGTAAGCTTGTAGATTTTACACCGTTTCAAAAAAAAAGTTTAACATTTTCAATTTGCCCAAAAATAATATAATTATTCTGTTCATTCCATCCAACTGTTATTAATATACAAATGAATGGAAACGATCATGCAAAATAAACTGTGAAAATAATAGATTTTATAACCCCTACTGGTACTCAGTGGGCGATTTTTTTATAATTTATCCGTCACTTTCTAGGAACAGAATCCCTAGAGTGCAAACTGCAGTTGTTTACTGTATAAAGTGCTGACATGGATGCATATATTATCCCATTCTGAACGGGAACCCATTTTGGTGTTAGCATCATGTCATGCTTTAGCTATTGAAAAATAGCAGATCTACAAGCTCATAGCGCGCCACCGAGTGGCGCGCTATGAGCTTGTAGGTCTGCTATTTTTTGAAAAATCGAAGAACGACTGATTTTTTTTTAAATCTGATCTCAGGTCAGAATGGGTTATAATCAGACCAGTGTGTGTCCAGTGGAAACCTCGTATGAATCTGATCTCAGGTCAGAATGGGATATATATATATATTTGTCCCGACTCCCTGCCTCTCTGATGAGAATGACAGGAAATGATAGCTTTGTTTGTGAATGGAGAGAATGAGGAGAGAGAGAGAGAGAGAGAGAGAGAGAGAGAGAGGGAGAGAGAGATGAGCAGAGTCAAACACACACACATACACACACACACACACACACACACACACACACACAAGGACATTGTACGCACACAACACAAAGATCCTATTAATATCTAGTGTTGGAAAAAAAATACGGGGGAAAAATAAACCTTGTGATCGAATTGAAAAACCGCAGGTCAGCGTGGATGTGGTTTTTTTTAGGAGACAGTTTTCCTAGAATAGTTCAACGCACTATCTATCCACGTGCCCATCCCATCATGGAATAGAGCAAAGTCAAATCTCTAAAAAAAGACTGAAAATGTAATGATGATATTTGTGGGCCGGGCCAGCTGATATAAATCGTGACATTTCTGAGACCATTCATTCATGTTCCTGGAAGATGCTTCTAAAACTTGCATTCTATTGCTATAGTTTGATCACTTCAAATACTCTCTCGCCGTAAAATAATGGCAGAAAATAGCCAATCTACAAGCTCACAACACGTCGCGGCGCGACGTGTTGTGAGCTTGTAGATTGGCTATTTTCGATGCGCAGCATGCTTTCACAGAAGGCTTCTAATAGAGGCTTCTAAGGAATCTAAATGAGTGAAATAAGTCGTGGTGACTTGAGTACTTTAATCCAGGGGTTTTCAACCGGTGGTACCGCAGAGGTATTGCAGGTGGTCCCTTTACTTTTAATAACTTACAGGAGTTCTTACTGTATGGTGTGTGTGTCACAGTGTGTGTGTGATATGAAATGTGAGCTTACCATAATCACAGTAATCCTTAATCACATCCCATCATATTCAAAATAAATCACTTTTATTAGATATTATATTGATATTATAGATATTTTCTCCAGCTCCCTGTGGTGCATGAACCCCCCCCACCACCACTAATGTGTGGAGTGGGTCTATGATGGACCCGGCCGCCACGCACAATAGTGGTGGTCCCCAGGTTGCTCTTAGTCAGGATGGTGGTCCCTGGGTCAATAGTGGTGGTCCCCAGGTTGCTCTTAGTCAGGATGGTGGTCCCTGGGTCAATAGTGGTGGTCCCCAGGTTGCTCTTAGTCAGGATGGTGGTCCCTGGGTCAATAGTGGTGGTCCCCAGGTTGCTCTTAGTCAGGATGGTGGTCCATGGGTCAATAGTGGTGGTCCCCAGGTTGCTCTTAGTCAGGATGGTGGTCCCTGGGTCAATAGTGGTGGTCCCCAGGTTGCTCTTAGTCAGGATGGTGGTCCCTGGGTCAATAGTGGTGGTCCCCAGGTTGCTCTTAGTCAGGATGGTGGTCCCTGGGTCAATAGTGGTGGTCCCTGGGTCAATAGTGGTGGTCCCTGGGTCAATAGTGGTGGTCCCCAGGTTGCTCTTAGTCAGGATGGTGGTCCCTGGGTCAAAATCAGTTGAAAACCCCTGCTTTAAACACCCTGACAAGCACTGGTTGGAACCGTGATGAGTTGAGGCATTACATTACAGTTTGACTCGTTTCCACGGATAAATATTGTACAAGTTAACTACAAGTCCTTCATCAGGACAGACTATAGCCTTCCGAGGTGTGCATCGGGCCTTTTGATCTCTCCTATGGTACCACATCAATACAGCATGGAACTGTGGACAAAGTCCTACACAGGACAACAAAATATCCCAAAGGTTTTGGGTCTGAGAGGCTAAATCTCAGCAAATGATGGTCCGTGGCATGGCTCAAATCCAAAAAATACATTTGGGCCTAGATGTGAAAACAGTTGAAAACCACTGATATAGTTTACTGAATATGACTTCTGGGCAGACTTAAAGGGACACTTCACCCTTTTTGCAAAAAAATATATGTTAATGACATTTAGAAGCTTTAGAATACTTTCCTGGGGGTCTTTATGTGTGTAATATGTGGTTTTAGATATTTTAGATTGTAGCAGTGAGCACGGTGTCTCTGATGTCATGGACACTGGTCTCACTTCCTTCCTGGACTACAATTCCCATAATTATTTGGTGCACTGCTCCTCCTTGTGGATAGGGGGAGAGCTGTCTTACTGAGGCAACATGTAGTCCACAAGTGAGCCCAGTGTCCATGACATCAGAGACACTGGGCTCACTGCTACAATCTAAAATATCTAAAACCACATATTACACACATAAAGACGTCCAGGAAAGTGTTCTAAAGCTTCTAAACGTCATTAACATATATTTTTTTGCAAAAAGGGTGAAGTGTCCCTTTAACCAATTCTCGGGGCGGGAACCCCTTTTTGGTGTTTTAAGCATTATGTTATACTTTAGCTATTGAAAAATAGCAGATCTACAAGCTCATAGCGCAGCACTCGGTGCCGCGCTACGAGCTTGTAGATCTGCTATTTTTTTAAATAGTGAAAATGTGGCGCAAATTTCGAATATATATATTCTTTCAGAGCGAACATTTTAACTAAAATCTTTGCTTCCGAGGGGTTCCTGGAACAATATATTTACAGATGGGGGGGGGGGGGGGTCGGCGGCCAATTACATATACTTTTTGGGGTCCTTCACATGAAATATTGAGCACCGCTGATATAGAAAATATCAGAAAACTGTCAGGATTTAGAAGACTCAGGCCTAAATGGGTTAACCCATTCTGAACGGGAACCCATGTTGGTGTTAGCATCATGTTATGCTTTAGCTATTGAAAAATAGCAGACCTACAAGCTCATAGCGCGCCACCGAGTGGTGCGCTATGAGCTTGTAGGTCTGCTATTTTTGAAAAATCGAAGAGCGACTGACATTTTCAGAATCTGATTTCAGGTCAGAATGGGTTAATCGGACCAGTGTGTGTCCAGTGGAAACCTCGTATGAATCTGATCTCAGGTCAGAATGGGTTAACAAGAACCATAGCCTACATACACTGTATCGTCCCCACATCTCATTACACATTTACAGGTGAAATTAACATATTAATGTAATGGATGCATGGACCACATATTCTAAATAATTAACCGCCATTTGAAAACCGCAAGATTTCATATTTCGATTCTGAGTTATGTTTTCGATTAACCGTTATAGCAGGCCTTAACCACCACTTTCATATTTTATATAATATATCCTATAGACATTAATAAACAATATGAAAGCAGGATTAGGCCACATGTTCATTTGATAGAACGAAGAATCAAGTTTCACTCTGAAATGAAAAAAGGAACTTAAATCAGACATATATATAGCTGTTAAATAAACGTGTTGGGTTACAGTACGTGGATTTTGAGTTATGTTTTCGAATAACTGTTAGGCCTTAACCACCACTTTCATATTTGATATGATGCATCCCATACATTAATAAACAATATGAACGCAGGATTAGAGGCCATAATGTGTTCATTTGATAGAAGATTCAGTTTCACTATAGTCCGAAATGAAAAAGAAACTTAAATCAGACATAGGCCTATATATATAGCTCACCCATTCTTGAGATAAGGGACAAAACTTTTTTCAAACTGGATTTTTTTTTTTTTTAAGATACATTCAAATCAAATGGATGTATTTGTAGACACAGGTCTCAACTACCAATATTGAGAAGGAACAGGTTTTTCGCATAACATTTCTTTCTAAAATGGGACATTTATGCACTTAATACCCGATTCATGTCAACTCCGTCAGACACACTAAAATACCTTTTAATTGAATTTGATAATTTCAACAATAATATAAAGTCCTCAGTTCTCTTATAATGGCTTTCAGTAATCAAGTTAAGTAATACAATTATTTTAATATTGTTTTTTTCCAATATCACACTATTATGAAATATCCAATTTCTCAAATCCGTCATTTCAACCTCTATTTTCAATATTATAACATGAAAACCATGTAAAAAAATAAAATAATCATCATTACGTATCATTTCAGTTGGTGTTTCAATACATATGCACAAAATATTTAACATCACATTTTCTATTTCTTTGGAAATTAACAAAAACATCACGGGACGAACATCTGACGGAGTTGACGAACATCTGACGGAGTTGACAAGTTTAACTGATTTAGGTTCTAGATCACCTAGGATCTTGATTCTGGTGACTAATCCCACATTTTCAAGGATGAGGAATACAGTGGTACTATTTATATTGGCCCTGTGACCATGGCAGCCATTTTCAAAATGGCAGCCACCTGCTGTTATCTTACAATAACTCAAGTTCTACACCACCTAGGATCTTGATTCTGATGACTAATCCTACATTTTCAATGAGGAGGAATACAGTTTTATCTATTTAGATTTATCCCGTGACAATGGCAGCCATTTAAAAAAATGGTGGACCTGCTATTATTTTACCAATTTAGTCAGGGAATAGGCCTATTATCAGAATAATGTCAAATCTGTGAATACATTTCTTACCAAGAATTTTTTCACCAATGTGTTTGTAAAGGTGTCTACTAACATATCCCACATTGGTTTCTATTGAACCACCCTAGAGGCATTTTTGACAGCTGCTGAAAGTTGGGTACCATACCAAGTGGCTATGGCAAAACTAGGGAGTCTATGGCCAAACTAGGGGTCAAACCCCTTGGGCTAAATTCGGCCATATATCCACTTGCCCAAATGTGCTGACCTCATTTTGTGATGATGGCTATGGCCGTTTTCAGCCCAAGGAGTGTTCTTCGTGCATAGCTAATGCTTGGAATGCATTCAGAATCATGAAAACTCCCTAGTTTGACATGTCACATGCTACTTAAAGCATAATGAACATTTTGCCTTATATAGGTTGTTGATGGTACCCCAACTTTCAGCAGCTGTCAAAAGGTCCCCTAGGGTGGTTGAATATAAAGCAATGTGGGATATGTTAGTAGACACCCTTCCAAACACATTGGTGAAGAAAATTCTTGATAAGGAATTTATTACCAGATTGTATTAATATCCCCTGACTAAATAACTCATCTTCTAGACCACCTAGACCCGACTTCACAAACAGAGACCCGATTGACACCTAAACAACAAGTTTGGACAGCCCCACCAATTAGTGTTACGGAAAATAGCAAGTGTCTACCCTAGGCCCAGAGGGAGACACAGAACTTAGATGCGGCTCACATGTTGCACGACTCCTCAACAAGCTGCCACCAGGGATGAGAGCTGAATTCTGCCGCACAATGCTCTGCGGCCCAGGAGCAACCAACACCCTGTTGGAGTTCTCTGAGTGGTTGAAGCATGAGTCCTAGCCATATAGCCTGTGCAAAGGCAAACACCTTGAAGACCTGCTTGAGGTGAACAGTGAGCAGTGAACAGTGAGCGAAAGACTGAAGACAGAAGATCTGCCTTCAGGACTATCAGGCAGGATGTGCAGACACTGAAGGCATCAGTGTCGTTCTGAGTCCCCAGCATGTCAACCAAAGCAATGTTACCAAATCAAAGGAGCCTTCACCTCAAGTCACCTGGGGCTGGGTGAGCAATCGTATCCTGTATCTAGCCTCACAACTAAATACAGACACTTGGCCAGACTGCCGTTTGAAAGGGTCAAACCCTTCATCCTGATTGGGGAAGACCACCCCACCTAATCACACCAACCAAACAAGTGATGTTGGGGCCTCCAGGTGGGCCAGTAGCCATCTGCACAAGACTGGGCTGGACCCTGCAGGAAAGCAATCTCCAGCCAAGACAATGTAAGTTGACTATAACAGAGCCCCAGAACACAGAGCTCATGAGAAGGATGGAGAAACACTGGCAGGAGGCCACCAAGATACAACGCCACACTGCAGTGGCCAGTGAAGTCAAACTGTGCGTCTGTACCTGAAAGAGACAAGTCAAAGGCCAGAAAGCCCACCTCCTTTTAATGTCCTGTCAGTAGCAACTCAACCTGCACCTGAAATAAGCCCTGACCCCTCCCAGAGAAAGTTCATCCTTGAAAATGTAATGATTAGTCGCCAGAATCAAGATCCTTGGTGGTCTAAAACTTGAGTTATTGGTAAAATAACAGCAGGTTGGTGGTCACTTTGAAAAACAATGGCTGCCATGGTCACAGGACAAATCTAAATAGTACCACTGTATTCCTCATCTTTTAAAATGTATTATTAGTCGGCAGAATCAAGATCCTATGTGGTCTAAAACTTGAGTTATTGTAAAATAACAGCAGGTGGCGGCCATTTTGAAAAACAAAGGCTGCCATGGTCACAGGACAAATCTAAATAGTACCAATGTATCCCTCATCCTTGAAAATGTAGTCTTAGTCACCAGAATCAAGATCCTAGGTGGTGTAGAACTTGAGTTATTGTAAAATAACATCAGGTGGCGGCAATTTTGGAAAATGGCTGCCATGGTCACCACGAGACAAATCTGTGATGGCCCTATAGCCAAAAATGTTCCTTAAGGCATGCTCTAACTGTGTGCCAAATTAGAATACGTCCCATTATTCAAAAACTATAATTTTATTGTTTTAGGAACACTTTTGTCAACTCCGTCAGATACATGTCAACTCCGTCAGACACAAAACCTGACGGAGTTGACGTCTGACGGAGTTGACAAAATGTCATTTGTTTTCATCTTAACCCTCTGTAGTACAATGTAGCCATTTTGTTTTTGCTTCATTTGTTAGCTAAACCTAACCCTAAACTTTTATAATAAACATTATTTTGGAATTCTTAACAAAGATCATAATAATGTCCTGACGGAGTTGACATGTAAAAGCTGTGACCACCCTGATATCAACATTGTTTGTTTAAAATATCAAACAATTGAATGCTTTTCAGACCAGGTGCTCCACAGTTGCAACAAATACAAACGGGACTTGGAAAAGGAGTCTTCAGGCTAAATCTGTCGACAATATTTTCTGATTAATTTAAGACTTTTAAAAAACCTGACGGAGTTGACGGGAGACGTGGGACACACATTTGATATGAGATATCTAATGGAAAATATAAATTAAAATTATTGTGTATATTGTTTGCTATGTTGTTGACAATCTACTTTAATTTAGTATGTATATTTATGTGATTGTGACAGTATTAGACACTTTTTTAGCAGTTTGAAATTATGACCACTTGCTGGGGACAGGCTAAATACAGGCGTTTTTGGGTACAGTGCCTGCTTTTAACTAATTCAGATGGCATATGAAAACAATTATAATGAAATTAATGGCATAATAATACACAACTGTATTACATTTAACTTTGCAAGTGCTTTTATTTTTATTAAATTAATTTATTTTTAACAATAATAAGGCTCTTATGTGTGGGACATGTTTTTTCCACTTTTGTCCCTCATCTCAAGAATGAGTGAGCTGTTAAATAAACGTGTTTCTATATTTG
The DNA here is from genome assembly GCF_964188405.1 of Protomyctophum parallelum. Classification (NCBI taxonomy): domain Eukaryota; kingdom Metazoa; phylum Chordata; class Actinopteri; order Myctophiformes; family Myctophidae; genus Protomyctophum; species Protomyctophum parallelum. Next base: position 6,954,470 of record NC_139698.1, on the reverse strand, counting down.
ATGAATAAAGCGCAAACTTAGCTGGGTTACAGTACATGGATTTTGAGTTATGTTTTCGATCAACTGTTAGGCCTTATAATAACCACCACTTTCATATTTTGATATGATGTATCCCATACATTAATAAACAATATGAAAGCAGGATTAGAGGCCTATAATGTGTTCATTTGATAGAAGATTCAGTTTCACTAGTCCGAAATGAAAAAAGGAACTTAAATCACACATATATAGGCTATAAACGGTTGTAAAAAAATAAAAAAAATAAACGTGTGTTTCTATATGTGATGGAACAGTACAGAGAGCATTAACCCATAGCTGTGTTCCACCAGTACCGACTCCAGTCCAGACTGTGGGGAATCCTATGAAAAGGACACACCGCAGGTCACCTCATCTCTCTCTCTGCTAGGAACTTTACAAAACCACATGGACACCACCACCGTGTGTGTGTGTGTGTGTGTGTGTGTGTGTGTGTTAACATCCTATGTGGTTATGTTCACGCATGTCGTGCGTGTGTGTACTGTGTACGCGCGTCCGTTCCGTGCCCCCCGCGTGTCGTGTGGCTGGTCGTGGTCGGTGTGTGTCCTCTTCTCCTCCTCGTGTGTGTGTGTGTGTGTGTGTGTGTGTGTGTGTGTGTGTGTGTGTGTGTCACTGCACCATTTCTACCCGCTCTCCCTCTCTCTCCCTCTCAGTAACATCGTGTAGGAAGAAGAAGGGGAAAAAAACCAGAGAACCCGCCGCTCCGTCAGAACGAACCAACGGCTAAAAAGCCGTTAAAACCCCGCTATGGACGCAGAAAGGAACAAACATGGCCTCTCACCTGGTCGCCGTGTCGTGTGTCGTGTCGTTGGGGGGTTCTCTTCTTGTCGTGTAGCTGCGGTCGGGTCGGTGCTGCTGGGGTTCGAACGGAACCGAACGCCTCGTCGGTCTCTCGGTGTCTTTCTCTCAAACAAACAATCAAACACAACGGACGGCGGGGTGGTGGTGGTGGTGGGGGGGGGGAAAGAGCCGGTGACGTCAGTCGCTCGCGACGTGCGGCGCGCGCGGACGGCGTCATCGCCGACGTCACGACGCACGAGAGAGAGAGAGAGAGAGAGAGAGAGAGAGCAGTCCTTCTGGATGGTCTTAATTCTCCTTCACTGAAAACACATTTAGTTTTAATTCATAGTCATGTATTCATGTCCACATAAACAATAAGAGATACAATACAACAAGGACAAGGTGCTGTAAATCAGTGGGGCCCCAAAGTGGGGCCCGGCCCGGGGACCCCTAGGGGTCCCATGTACCTGTCTAAATACTTCCTTAGTGTAAACGAAGTCCACACCCACAACACCAGAGGGAGTACAACAAACCATGTACAACCCAGATTCGGCACAAACAAGGGACTAAATTATTTTCGCTCCTATGCCACCAAAATGTGGAACGCCCTACCAACAGTCATTAAGACATGTGAATCCCTTGACTCCTTCAAAACCGCTCTCAAAGGGCACCTACGGATGGCTGCAATTCGAAACTGGCCTCTGTAAAATCTGAATTCCCCCCCCCCCACACCCCATTTCCCCTCACTGTATATGTATCTTTTCCCTTTTTGCTTCCTATATGATGAATTCCTGTTCTGTTCTTTAGCTACATAGAAGTGTCTATTTGTATGTCTCTAAATGTTTTGATGAATTGAACAATGTGGACCCTGTTGTAAACAAGTGTAATGCTTAATTGGGTCGTCCACTCACAGTTAACAGTCTTTGTATTGAGTTTGTGCTTAAAATGTACTGTAAATTCTACAAACTGTTAATAAATATTTCAATCAATCAATCAATCAATCCTTGAGGGAGTTCCAGGGGGTCCTCATGGCACAGCTACATGATAGTTTGGAACCAAATGGAGCCTTATGGGTGGGTCTGTAACTCTGAGAGTGTACATTAACTACATTTGTAAATTAACAGTGATTTTACAATATGAATTGGGGGTCCCAGAGATAGAAATGCCATTAAATGGGTGTCCGTAGGCGTAGACTAGTGCATGTCAAACTGGGGGGTCCTTGAAATTAAACGGGGTGAGAATCACTGCTAGAGCCGTAAAAAGCTTCTCTTATGGGGGTCCCTGGTGGCATAATGAGTGTCCATTTGGGGGTCCTTGACATGAAAAAGGATACAAGCAGGGGGGGGGGGGGGGGTACATCTCACACAAGTCACAAGGTTCAAGGTTGTACTTTATTGTTACAACTTACATCTTTACATCTTTGGGTACATCTAATCTAAACACATCTAAATGTGTGTCCATAAAGATGAGAGTGTGCAGAACAAAAGTAAATAATTTTTATGCCTGTTATTTAAAGTTTATTTTTTTAAACACATTTTCTTTTGGTGTCACGTCACTGACCCACATTACAGCCAGGTACATAAGAGTAAAACATATTTATGTTTGGCTTCCTCCAGACAATGCACAGGGTGAGGTATATCCCTTTGGATTAGTGGTTTAAGGAGAATTCCATACTAAAAGGCTTTCTTACCTTTCTTTGTAGTTGTTACGTCCCCACCAAAGAGGTCCAGGTGTTATTTTGTGCAAAAGCTCCTTATTGGCTATTTCCCCTACCATAAGCCCTAAATGAATTGCATTGAATTGAATGGGAATTGAATGGGGCTATGGGGTGTTGTGCTAATTCACTTATTTCCATCGCTCAAAATTATAATTTCTTTGTATATATCCTCTCTTTATAATGTAAATAATATCCCAAGCGGCACACTTTACTACTTATTTCGATGGAAATAAGCGAATTAGCATAACACCCCATAGCCCCATTCAATTCCCATTCAATGCAATGCAATTCATTGAGGGCTTATGGTAGGGGAAATAGCCAATAAGGAGTTTTTGCACAAAAAAACACCTGGACCTCTTTGGTGGGGACGTAACAACTACAAAGAAAGGTAAGAAAGATAAGAAAGCATTCTAGCATGGAATTCTCCTTTAAGATGACTGCTTTCTGTGATATGTGTTTCATGGGCACTAGAGGTGGCTAGTCCTCCACATATAGTTATAGGGCCTATAGTGCTGCCTAATCTTCAGAATGATGTGCCCAGATTTCCCCGGTGCCCACTCTGTTTTGGTGCCCAGATTTCCCTGGTGCCCACTCTGTTTTGGTGCCCAGATTTCCCTGGTGCCCACTCTGTTTTGGTGCCCAGATTTCCCCGGTGCCCACTCTGTTTTGGTGCCCAGATGTCCCCGGTGCCCACTCTGTTTTGGTGCCCAGATATGTCCCCGGTGCCCACTCTGTTTTGGTGCCCAGATATGTCCCCGGTGCCCACTCTGTTTTGGTGCCCAGATATGTCCCCGGTGCCCACTCTGTTTTGGTGCCCAGATGTCCCGGTGCCCACTCTGTTTTGGTGCCCAGATGTCCCGGTGCCCACTCTGTTTTGGTGCCCAGATGTCCCCGGTGCCCACTCTGTTTTGGTGCCCAGATTTCCCCGGTGCCCACTCTGTTTTGGTGCCCAGATTTCCCCGGTGCCCACTCTGTTTTGGTGCCCATATTTCCCCGGTGCCCACTCTGTTTTGGTGCCCAGATGTCCCCGGTGCCCACTCTGTTTTGGTGCCCAGATTTCCCCGGTGCCCACTCTGTTTTGGTGCCCAGATGTCCCCGGTGCCCACTCTGTTTTGGTGCCCAGATATGTCCCCGGTGCCCACTCTGTTTTGGTGCCCAGATGTCCCGGTGCCCACTCTGTTTTGGTGCCCAGATGTCCCGGTGCCCACTCTGTTTGATGTCCCGGTGCCCACTCTGTTTTGGTGCCCAGATTTCCCCGGTGCCCACTCTGTTTTGGTGCCCAGATTTCCCTGGTGCCCACTCTGTTTTGGTGCCCAGATTTCCCCGGTGCCCACTCTGTTTTGGTGCCCAGATGTCCCCGGTGCCCACTCTGTTTTGGTGCCCAGATTTCCCCGGTGCCCACTCTGTTTTGGTGCCCAGATGTCCCCGGTGCCCACTCTGTTTTGGTGCCCAGATATGTCCCCGGTGCCCACTCTGTTTTGGTGCCCAGATGTCCCGGTGCCCACTCTGTTTTGGTGCCCAGATGTCCCGGTGCCCACTCTGTTTGATGTCCCGGTGCCCACTCTGTTTTGGTGCCCAGATTTCCCCGGTGCCCACTCTGTTTTGGTGCCCAGATTTCCCTGGTGCCCACTCTGTTTTGGTGCCCAGATTTCCCCGGTGCCCACTCTGTTTTGGTGCCCAGATGTCCCCGGTGCCCACTCTGTTTTGGTGCCCAGATATGTCCCCGGTGCCCACTCTGTTTTGGTGCCCAGATATGTCCCCGGTGCCCACTCTGTTTTGGTGCCCAGATATGTCCCCGGTGCCCACTCTGTTTTGGTGCCCAGATGTCCCGGTGCCCACTCTGTTTTGGTGCCCAGATGTCCCGGTGCCCACTCTGTTTGATGTCCCGGTGCCCACTCTGTTTTGGTGCCCAGATTTCCCCGGTGCCCACTCTGTTTTGGTGCCCAGATGTCCCCAGTGCCCACTCTGTTTTGGTGCCCAGATTTCCCCGGTGCCCACTCTGTTTTGGTGCCCAGATTTCATACGGTGCCCACTCTGTTTTGGTGCCCAGATTTCCCCGGTGCCCACTCTGTTTTGGTGCCCAGATTTCCCTGGTGCCCACTCTGTTTTGGTGCCCAGATTTCCCCGGTGCCCACTCTGTTTTGGTGCCCAGATTTCCCCGGTGCCCACTCTGTTTTGGTGCCCAGATGTCCCGGTGCCAAATCTGTTTTGGTGCCCAGATTTCCCCGGTGCCCACTCTGTTTTGGTGCCCACTCTGTTTTGGTGCCCAGATTTCCCCGGTGCCCACTCTGTTTTGGTGCCCAGATTTCATACGGTGCCCACTCTGTTTTGGTGCCCAGATTTCATACGGTGCCCACTCTGTTTTGGTGCCCAGATGTCCCGGTGCCCACTCTGTTTTGGTGCCCAGATTTCCCCGGTGCCTACTCTGTTTTGGTGCCCAGATTTCCCCGGTGCCCACTCTGTTTTGGTGCCCAGATGTCCCCGGTGCCCACTCTGTTTTGGTGCCCAGATGTCCCCGGTGCCCACTCTGTTTTGGTGCCCAGATGTCCCCGGTGCCCACTCTGTTTTGGTGCCCAGATTTCCCCGGTGCCCACTCTGTTTTGGTGCCCAGATTTCCCCGGTGCCCACTCTGTTTTGGTGCCCAGATGTCCCCGGTGCCCACTCTGTTTTGGTGCCCAGATTTCCCCGGTGCCCACTCTGTTTTGGTGCCCAGATGTCCCCGGTGCCCACTCTGTTTTGGTGCCCAGATGTCCCCGGTGCCCACTCTGTTTTGGTGCCCAGATGTCCCCGGTGCCCACTCTGTTTTGGTTCCCAGATGTCCCCGGTGCCCACTCTGTTTTGGTGCCCAGATGTCCCCGGTGCCCACTCTGTTTTGGTGCCCAGATGTCCCCGGTGCCCACTCTGTTTTGGTGCCCAGATTTCATACGGTGTGGTGGTGTTGCCCTGCACTCTCACTTTCACTACAGAAATGGTGAGCTATAGTTGCATGAGTCATAACTCTTGTCATCATGACTCATGCAAAAAATAGCCCAACTACAAGCATGAGACCATTATGACGTATGGTAGTAAAGCGGTTCATTTACGATAAAACATTGCATTTTGGAAGTTGGAGATACAAGGTTTCTGACAAACAGTGACGATATGATGCAGGTATACCTACAAAATAATATGTTGGATTAATTTAGTCAAAACTGACACAGGAATTGGTTACACTTAATTCACACACTATAAATATGACTGAACACGTTTAGAAACAAGCCCCATGCGCGCTCTAACAACCGACCCACCCTACTGTACCAATATTTACAAGCGACTTTACAAGCCCATGTCGCTTATATTATAATACTGGCCCTGAGTCCCTGGTATAAACATCTGTTTTCCTCCGGGGTCAGTGACAGTTGAAGGTCGGCACTGTGTTTAGCACTGTGTTTATAATAGCACGGTGTTTAGCACTGTTAGCTCACAGCAAGGTCCCGGTAATGGTACAGAACCCCATGGGGGTGGAGTTTGAATGTTCTCCCTGTGTTTCAGTTTTATTTTTATTTATTATTCATATAGTGCAACATCACCCCATTGGGTCTCTGTGTGCACTTATATAGCCTCGGTACCCATAGGCTTTTTATTTTCGCAAACGGTACACTCCACAACAAGGACACACCGAAAACACAGCAAAAAAAACACAATAGCAAGGAAACACAGTAAAACATAGAAAATTGTGCCAACAGACCTGGTTAAAACAATTACCATGCAGTAGTACACAAAATCATCATAAAAGAAAGAAAGAAAGAAAACAAACAAACAAACAGGTTTCCTCCAGTGTTGCCAGCGAGAGAAATCAACGAGGTCTATGGAAACATGCCCAAAATGATTCAAGCGACTCTCAAAACAAGAGTGAAAAAAACATTATATTATATTTTTGTAGACCACAAATCCCTGGCAGAAAATACTTTGAGATGGGGATCCCATGATACATATTAATCTGGGGGTCCTTGTCGTGAAAATCCATACAAATAACGCAAAAAATGCAACTTTACAGAAAAAGAAAACAAAAAAGCTTTAATAATAACAATTGGCACCACTGGTTTCCTTCCACAGCCAATAAGACTTGCATTATACCTCCCCCTGGCCAGCTGGGGCGCCTGATGGAGGGGAAAGGAACTGGTCGGAATAACGTGTCCCTTCCACGCGCTACGTCCGGCCGGGGAAATTCCCCTCTGTCAGGTGAAAAGAAGCAGCTTGGACTCCTCATGCATAGAAGGAGGCATGAGGTCAGTCCGCTGCCCCCCCAGGTTGGCAGAGGAAGTGTAGCGCCCAGGATTACATTAGCTAATTGGCACTGGGTGAAAAGAAAACTGGGTTACAAAATCGTGGGATAAAAATTTAGAAAAAAAAAAAAAGACTTGCATTATAATAATGCGACGTTGAAGCGACACATTTTGAGATTGTATAGATCTGCTAAATTATTTGAATCCTGAAAGGTTTTGGACATTAGAGGTTTCGACCTGACTGAGACCATATGAATGTGTACAGTGAAAATGACCATATGAATGTGTACAGTGAAAATGACCATATGAATGTGTACAGTGAAAATGACCATATGAATGTGTACAGTGAAAATGACCATATGAATGTGTACAGTGAAAATGACCATATGAATGTGTACAGTGAAAATGACCATATGAATGTGTACAGTGAAAATGACCATATGAATGTGTACAGTGAAAATGACCATATGAATGTGTATAGTGAAAATGTGTCTTTGACCTGACTGAGACCATATGAATGTACAGTGAAAATGTGTCTTTGACCTGACTGAGACCATATGAATGTACAGTGAAAATGTGTCTTTGACCTGACTGAGACCATATGAATGTACAGTGAAAATGTGTCTTTGACCTGACTGAGACCATATGAATGTGTTCAGTGAAAATGTGTCTTTGACCTGACTGAGACCATATGAATGTGTACAGTGAAAATGTGTCTTTGACCTGACTGAGACCATATGAATGTGTACAGTGAAAATGTGTCTTTGACCTGACTGAGACCATATGAATGTGTACAGTGAAAATGTGTCTTTGACCTGACTGAGACCATATGAATGTACAGTGAAAATGTGTCTTTGACCTGACTGAGACCATATGAATGTGTACAGTGAAAATGTGTCTTTGACCTGACTGAGACCATATGAATGTGTACAGTGAAAATGTGTCTTTGACCTGACTGAGACCATATGAATGTGTACAGTGAAAATGTGTCTTTGACCTGACTGAGACCATATGAATGTGTACAGTGAAAATGTGTCTTTGACCTGACTGAGACCATATGAATGTGTACAGTGAAAATGTGTCTTTGACCTGACTGAGACCATATGAATGTGTACAGTGAAAATGTGTCTTTGACCTGACTGAGACCATATGAATGTGTACAGTGAAAATGTGTCTTTGACCTGACTGAGACCATATGAATGTGTTCAGTGACTGAGACCATATGAATGTGTACAGTGACCTGACTGAGACCATATGAATGTGTTCAGTGAAAATGTGTCTTTCTGATGCGCTGAACCCAACCCTGAGCGGGACGGAGACCTTCTGTTTCCCTCTGTAACCACTCAGCTGTACACCGTTAGGTACAGAACATACATTAAAGCCCTGCCTGTGTCCTTGACCACGGTACATGGCAGTACAGAACATACGCATAGCCCTGACTGCGTCCTTGACCAATTGGGTACATGCGGCATTGCAAGTTTGCACCTGGTTTCCAAGCGCTGATTGCTGGCTGCATGCTCATTGCTCCTATAGATAGCTTAAATGCAAAGGACTAATTTACCCACGGTTACAATACAAAGTAGAGGAAGGTTTCAATACAAACACAATGTGTTTGTAAATGGTGCATTTATGTGGCGCTTTTATCCAAAGCACTTTACATAGACTGTGCATTACATTCACCCACCATGCATACACCGATGGTAGAGGAAACCATGCAAGGCACCAACCTGCACATCGGGATCAATTAACGGTGCAGACTTGGAGTCTTGCTCAAGGACACTTTGACGCTACATTTGGGGTGAGCCTGGGATCGAACTGGGAACCCCACGGATCCCATCCAGCTGTTGTACTACTGGCCACTCCACCCCTGAGCCACTGCTGCCCATACCAATAGCTGCCTGCAGTAGGCCTCCTGCACAGGTGATTTGCATTTGTATATAGGGCAGCTGAGCACTGACCATCTACATTACATTGTTAGGCAAGAAGCAATGACCTCCACCTATGTACTTACATTACAAAGGAGTGTCAATGGCCGGAGTCAGCTACGCATATTATGTGGATTTGAGAGGGGCTAGTACTACTGTGCTATTGAAACGGGAGATATTTTGGGTCCCCCAAAATTCAGACCCGTCTCAACTGAGTGGTGCTGTGCTGTATTTGTACTGTACTTTGCGTGTGTGTGTGTGTGTGTGTGTGTGTGTGTGTGTGTGTGTGTGTGTGTGTGTGTGTGTGTGTGTGTGTGTACGTGTGTGTGTGTGTTTGTTATTGTTAGGCTGCACAACAGTGACACTATTTCCGTGCTCGGACGGGCCCAGCCAGCCAGGGACACACTTTGCTGGGCAATAGAGTGGAGCTGCACCACTCAAAAAATGGGGGTGAGTGCATGTTTTGGGACGACTCTTCCGGCTACAGTTTCTGTAGGGCCTTGCCTCAGTGTTCTGTAGGGCCTTGCCTCAGTGTTCTGTAGGGCCTTGCCTCAGTGTTCTGTAGGGCCTTGCCTCAGTGTTCTGTAGGGCCTTGCCTCAGTGTTCTGTAGGGCCTTGTCTCAGTGTTCTGTAGGGCCTTGCCTCAGTGTTCTGTAGGGCCTTGCCTCAGTGTTCTGTAGGGCCTTGCCTCAGTGTTCTGTAGGGCCTTGCCTCAGTGTTCTGTAGGGCCTTGCCTCAGTGTTCTGTAGGGCCTTGCCTCAGTGTTCTGTAGGGCCTTGTCTCAGTGTTCTGTAGGGCCTTGCCTCAGTGTTCTGTAGGGCCTTGCCTCAGTGTTCTGTAGGGCCTTGCCTCAGTGTTCTGTAGGGCCTTGCCTCAGTGTTCTGTAGGGCCTTGCCTCAGTGTTCTGTAGGGCCTTGCCTCAGTGTTCATCCCTCACAGCGGTAAAGGAGAAGAATGGACTCCACAGTAGCAGATGTGTCGGGGGATGTTGGATTGCCATTAAGAGCTCTCCATGGGAGTGCTGTCTGTCAGTGTAACTGTGTAAGGTCCTTCTCTGTGGAGTCAATCTGAGAACCCATCGTAAAAACAAAAGAAAGGAATTGCAAACGCCCTCTTTTCCTCAACAGTCTGTCTTGAGAGACTACTGCGGAGTAGACCCATGCTCCCACCCAGCCAGTGGTGGAAAGTAACTAAGTACACAGTGTTGTACTTAAGTACAATTTTGAGGTATTTGTGCTTTACTAGTTACTTTGTAGATCCATCCATCCATCCATTCATCTTCAACCGCTTATCCGTAGTCGGGTCATGGGGGCAACAGCTCCACCAGAGAGCTCCAGACGTCCCTCTCCAGAGCAACACTAGTAACGATCCTGAGGGATCCCGAGGCGTTCCAAGGCCAGTGAGTCGATGTGATTCCTCCTACTGCGCCTTGGTCTGCCCCGGGGTCTCCTCCTAGCGGGACGTGGTCCTTGGTCTGCCCCGGGGTCTCCTCCTAACGGGACGTGGTCGTTGGTCTGCCCCGGTGTCTCCTCCTAACGGGACGTGGTCCTTGGTCTGCCCCGGGGGCTCCTCCTAGTGGGACGTGGTCCTTGGTCTGCCCCGGGGGCTCCTCCTAGTGGGACGTGGTCCTTGGTCTGCCCCGGGGGCTCCTCCTAGTGGGACGTGGTCCTTGGTCTGCCCCGGGGTCTCCTCCTAACGGGACGTGGTCCTTGGTCTGCCCCGGGGTCTCCTCCTAACGGGACGTGGTCGTTGGTCTGCCCCGAGGTCTCCTCCTAGCGGGACGTGGACCTTGGTCTGCCCCGGGGTCTCCTCCTAACGGGACGTGGTCGTTGGTCTGCCCCGAGGTCTCCTCCTAGCGGGACGTGGACCTTGGTCTGCCCCGGGGTCTCCTCCTAACGGGACGTGGTCGTTGGTCTGCCCCGGGGTCTCCTCCTAACGGGACGTGGTCGTTGGTCTGCCCCGAGGTCTCCTCCTAGCGGGACGTGGACCTTGGTCTGCCCCGGGGGCTCCTCCTAGTGGGACGTGGTCCTTGAGGACATCCCTAGGGAGACGCCCGAGAGGCATCCTAACCAGATGCCCGAACCACCTAAGCTGGCTCCTTTCCAGGCGAAGAACAGCGACTCTACTCCGAGTCTCTCTCGCGTGACTGAACTTCTCACCCTAGAGTCAGAGTCTACTTTGTAGGTTTGGATGATAATTACAAAACAAAAATACAGTAACCACTTCAGTGCTGTATACATTTCGGCCAGTTGAAAATAGCCGATCTACATGCTCACAATCCGTCGCGACGCATTGTGAGCTTGTAGATCTGATTGTTGCACATGAAATGGGACATTCTGTGACAATGAGTACTTTTAAGTACATTTTGATGCCAATACTCAATTAGGCCTATACATTTTGCTTGTAACGTAGTAGTTCTATATTGCACTATTGATACTTTTACTTTGAGTACTTTCTCCAGCACTGCTCCCAGGTATTTAAAGTGGCTGACCTCCTTCTATTGTTGTTAGGGGCAGATGTTTAAAGTGGCTGACCTCCTCCAGAGCAGTGCCTTAATTATATTGTTGTTAGGGGCAGATGTTTAAAGTGGCTGACCTCCTCCAGAGCAGTGCCTTAATTATATTGTTGTTAGGGGCAGATGTTTAAAGTGGCTGACCTCCTCCAGAGCAGTGCCTTAATTATATTGGTGTTAGGGGCAGATGTTTAAAGTGGCTGACCTCCTCCAGAGCAGTGCCTTAATTATATTGTTGTTAGGGGCAGATGTTTAAAGTGGCTGACCTCCTCCAGAGCAGTGCCTTAATTATATTGTTGTTAGGGGCAGATGTTTAAAGTGGCTGACCTCCTCCTATTGTTGTTAGGGGCAGATGTTTAAAGTGGCTGACCTCCTCCAGAGCAGTGCCTTAATTATATTGGTGTTAGGGGCAGATGTTCTCGGGGGATGTTATAAAGGTCATGACCTCACTTTTCTTTGTGTTCAGCATGAGGCCAACCTTGGCGCACCACTCTAGTTATGAGCTCCTGCTGTTTTGCTTGATTAGATAGCAGGCTGATTTGGTGTCTCTCTCTCTCTCTCTCTCTCTCTGTGTGTGTGTGTGTGTGTGTGTGTGTGTGTGTGTGTGTGTGCGTGTGTGTGTGTGTGTGTGTGTGTGTGTGTGTGTGTGTGTGTGTGTGTGTGTGTGTGTGTGTGTGTGTGTGCGTGTGTGTGTGTGTGTGTGTGTCCGTGTGTGGACAGCTAATCTAATCTGGCACTGTTGGCTTGATTGCAGCCACGCTCTGCACACACTCCCTGGATGTCAGAGCTGAACTTCTGCCCCCATTTTTCACATGGTCCTGTTATAGCGCCACCAAGAGGCCACTTTTGTGACACACATTTTCTGACAGTACATACTGCTGATTTTGTCCAAACATCACGGAAATCGGTACACAGCCTCTCTATAACCATCAAACGAAACAGGTCTTTCAAATGTTTTCATACTCCATCCTGATTAGCTGAGATTGCCTTCCGAATTCCGTGCAACATTTTAACAATAGATTGTGTAACCTGATCTATTCCCACTAATCGGTCTATTTGTACATAGGCTATAGACTTTACTAAATTAATTGTAAATATCACATGTGGACTTGAGAGAAAGTCTTGTGTGAATAATAAGGTTTGCTTCAGGCCAGGCGTCACTCTTTCGATGTCAGTGAGTGCATCTTTAACCCATTAAAACCTAAGGCTAATTCTACAATCTAAGCCAGTAGTTCACACATAAGATTGTTCACAAATGACCAGAAATAGCAGATGTACAAGTTCGCCGCAGCAGAGAGAGAGAGAGAGAGAGAGGTGTTTGCTAAATGCTAATTCCCCCACACAGTAACTGTCATTTCTCGACACTTTCGGACACGGGATGGCTCGCCGGAACCGGGCCGGCACCCTGGGCGCATTCCTGTGGGTCTGCGGTCTGGAGGTTCCGGGGACCCCCCGGGGACCCCCCGGGGACCCCGGTAGGGAGGGAGACACGCAGCAAAGGTCGTCAGGCTCGGGACTCGAACCTGCGACATGCTGTCAGGCTAGATTACCGGCCTAGGTGCCAGAGTACTTGGTGCCTGGACTGATAAGGCGCGGCCCAGGCCATAATGTCATTTTGACATGTTTACACATTGTGTAAGACAAATAGACAATGCAGTGATTTTTGTCACAAGTACGCAAGGTCATAAAAAAAAAGAAAAATAGGGCTACAGCTATAGAAAAGAAGAGATTATTGATAACCTTTTTGATTGAATAGAGAATATATATTTTGTAATGGTTGGTTTTATTTATATATATATATATATATATATATATAAATGAATCAACGTGGAAAAAATGTGGTCAATGTTTGAGATTTATTTTATAGCATAGTTTGTTGATTATGTTTGAAGCAGTAATGGTCTTATTTATTCTATTTTATTCATCATTTTTTAGGTATTACAAAGGTCCTTAAATTGTCACTTAAAAAGTGAGTGTAGATACACCCTAATGCAGATTTGTTTACTGCTGAGTGAGAAAACAATGTTGCACATTAACTTATAGCAAATCATCTGGGGACCCCTCAACATCAGTGTGTGTGTGTGTGTGGGGGGGGGGGGGGGAGGATTTTTATATTGATCTAATTCTAAATAATGCATCTTTTATGCTGGTATTATTAATTAGCAGCCATAACAGTGGTGGTTTCCACTGAGGGTGAGATCCAGTCAAATGAGTCAGTGACCATGAGTCATGACTCATGAATCATGACATGTACACGTTATAGCATTATACCACTAGAGGGCGGTATAACATTGAATAAAATAGTTATATTCAAAGCACAACAGCACAGCACGAGCTTCATATTAAACAGTGAGACTGCTGCGTGACATCATCATAACATGTATTTAATCAGATAGCCGGGTTAATCAAATGTAAATTACTATGTAAAATTAAATTGTTTATTTGATGATGAGCAAGGCAAAATGAATAACATGTTTATCTGCCTTGATCATCAAATAAACTATTTAATTTTTCACCTTGGATTATTTAAGTCTGCAATTCACATTTTGACAAGCAGTGCTACTTGGAGGAAGGATACCTTTTGTCTGTATGGTTTAACCTGTATCACCAAAGAGCACCTATCTAAGAGCCACTAACAGATCCCTGCAGTGCTTCCATTCCTCTATTTCTATACTTATACAACAGTATTTTACAAATAAACATGAAATGTATCAGAAGCGATATTTAGAATCAGTTGACTTGATCAATCCATCTCCCCCCCATTACAGATGTTCACGCACTACATTACGAGGAGAGACCGATAGGTATTTTGTTTTTAAATCATGTTTTATTGTTTCATATTTTTATGTTGACATCTTATATAACAATGTCAAAAATACCTTGTATAGTCTATTGTAATATCTGTATGCACAGGACTGCCATCATAACATGACGTAAATATTGATATCAGTTGTCATCCAATACAGATTGTCACTTATACCACTTACTGTATACCAAGGAAAAAAATGATAAATTACCTTTGAGAAGGAAAACATGGCAAAAAATAACACACAAAACATAATGGCCTTAACCCATTCTGACCGGGCACCCATTTTGGTGTCAGCATCATGTTATGCTTTAGCTATTTAAAAATAGCAGATCTACAAGCTCATATCGCGCCACCGAGTGGCGCGATACGAGCTTGTAGGTCTGCTATTTTTGAAAAATCGAAGAGCGACTGACATTTTTAGAATCTGATCTCAGGTCAGAATGGATTCATCAGACCAGTGTGTGTCCGGCGGAAACCTCGTATGAATCTGATCTCAGGTCAGAATGATGAGAACAGCATCATACCCTCTCACCCCAGATAAAGAGACAACAGGATAATCAAGGAATGTGACTAAAGTCAAAAAGCAGGCCTCAGACTAACCGTAGCCTGATGACAGCACGATGACATGACATTTCAACCTATTAAATGTGACAACTGGAGACCGAGACTATGACATATTTTTTGGTATAAATGTTTGCCTATGAGATGACATTTGTTCAGAGCATCTGTGGAGACGGTCCTCAAACCTCCATCCTTTACAACTGTTCACGCTCTGGATCTCACTAAAGATGACTTGGAAATACTTTACGTTCTTTGCCTGCGTGTCCAAACACTATTTTTCATAGTGTGAGTCTTTTATACCTGGGTTACATGGTTTTCATCTTTCCGGTGAAGTTATAATTTATTTTACTTTGAGTCAATCACATTTACAATTCTTTGTAGCAAATACATTTTCACATTTGTTTCTACATGTTTCATGTCACTGTTAGCTGACTTTGACCCATTTTCTTTTGTGCATACATACAACTGTATATACTGTATATCCCTTCACCCATTTCAAGTTTCAACACACAAAAACACAGAAATGAGAGAAAAGAAAAAAAAGAGGGTACTGTAGGCCCATGTTAGACTAAACATTCATTTTTATCTGTAGGCCTATAAAGGTAAGGTACATTTAATACAGAAAAAATATACGGGCATAGGAAATGAAGTTATTAAGATTCAAGATTCAAGACTTTATTGCCATGTCAACAGAGTTGATTGGAATTTGTTTCAGTGCACTAAAAACACACATACACATATTCACATCACATAATCAGACAGAGCACGATACAAAAGTACAGACATCATATGAGGGGGCCAATAAATAAGAAGAATGCAAAACGTTACAATTCATGTTCAATAAATAGCAAATTCATCACAGTTCATCGTTTTACAAAGCAGCTTCACGCTGAAAAGTGCGAGTGAAAAGAGAGTCAGCATTCAGGAGGCGAACAGCCTCGGGATAAGTGCTGTTCTTAAAGCGGGAGGTGTTGCACTTTAGAGACCGGAGTCTCTTACCTGAGGGCAGGGGTGCGAAAAGAGAGCAGGCAGGGTGGGAGGGGTCAGCGATCACCTTCTGCATCCTGCGCTGGAGGGTTCTGGTCTTTGCTATTCATTTTCATATCCACATGCATAATAATTCCAACAGAGACGGTGATCATCGCCTTGGTGAGACGTCGTCTCCGGCGTGCGGTGGCAGCCAGATCTCCGGGTACCGCATGACTGCTGTTCAAGCAGAGTCTCTTCCTGGACCAAGCGGTCCTTCGTGGGAGGTCCCTGTAAAAAGAAGTCAGTCAGTCCATGCAAAGAATTCAGAACGGGATGTGAAGCAGGTTACGTACAGACAGTGCAGGCAGGGTTCCCAGACATTTTTAACAAACTCCCAAAACCTCTCCAGAATATTTAACCCAATGTCCAGGCCTATATCTTTCAGTGCGATAGTCTTAATTCTACTGTAAGTGCACTGCCCGAAGGACAGGCAGTGTAGCAAAAATAAAGCAGAGAATCAGCGGTGTGCGATTATGATATCATGACCGATAGATTATTTTCAGCGTCATAATCTGCCGATACAAATTGTATACAGAGGACGACCACAATGGCTAGCTGCTCCTCAGGTGGGGCGGCCGCTTGCGGTTCCTGTCATTTAGCATGGCCATCCTCCATCCTCCTCATGTGGGGCCATCCTCCATCCTCCATCCTCCTCATGTGGGGCCATCCTCCATCCTCCTCATGTGGGGCCATCCATCCTCCATCCTCCATCCTCCTCATGTGGGGCCATCCATCCTCCATCCTCCATCCTCCTCATGTGGGGCCATCCTCCATCCTCCATCCTCCTCATGTGGGGCCATCCATCCTCCTCATGTGGGGCCATCCATCCTCCTCATGTGGGGCCATCCTCCATCCTCCATCCTCCTCATGTGGGGCCATCCTCCATCCTCCTCATGTGGGGCCATCCATCCTCCATCCTCCTCATGTGGGGCCATCCATCCTCCATCCTCCTCATGTGGGGCCATCCATCCTCCATCCTCCTCATGTGGGGCCATCCTCCATCCTCCTCATGTGGGGCCATCCATCCTCCATCCTCCTCATGTGGGGCCATCCATCCTCCATCCTCCTCATGTGGGGCCATCCATCCTCCATCCTCCTCATGTGGGGCCATCCTCCATCCTCCATCCTCCTCATGTGGGGCCATCCTCCATCCTCCATCCTCCTCATGTGGGGCCATCCTCCATCCTCCTCATGTGGGGCCATCCTCCATCCTCCTCATGTGGGGCCATCCATCCTCCTCATGTGGGGCCATCCATCCTCCATCCTCCTCATGTGGGGCCATCCTCCATCCTCCTCATGTGGGGCCATCCTCCATCCTCCTCATGTGGGGCCATCCTCCATCCTCCTCATGTGGGGCCATCCATCCTCCATCCTCCTCATGTGGGGCCATCCTCCATCCTCCTCATGTGGGGCCATCCTCCATCCTCCATCCTCCATCCTCCTCATGTGGGGCCATCCTCCATCCTCCTCATGTGGGGCCATCCTCCATCCTCCATCCTCCTCATGTGGGGCCATCCTCCATCCTCCTCATGTGGGGCCATCCTCCATCCTCCATCCTCCTCATGTGGGGCCATCCTCCATCCTCCTCATGTGGGGCCATCCTCCATCCTCCATCCTCCTCATGTGGGGCCATCCTCCATCCTCCTCATGTGGGGCCATCCATCCTCCTCATGTGGGGCCATCCATCCTCCTCATGTCACTCCTGTCACAATAAAAGAAAACAAGGAAATTGCCAATTGTTATTGTTAGGGTGGCGAGGGAACGGCACAGCCAGACATCGGACTGTTTGGCCAGACGCCTGGCTGAGAGTGTGTGTGTGGTTTGAGGTCAGATGTTGAGTTGCTGGCCAATATTCAGGACATCAGGGATCTCCGTATATGGGCATAACTGCAATAGCAGGTCACAATTACCGGGGGGGGGGGGGGGGGGGGGGGGGGGTCTTCTTCTTGCCACCTCCTACCCTGTATGGCAAATGTTTGAGACAGTTGGCAAAATGTGACATGATCGATGCCTCAGTGTCATGTGTTCCTCTGGACACTGACAACTTGACAGGTCTGACAGAAAGAGTTTGAGTTGATTATTTACCAGTGACTCGACAGGACAGCTTGGAGATAGTTATAGGCTCTCTTTTTTATCTCCACCTTTATGCAATACTATGTCCCATTTTCCATATATTGGGAACTATGCATGTTGACACAGAAAGATTAAAAATATCTGTTATGTGCTCTGAAATTAATAGAGCACCTAATGTTTAAGGAAAAGGGGATCCAATCTTGATCTTGGCCATGTTTGCATAATGCATTTATCCAGTGATATTTCAACCCATACATACTGTGAAATAAAGGTTTCAATCAATTAAACTCACCAGAAGAGTTCGGTCCGGTCCGCCCAAATCGCCGTCAACACCGTGCACATGTTTGTACAGAGTTGTGCTTGAAATGTACTGTAATTCTGCAAACCGTTAATACATATTTCAATCAATCGCCTATATGTTGTGTTATTATTATTGCAGTGACATTTAATTTACAAGTGATATTTGACCCATACAATTACATACTGTGAAATAAATGTTTCAATCAATGACACTCACCAAAGCGTTCGGTCCGTCCAAAGCTGTTCTGACTGGGAATGCTCCCAGACAGACACAGTCCGAAACCAAACGGACTGCGGGCAATAATATTTAATCAATGGGCGCGTTCGGAAACGCGCACCGGGAATGTGGTCAGTTTGTTGAGTGTGGTGGGCGGTGACGTCACAGAGTGCGTTCAGTGTGCCTTATTTACGAACGACCACAGCTGTGACTCATTCACACGAATCACACCGGCCAACCCTACCCTCAGGGTAGGGTCGCTCAGTGCGTGCACTCGGCACACCCGGTGCGCAGCGCACTGGATTTTCGAACGACAACGCACTGAGTGCACTGAATAAACGAACGACAAGAGAGCACACCAGTGCGTTCAGGGCGCATTTCCGAACGCGCCCGTTATATCCCAAGACGGTCCGCCCTGTGATTGGCTGGTCGGTTACAGCATCCCACCGCCCGGAAGGACAGTCACGCTGTGATTGGCTGGTTGATGGTTGCCCAGGAGACGTAATGCAGTCAATCAATCAAACTTTATTAAAGACACATGGGGCCCATATAGCGACATCTAGCCTGCCCCAAAGTTATATCGAAGAGGAAGGATGGATGGGAAAGGACCACCATATGGAATGTCATATCCCCCCCCGCCTATAGGTATGCGTATAACCACTTTTACCCTATATGAATCAATTATTTGACAATATCCGATCGACATTAAAGCTCACAACGTGTCGCGTCGCAACACGTTGCAAATTATCAAAAACATCTTGAGAACTTGTAAGTGGCCTTCTGTTTCTCTAAATAAGTGGTTCCCAACGTCTAGAGGTCCTCTTCTAATGAGTTTCATTGACATGAAAAAGTTTGGGAACCCCTAAATATTTGTGAAACATTCTGACAACACACATCTTGAATGGTCACTCAGAATGGAGCTACTAACACTACTACGACGTGACATATTTTGATATTTGTCTATGATTTGATATTTGCCCAAATACATAGTGATCTTAGGGACCCTAAAATTATGATTTCTGAAGTTCAGATTAATAGATTGAGATGGAAACCAGTATACCACTGCTTCACATAGGCCTCCTAATTCCGTCCGTGTGACACTTCTTGTAGTTCACAGCCATGGCCAGTAGAGGGCAGCATCACTGTGTGGTACAACTGATGTCAACTGTGGAAGTCCCTGGATTGGACTGGTCAGCTCTCAGTGACCAACAGTTGTACTGGTCAGTACAACTGTATCAGACTGTGGTTGTACTGGTCAGTGCAACAGTATCAGACTGTGGTTGTACTGGTCAGTACAACAGTATCAGACTGTGGTTGTACTGGTCAGTACAACAGTATCAGACTGTGGTTGTACTGGTCAGTGCAACAGTATCAGACTGTGCTTGAACTGGTCAGCTCCCAGTGCAACAGTATCAGACTGTGGTTGTACTGGTCAGCTCCCAGTACAACAGTATCAGACTGTGGTTGTACTGGTCAGTACAACAGTATCAGACTGTGGTTGTACTGGTCAGCTCCCAGTACAACAGTATCAGACTGTGGTTGTACTGGTCAGTACAACAGTATCAGACTGTGGTTGTACTGGTCAGTACAACAGTATCAGACTGTGGTTGTACTGGTCAGTGCAACAGTATCAGACTGTGGTTGTACTGGTCATCTCCCAGTACAACAGTATCAGACTGTGGTTGTACTGGTCAGCTCCCAGTACAACAGTATCAGACTGTGGTTGTACTGGTCAGCTCCCAGTACAACAGTATCAGACCGTGGTTGTACTGGTCAGCTCCCAGTACAACAGTATCAGACTGTGGTTGTACTGGTCAGTACAACAGTATCAGACTGTGGTTGTACTGGTCAGCTCCCAGTACAACAGTATCAGACTGTGGTTGTACTGGTCAGCTCCCAGTACAACAGTATCAGACTGTGGATGTACTGGTCAGCTCCCAGTACAACAGTATCAGACTGTGGTTGTACTGGTCAGCTCCCAGTACAACAGTATCAGACTGTGGTTGTACTGGTCAGCTCCCAGTACAACAGTATCAGACTGTGGTTGTACTGGTCAGTACAACAGTATCAGACTGTGGTTGTACTGGTCAGTACAACAGTATCAGACTGTGGTTGTACTGGTCAGTACAACAGTATCAGACTGTGGTTGTACTGGTCAACTCCCAGTACAACAGTATCAGACTGTGGTTGTACTGGTCAGTACAACAGTATCAGACTGTGGTTGTACTGGTCAGCTCCCAGTGCAACAGTATCAGACTGTGGTTGTACTGGTCAGTACAACAGTATCAGACTGTGGTTGTACTGGTCAGTACAACAGTATCAGACTGTGGTTGTACTGGTCAGTACAACAGTATCAGACTGTGGTTGTACTGGTCAGTACAAAAGTATCAGACTGTGGTTGTACTGGTCAGTACAACAGTATCAGACTGTGGTTGTACTGGTCAGCTCCCAGTACAACAGTATCAGACTGTGGTTGTACTGGTCAGCTCCCAGTACAACAGTATCAGACTGTGGTTGTACTGGTCAGTACAACAGTATCAGACTGTGGTTGTACTGGTCAGTACAACAGTATCAGACTGTGGTTGTACTGGTCAGCTCCCAGTACAACAGTATCAGACTGTGGTTGTACTGGTCAGCTCTCCAGTAGGCTACAACAGCAGATTGTGGTTGGTCATGGTGAGAATCTGTGGAACTGCACAATGCATTATGCTAAAACATAATTAGGAACAACAATATGATTAACATGTGGAGCAGGGTGTCATGTAGGCTAGGATAAAGGCGCTATATAATGCACCATTTACTTTACTAAATGATGTACTGTTTGTTGAACACAGCTGGACAGACAGACAGACAGACAGACAGACAGGTGACAAAACAGTCCTGTCCAATGAATGAATGAGAACATAAAAGCATGAATGACAATAAGACACGCACGCACGCACGCACACACACACACGAGTGTGCGCGAACGCACACATGATGCACACACATGCACATGCAGTCATGCACACGCTTAAGTGTCTGGCTATGCCCCCTTTTTTTATTAAAGCTGCTGCATCTCTCTCTCTCTCTCTCTCTCTTATCTCTACCGTGTCCCTCTACTCTTTCTGTGTTTCTCCTAGTCCTGTTTATCCCTTCCTTTCACTTTTCATCCTACCCTTGTATCCCCCCCCCCCCCTCTCTCTCTCTCTCTCTCTCTCTCTCTCTCTCTCTCTCTCTCTCTCTCTCTGTCCATACATCTCTCTCGGTCTCTCACGCTTCCACTCATCTTTTGTCACATCCCCTCCATACGTCCATCCTTCTGTCTATACGCCCCCCCCCTTCTCTCTCTCTCTCTCTCTCTCTCTCTCTCTCTCTCTCTCTCTCTCTCTGTATAGCATCAGTATGTGTCGGACAGTTATTCTGGGGCTGCTGACATTGATGGCTCTGCTCTCTGGTAAGACTGTGTGTGTGTGTGTGTGTGTGTGTGTGTGTGTGTGTGTGTGTGTGTGTGTGTGTGTGTGTGTGTGTGTGTGTGTGTGTGTTGATCTGTCCATGCGTGCGTGCAAGTCAACAGCATGCTCTGCAAAAGTGTTTACATAGAGCAACTCACTCAGACATCAACTGCTTGCGCGAGTGCGTGCGTGTGTGTGTGTGTGTGTGTGTGTGTGTGTGTGTGGCGTGCATGTATGAAACTATGAATGCAGGTGTCCATGTCCGTGTGTGTGTGTGTGTGTGTGTGTGTGTGTGTGTGTGTGTGTGTGTGTGTCTGTCTGTCTGTCTGTCTGTCTGTCTGTCTGTCTGTCTGTCTGTCTGTCTGTGTGTGTGTGTGTGTGTGTGTGTGTGTCTGTCTGTGTGTGTAGGCCGCCTACATGTGTGCATAATATTGATCTGCAGACCGATAATATTAATTGTATTTATGACAATCTAACAACAGTGTGTGATGCAGTGTATCGGTAGATACTAGACAGACAGACAGACAGACAGACAGACAGACAGACAGACAGACAGACAGACAGACAGAAATTATTAGTTCATCTATCATTCATCCGCGGGGCTCCTTAAGGTCCATAAAAGTTAATTAATGTGACATATAGAGTGATAAAAGCACCATCTGGACCTGCTGGGCTGTGAGCACTGCATGCACCACACGCTACACCACACCAGACCAGAACACCACCACACCACACCACACCACACCACACCACACCACACGCTACACTACACTACACCAGAACACCACCACACGCTACACCACACCAGACCAGTACACCACACCACACGCAGCCACGCTACACTACACTACACCAGTACACCACACCACACGCTACACCACACTACACCAGAACACCACACCACACGCTACACTACACCAGACCAGAACACCACCACACGCTACACTACACCAGACCAGAACATCACCACACTACACTAACCACACCACACCACACCACACCACACCACACCACACGCTACACCACACCAGACCAGTACACCACACCACACCACACCACACCACACGCTACACCACACCACACCACACCACACCACACCACACCACACGCTACACCACACCAGACCAGAACACCACACCACACCACACCACACCACACCACACCACACCACACCACACCACACCACACGCTACACCACACCAGACCAGTACACCACACCACACCACACGCTACACCACACCAGACCAGTACACCACACCACACCACACCACACCACACCACACCACACCACACCACACGCTACACCACACCAGACCAGAACACCACCACACTACACTAACCACACCACACCACACCACACGCTACACTACACTACACCAGAACACCACCACACGCTACACCACACCAGACCAGAACACCACACCACACGCTACACCACACCAGACCAGAACACCACACCACACGCTACACCACACCAGACCAGAACACCACCACACTACGCTAACTACACCATACCACACCACACCAGACCACGCTACACCACACTACACCAGAACACCACCACACCACACCACACCACACCACACCACACCACAAAACACCACACCACACCACACCACACGCTACACCACACTACACCAGAACACCACACCACACGCTACACTACACCAGACCAGAACACCACCACACGCTACACTACACCAGACCAGAACATCACCACACTACACTAACCACACCACACCACACCACACCACACCACACCACACGCTACACCACACCAGACCAGTACACCACACCACACCACACCACACCACACCACACCACACCACACCACACGCTACACCACACCAGACCAGTACACCACACCACACCACACCACACGCTACACCACACCAGACCAGTACACCACACCACACCACACCACACCACACCACACCACACCACACCACACCACACCACACGCTACACCACACCAGACCAGAACACCACCACACTACACTAACCACACCACACCACACGCTACACCAGACCAGAACACCACACCACACGCTACACCACACCAGACCAGAACACCACCACACTACGCTAACTACACCATACCACACCACACCAGACCACGCTACACCACACTACACCAGAACACCACCACACCACACCACACCACACCACAAAACACCACACCACACCACACCACACGCTACACCACACTACACCAGAACACCACCACACTACGCTAACCACACCACACCACAAAACACCACACCACACCACACGCTACACCACACCAGACCAGTACACCACCACACCACACGCTACACTACACTACACCAGAACACCACCACACACTACACCACACCACACCACACCACACGCTACACTACACTACACTACACCAGAACACCACACCACACCACACCACACCACACGCTACACTACACCAGACCAGAACACCACCACACTACACTACACCACACCACACGCTACACTACACTACACTACACCAGACCAGACCAGAACAGAACAGAACACAATTCAATTCAATTCAAAGGGCTTTATTGGCATGAGAAAACATACGTTTACATTGCCAAAGCAGAAAGAACAATACAACAATACAATCAAAACAAAAATAATGTACATTTGAAGGTCAGAATCTTCAATAGATCAAATTCTATGTACCAAGGTCACTCAATGCAGGTATAGTGCAGGAATATACACAGTGATTAGTCTTTAGGGTGGTTGTGTTCCATTTGATATCCTTCTCCTATCACAGCAACTCACAAATCTTGCTGCTGTGTTTGCACATTGTTGTACTTCGCCCAGCAGATATGGGAGTCTTTTTGTCATTGGTCATGTTTTCAAAATCTCTGTGTGTGGTTGTAATCTGTGGGAAGTATGTGTCTCTGATGTCTTGGTACAATGGACAGATGGTTAGGAAGTGTAGCTCGGTTTCCACTTCATTTTGTGTGCAGTGGGTGCAGAACACATTGCATCAGTATAGCTCTCTATACCAGGAACTGTCTGACAAAAAACTGTATGCTTTGGCATTTTGTATTGTTTGTTTGTCGCAGTGTACGTGTCCAGTGTGATGAATTGAAAATGGAGGACCCTGATGTATACCAATTACCAAGTCTTAGTGCTTTTTTCTGGTTTTATCCTCGTATGGCAGATTTTGTATTGACCTGTATACTTCCGTTGAAATGTACCGATTCTACAAACTGTGAATAACATTTTCAATCCATCAATCAATGTTTGAGTGTTGAATGAATTATCTTGGTGTTCAACAACGAACCAATTTTATGTCAAGGTCCATTATTTGCAGCATTTGAGCCACGGACCACTATTTGATGAGATGTATATAAAATTATCTAAATTAAAAGATATAGTTGCTGTTGGGAGGAAACCACCTAACTCCTTTGATTTTAGATTTAATTTGCATAAATCAATGCTATTGAACAGCCTTTACGTCTGTGTGTTGGTTAAAAAAAAAGCATTGAACCAATTAATGTAAAGTAGTAACAAGTGCTGTGTCTGCTAAAGCAACTAACTCTCAATGCAAGTAACTGACACTATATAAAGTCACAACACCAACCCTGATGAGGCAGTATTGCTTATAGTTTTCAAAATATATGGTTTTCTTCATTTCTTGAAAGAAATAATTATGTTTTTCATTTCCTGAAAAATGAACATTTTGGAGTTTCTTTCTGACAGCAGATATTTTGTTGTCGTTGCAGATTTTGTCCATAATTCCATGCTGTATTGATTAGGAGAGACAACAGGCAAACATTGATCAAAATAACAATTCTTCTACATTCTCTAATTGTGTAGAGCTCTTGAGAGCGTAACATGAAACCGAATGTACCCGTACGGGTCCATTTGGTTACCAACTCTCCATCATTATAGCTGGGGACCACCTAGATAGAACCCCCTCAAGGACCACTGGTGGTCCCCGGACCACTGCGTTGTACTGGGGACCACCTGGATAGAACCCCCTCAAGGACCACTGGTGGTCCCCGGACCACTGCGTTGTACTGGGGACCACCTGGATAGAACCCCCTCAAGGACCACTGGTGGTCCCCGGACCACTGGTCTATTCGACCACAATGGAAACAAGTGTTTGGCTTTTCAATACTGTGAGAGGAAGAGAGGGGGACAGAAGTGTGTGTGTGTGTGTGTGTGTGTGTGTGTGTGTGTGTGTGTGTGTGTGTGTGTGTGTGTGTGTGTGTGTGTGTGTGTGTGTGTGTGTGTGTGTGTGTGTGTGTGTGTGTGTGTGTGTGTGTGTGTGTGTGTGTGTTGCGTGTGTGCGTGCGTGCGATGATTCAGCTCTCCTATATAGTCTCATTATTATGATAAATTAAGAGTGCACGGCTAAATCTGCACCTGAATGTCAGATGATGTGTCTCCATCTTGGTAAAGTATGGATCGTATTAATCCCACAAGGGGGAAAGTCAGCTTCACTCAGCTCAGAAAGTCATACTGAGAATTCAGCAATTTTGACAGCATTTTGATTCAGGTTAGTCATAGTCTTTTGACGTTTTAGTCATATTTTAGTCATCTTTCTATAGTCCAGTGGTTCCCAAACATTTTCATGTCAAGGACCCCCAAATTGACACTCACAGACCCACGGACCCCCTTTTGAAAAGATATGCCAAGGACCGTCCCATAATAAGAGAAGATTTTCACGGTTCTAGCAGTGATTTGTATACAGAGTGTACAGATGGAACCAATTGGACCCGTTAGCGTTATAGGGTCCATTTGGTTTCATTTGTACACTATCTGAGTTACAGACCATGTCCATTTGGTTCATAACTATCATTTAGCTGGGGGACCCCCTAACTCCCTCAAGGACTACTAGGGGTCCCCACTATTAGACGACAGCTATACCATTGATTTTCTCGACAACAATGTATTTTGATGTGATGCAGTTGAAATGCCTGATCTATACCCAAAATAGCAGATCTTCAAGCACCAGCTTGTATATCGGCTATTTTCGGAGAGTGACAACTGCGCACAACCACGCTTAAAATGACTTGTCTTTTAGGTCTACTGGACCTTCTCCACTAGCAAAGTGTAGAGAGTGGTGACACGCTTTGATCTTGCGTGCAGAGCGGATGCCTATAGTGGGCTATAGTTCCAAACATTGCTCCTATGGCTGGAACTATCCGCATTCCTTCCGCATTCCATTGTTAAAATGGGAGTCAGTCAACGCTAGTGTCGCCACTCTCTTATTAACCTGGCCTCACCAGGCTTTCCACCACCTCGGAGGAAAGCCTGGTCTCTGTTTCAAAAGTCTGTATGATCCTGTTGAGAGCGGATGATATCGTTACGTCATGTTGTAGTATTGTGAACTTTATTGAGGGAAAAGGAAGGTTCCTTCCTTTTCCCTCAATAAAAGCTCTCGTAGCCTGTAGCTTTTATTGAGGAAAAAGGAAGGAACCTTCCTTTTCCCTCAATAAAGTTGCCGCCTGTTGTTCCTGCCTGTCGACTACAAAACAATACTACGACATGACGTAACGATATCATCCGCTCCCGCCCGGATCATATACCGAAATGAAATGGTGCCCAGGCTACTCTCTTACTATTATTACTCTGTTCACTAGTCCCTCCCTATTTTAGTCTAGTTTGTACATGTATTTGTTGACGAAGTTGTCAGTATACAGTATTTAGTCATATCGTTTTAGTCATCATAGCTTAGTTTTTATTTAGTTTTTTGTCAGTGAAAAAAGGTAGTCGAGGAACATTTTTCGTCATAGTGTTAAGGCTCATTCATAGTCCGGATTTTCAGTGGTGAGGTGACCACCGCTCCGGTGGTGAGGTGACCACCGCTCCGGTGGTGAGGTGACCACCGCTCCGGTGGTGAGCTGACCACCGGAGCTGAAATAACGTTGAGCGGTGGTGAGTAAAAACAGAGAGAAGGGCTGGGGGTGGTGGTAATGGTTTGCTCTTCACCGCGGCTCAGTGACGTCATGTTGTAGTTCGGTGGTCACCTCACCACCGTAAATCCAGACTATGAATGAGCCTTCAGTCGACAAAATTAACACTAGTTTAGGGCTCATGGACACCTCGACACACATATAGCCCGGGCCGGGAATCGAAACCACAGGGTCTTCTGTTTCCCCATTGAGCTATACGGACAGTCGCCCCTATAAGCAGAGCGGTCGTAGGCCAATTTGAAGTTACAGCCAAGAATTATATTAGACAATAAACTATCTGGAATGAATCATAAAGTTTCCAGCCAGAATATCCACTTTTATTGATATAGAAGTCATCTTGAAATATTGGCACACTTTCTCCAATGCCATTTTGATTATGCATGGCATGGCACGCTACGCTATATAGCAGCATCCATAAGATGCTACAAATCTCCCCGAAACATTAATTAGTTTGATCCTTACACTCCATTCCAGAACACGCGCCCTCTCCCTGCTCTTATGAGCCTCAATATATAGCCTCAAGTGGCTCAGCGTGGAGGGGAGAGAATGCTTTAGCTATTGAAAAATAGCAGATCTACAAGCTCATAGCGCGCCACCGAGTGGCGCGCTATGAGCTTGTAGGTCTGCTATTTTTGAACGACTGACTGACTGACTTAGAAACATATAGGCTAGCCTTTTCAGAAAACTGTCAGGATGTAGAAGACATTTTTAGAATCTGATCAGAGGTCTAAATTTAAGATGAAAACGTTTGAGAATCACTACTTAGATCTGCTATTTTCAAAATATTTTTTATACATTTGAAAACTTGTGAAATGGAACATTCTGCATAATCAATGAGTACTTTCTACTTCTGGTATACATTAAATACTTTTTGATACCAAAAAGTACTGCGACGCGTTGTGAGCTTGTAGATCGGCTATTTTCAGCATGCAACCAAGTGTAAAATGTAACATGGATCTCTTGTCCACTAGTCCCTTCCTAACATTTTAGTCTAGTTGGTATTTGTTGACAAAATTGTCACTATATTTATTCTTAGTTTTAGTCTATAGTTTTCATTTAGTTTCCATTTAGTTTTTGTCAGTGAAAAAAGGTAGTCGACGAACATTTTTAGTCATTGTTTTAGTCGACGAAAACTACACCTCTGTACTGGATTCAGTTCCAACTGTCGTGTATGAGAATGTGGAACCCAAATATCACCGACTTCTTTGTGGAGTAACTCCAGTTCTCAACTTGACTTGACCTGGTGTTCATGCTCTGCAGCGGTTATGTGGAACATGACCTGGTGTTCATGCTCTGCAGCGTGTTCATGCTCTGCAGCGTGTTCATGCTCTGCAGCGTGTTCATGCTCTGCAGCGTGTTCAGGCTCTGCAGCGTGTTCAGGCTCTGCAGCGTGTTCAGGCTCTGCAGCGTGTTCAGGCTCTGCAGCGTGTTCATGCTCTGCAGCGTGTTCAGGCTCTGCAGCGTGTTCAGGCTCTGCAGCGTGTTCAGGCTCTGCAGCGTGTTCAGGCTCTGCAGCGTGTTCATGCTCTGCAGCGTGTTCAGGCTCTGCAGCGTGTTCAGGCTCTGCAGCGTGTTCAGGCTCTGCAGCGTGTTCAGGCTCTGCAGCGTGTTCATGCTCTGCAGCGTGTTCATGCTCTGCAGCGTGTTCAGGCTCTGCAGCGTGTTCAGGCTCTGCAGCGTGTTCAGGCTCTGCAGCGTGTTCATGCTCTGCAGCGTGTTCATGCTCTGCAGCGTGTTCAGGCTCTGCAGCGTGTTCAGGCTCTGCAGCGTGTTCAGGCTCTGCAGCGTGTTCAGGCTCTGCAGCGTGTTCAGGCTCTGCAGCGTGTTCATGCTCTGCAGCGTGTTCATGCTCTGCAGCGTGTTCAGGCTCTGCAGCGTGTTCAGGCTCTGCAGCGTGTTCAGGCTCTGCAGCGTGTTCAGGCTCTGCAGCGTGTTCAGGCTCTGCAGCGTGTTCAGGCTCTGCAGCGTGTTCAGGCTCTGCAGCGTGTTCAGGCTCTGCAGCGTGTTCAGGCTCTGCAGCGTGTTCAGGCTCTGCAGCGTGTTCAGGCTCTGCAGCGTGTTCATGCTCTGCAGCGTGTTCAGGCTCTGCAGCGTGTTCATGCTCTGCAGCGTGTTCATGCTCTGCAGCGTGTTCATGCTCTGCAGCGTGTTCAGGCTCTGCAGCGTGTTCAGGCTCTGCAGCGTGTTCAGGCTCTGCAGCGTGTTCAGGCTCTGCAGCGTGTTCATGCTCTGCAGCGTGTTCAGGCTCTGCAGCGTGTTCAGGCTCTGCAGCGTGTTCAGGCTCTGCAGCGTGTTCAGGCTCTGCAGCGTGTTCATGCTCTGCAGCGTGTTCATGCTCTGCAGCGTGTTCAGGCTCTGCAGCGTGTTCAGGCTCTGCAGCGTGTTCAGGCTCTGCAGCGTGTTCAGGCTCTGCAGCGTGTTCAGGCTCTGCAGCGTGTTCAGGCTCTGCAGCGTGTTCAGGCTCTGCAGCGTGTTCAGGCTCTGCAGCGTGTTCAGGCTCTGCAGCGTGTTCAGGCTCTGCAGCGTGTTCAGGCTCTGCAGCGTGTTCAGGCTCTGCAGCGTGTTCAGGCTCTGCAGCGTGTTCAGGCTCTGCAGCGTGTTCAGGCTCTGCAGCGTGTTCAGGCTCTGCAGCGTGTTCAGGCTCTGCAGCGTGTTCATGCTCTGCAGCGTGTTCAGGCTCTGCAGCGTGTTCAGGCTCTGCAGCGTGTTCAGGCTCTGCAGCGTGTTCAGGCTCTGCAGCGTGTTCAGGCTCTGCAGCGTGTTCAGGCTCTGCAGCGTGTTCATGCTCTGCAGCGGTTATGTGGAACATGACCTGGTGTTCATGCTCTGCAGCGGTTATTATGTGGAACATGACCTGGTGTTCATGCTCTGCAGCGGTTATGTGGAACATGCAAAGCACTGTTGTTTTTGTCAACACATTTTGATTTTAGTTTTAGTCGTATAGTCTCTTGAATAGTTTTTCATTTAGTTCTAGTCACATTTTAGTCACCCGGAATGTTTCACTGTGAGTCTAGTTTTAGTCTATATAATAATGCTAAGTAGCGTTTAATATAGTCTGAAATTGGGCAGTTATTAATCTGGAAAGTGAGAAAATAATTTCATATTCCCATTATACTAGACATTTGATTCACACACCATTCATTAAAAAAAACTGACCTCACGGACACCAGATTAATAGTTTAACCCCTGGTTCTTAATAATTAAGTATAAGAACTAAAAAAACATCACTAGGATGCAACTGGGACGTATCCTCAGTGATGTATCCCAAGGTCATCACCTGGGACGTATCCTCAGTGATGTATCCCAAGGTCATCACCTGGGACGTATCCTCAGTGATGTATCCCAAGGTCATCACCTGGGACGTATCCTCAGTGATGTACCCCAAGGTCATCACCTGGGACGTATCCTCAGTGATGTACCCCAAGGTCATCACCTGGGACGTATCCTCAGTGATGTATCCCAAGGTCATCACCTGGGACGTATCCTCAGTGATGTATCCCAAGGTCATCACCTGCAGGGACGTATCCTCAGTGATGTATCCCAAGGTCATCACCTGGGACGTATCCTCAGTGATGTATCCCAAGGTCATCACCTGGGACGTATCCTCAGTGATGTATCCCAAGGTCATCACCTGGGACGTATCCTCAGTGATGTATCCCAAGGTCATCACCTGGGACGTATCCTCAGTGATGTATCCCAAGGTCATCACCTGGGACGTATCCTCAGTGATGTATCCCGAGGTCATCACCTGGGACGTATCCTCAGTGATGTATCCCAAGGTCATCACCTGGGACGTATCCTCAGTGATGTATCCCAAGGTCATCACCTGCAGGGACGTATCCTCAGTGATGTATCCCAAGGTCATCACCTGGGACGTATCCTCAGTGATGTATCCCAAGGTCATCACCTGGGACGTATCCTCAGTGATGTAACCCAAGGTCATCACCTGGGACGTATCCTCAGTGATGTATCCCGAGGTCATCACCTGGGACGTATCCTCAGTGATGTATCCCAAGGTCATCACCTGGGACGTATCCTCAGTGATGTATCCCAAGGTCATCACCTGGGACGTATCCTCAGTGATGTATCCCAAGGTCATCACCTGGGACGTATCCTCAGTGATGTATCCCAAGGTCATCACCTGGGACGTATCCTCAGTGATGTAACCCAAGGTCATCACCTGGGACGTATCCTCAGTGATGTATCCCGAGGTCATCACCTGGGACGTATCCTCAGTGATGTATCCCAAGGTCATCACCTGGGACGTATCCTCAGTGATGTATCCCAAGGTCATCACCTGGGACGTATCCTCAGTGATGTAACCCACGGTCATCGGGGTTTCGCGTCTTCCAACATCATACCCCTCACTCAGGTGACCCAGCCGGAGGGTGATCAAGTCCCGACTTACGTCCCAGTAGCTACCCTCGATCAGTGCCATTAGGGAAAGACCAGGGACCCAACCCGCTGCTCCAGAACTACTCTGCACGGCGAACACAGGCTGGGGCGCTAACCCAAACTGCTTACCCGGGTGCCGTCTACATTCCGGCTGTACACATCAAGGTCCAGGCCCGGCGCACAGAGGCTGGAGATTAAGATTAACAGTTTAAGAAGCTTCATCAGTTTCTACATGATGATACCAAAAAGTACTGCGACGTGTTGTGAGCTTGTAGATCGGCTATTTTCAGCATGCAACCAAGTGTAAAATGTAACATGGATCTCTTGTCCACTAGTCCCTTCCTAACATTTTAGTCTAGTTGGTATTTGTTGACAAAATTGTCACAATATTTATTCTTAGTTTTAGTCTATAGTTTTCATTTAGTTTCCATTTAGATTTTGTCAGTGAAAAAAGGTAGTCGACGAACATTTTTAGTCATTGTTTTAGTCGACGAACCCTCTGTACTGGATTCAGTTCCAAGTTCCAACTATAGTGTACCATCTTTGACACTAGAATTTCAGACTGTATGAAAGCTGAAGAGAGGTCTAAAAAAGAGCAGCATGATATGATAATCATTTGTCTGCCAATGTATTAAAGTGCACGGAAATCTTTCTTTATATGAAAGCTAGTTTATTTTCATTCATTACGTCTTTTTATATCCTTCGTCACACATGTGCACTCACGCACGCATGCATGCACGCACGCACGCACGCACGCACGCACGCACGCACGCACGCACGCACGCACACACGACACACACACACACACACACACACACACACACACACACACACACACACACACACACACACACACACACACACTGTAAAATGTAAGATGATTAATGGGTACTCTTTCCTGATTAGCTGGAATTGGCAACCCACTTCAACATTTATTGTCTGTCTTCTAGGTATATAATCAATGTGTTAACACTTCATTGTTTGAAATGCATTTTCTTAAATGGATCCAGATCTTGATTCTGATGACATCACCGTCCACGTGCACAAGCAGGCAAATCAGTTTGCCTGTTGACCAACAAATCTACTGAAAGGTCAAAGTTGTCAAACACATGACATTTTGATCCTTAATGGGGACGAGAACCTTTGAGAACCACGCATTTTGTTGTAGAATGGGGGTTGAGGGGTTAATAGGTGCAGTATTTATAAGCAGACGGTTTAACATCACGGCAGACTATGCTGTCCAATCGATTGGATTGATCAGAGATCTCCTCTCTCTCCTCTTGTTCTCTCTATTCTCTGTTGGATTGATCAGAGAGTTAAAGGAGAATTCCATACTAAAAGGCTTTCTTACCTTTCTTTGTAGTTGTTACGTCCCCACCAAAGAGGTCCAGGTGTGTTTTTTGTGCAAAAGCTCCTTATTGGCTATTTCCCTTACCATAAGCCCTACATGAATTGCATTGAATTGAATGGGAATTGAATGGGATGTATGGGGTGTTGTGCTAATTCGCTTATTTCCATCGCTCAAAATTATATTTTCTTTGTATATATCCTCTCTTCATAATGTAAATAATAACCCAAGCCGCACACTTTACTACTTATTTCGATGGAAATAAGCGAATTAGCACCACACCCCATAGCCCCATTCAATTCCCATTCAATTCAATGCAATTCATTTAGGGCTTATGGTAGGGGAAATATAGCCAATAAGGAGCTTTTGCACAAAATAACACCTGGACCTCTTTGATGGGGACGTAACGACTACAAAGAAAGGTAAGAAAGCCTTTTAGTATGGAATTCTCCTTTAAGGATCTCCTCTCTCTCTCCTCTTGTTCTCTCTATTCTCTGCTGGATTGATCAGAGAGATAAGGCTCTCGTCTCTCTCTCCTCTGTTGTTCTCTATTCTCTGTTGGATTGATCAGAGAGTTAAGTATCTCCTCTCTCTCCTCTGTTCTCTATTCTCTGCTGGATTGATCAGAGAGTTAAGGATCTCCTCTCTCTCTCTCCTCTTGTTCTCTATTCTCTGCTGGATTGATCAGAGAGCTGCTAAGGCTCTCGTCTCTCCAGTGGCGTGCACAGATAGACACTAGGGGGTGCTAGAGCACCCCCTGCCCTTTTGGCAATGTGCTAAAAAAAAAAAAAGAAAACCTTTTCTTTTTTTCTTAATTTGTAGTGTGTGGACCATGCGGTGACATTGATCAAATCTTGATAAAAAAAACGCTTCTACTATATTATTTAGGCCCCCACAATCTAAAGCTATGTTTCTATAATATGTCAGTGGTTCTTCGATAAAAAAGAAATAGCAGACCTACAAGCTCGTAGCGCGCCACTCGGTGGCGCGCTATGAGCTTGTAGATCTGCTATTTTTCAATAGCTAAAGCACCGTTTTCCACCCGACAGAGATAATATTCCGTGCAGAGCACGTCATACATTAAACATTAATATGAAGTCACTTTGGCACAGGTCCCAACCATCATCTACCATCTCCCATCGCGAGGGGGAATCTAATCGGATCCTTGTGATCAAATCCTGCCTGATGGCTAGAAAGTTACATGAAAGGCATTTTCTCTATCCAGCACGTATTGGTGCCTGCATGAGTTTGATGGAATGCACCGACTGTATAGTCAATGAGGGCCGGCATAATATGAACCAACACTATTTCTGCAGGACTGTAACGTTTGTAAAAATAAAAGAAGACATATCACATGTCGCACGCACGCACACACACACGCAGGCACGCACGCAGGCAGGCAGGCAGGCACGCAGGCACGCACGCAGGCAGGCAGGCAGGCACGCACACACACACAGCATCAATCTAACCGGTAATACTACGACAATGCTATCTAATAACATGTCGGGTCATGCATAAACGAGTCCACTCGCGTGTGAATGATTCCCTCTTATGAGGCAGAATGGGTCTCACGTGCAGCCCTATAGGTCTAGATAAGGCCTATGGGTCTAGTTAGAGTTGAAGAGGTCTGTTTTCCTTCTTTCTGTTTGCAGTGTCTATATACTGACAAAGCATCTCCTCCCTAATGAAACTCATTGGGCTGCTAGAGACAAACACTTAAAGTCTAGTGGTGTGCTTTATTGGTGTCAGCATCCAAATAGGTGTGCATTGATTACAGTACTCAGCCCCAGACAATTCTTGAATCAAAGTCTAATACGGTGAAAGTTGCCTCTGTCAATAAATTCTACTTGGGAACGGGAGAACTTGCTGTTAAACATATACAAAGTATTCAAAAGTACAAATTACGAAGTATACTGTATAGCCTATACATTTTCTGTTTGGACGATAGTATAGCAGTATAGTTGTCAGCAAATCAAACAGCTGTGTATGACCATATGTTGTGGGTGTGTGTCTACAGGGAGTATAGAGGACTCGTGTTTGTGTGTGTGTGTGCGTGTGCGTGTGCGTGTGCGTGTGCGTGCGCGTGTGTGTGTGTGTGTGTGTGTCTATATCTGTCAGTCGGTGCATGCTCGATCGGCGAGCCAACACGAATTCCCACACGATCAAACAAACACACACCGCTGCCAAACACCTTGGCAAACAGTGTGTCTGGCAGGGACACTAAAACTCCTGTTTGACGGGTGGGATCCTTGGACAGAACCTGGCTCTGCTCTGGGTGGATGGCTGACAGAGAGAAAGTGTGAAAATGAGTGTGTGTGTGTGTGTGTGTGTGTGTGTGTGTG
This sequence comes from Protomyctophum parallelum, assembly GCF_964188405.1. NCBI lineage: Eukaryota > Metazoa > Chordata > Actinopteri > Myctophiformes > Myctophidae > Protomyctophum > Protomyctophum parallelum. The sequence continues at coordinate 6,918,797 of NC_139698.1, read as the reverse complement.
TGTGTGTGTGTGTGTGTGCGTGCGTGCGTGCGTACGTCAGTGCGTGAGTGCGTGCGCGCGAGAAAGAGAGTGTGTGAGTGAGTAACTGACCCATTGGCAGCTTTCTAATTGGTCCCTGAGCGACCAACCAGCAGCAGGCTCATTAACAGCAACAACCAAACAAACCATGTTATGCCCAGTAGCTATCCACACTTTTCCTGGGCTGTGTGTGCGCTCCAGTTCCTGTTGATTTCATTGGATATCGTTGGTCATCTGACCAGTTTAATTGGCTTTCATTGGATCAAATCGACAGGAACTGGAGCACACACAGCCCAGGAAAAGTGTGGATAGGCTACATATTGCACTATTTATAGTTTAAAACAAGAATTGAATACATTAAGTATCAATACGAGAAAAAACATGTTTTATGGTTTTTGTTTGTTCCCTTGCTCTTCTTCTTCTTCTTCTTCTTCTTCTTCTTCTTCTCCTCATGCATGCCAGTGTCAGAGCAGGGCCCTCAACAGCGCCACCTACTGAGAGAGTTGCTGAGACATTACAACCGCATGGAGAGACCGGTGGCCAACGACTCACTGCCTCTGACCGTACGGCTGTCCTACACGCTGCTACAGGTCCTGGAGCTGGTACGCATACATAATGCATATAAACACTATGGTATTGATTCATTTAATGTGGCCTACTATAGTAGATGATTCTGACCTGAGATCAGATTCTAAAAATGTCTTCTACATCCTGACAGTTTTCTGAAAAAAAGCTATGTTTCTATGTCAGTCGTTCTTCGATTTTTTAAAAATAGCAGACCTACAAGCTCATAGCGCGCCACTCGGTGGCGCGCTATGAGCTTGTAGATCTGCTATTTTTAAATGGCTAAAGCATAATGTAATGCTAACACCAAAAGGGGTTCCCGCGTAAAATGGGTCAACACTCTAATTACCACCTGTTCTTCACTGACAAACTGATTAGAGACTCATGTGAACCTATTTCAAACTGTGTGAGACAACTATACGTAGAATAGAGTCCATTTAAGGAATGACCATCTCTTGTTACTCCTGAAACTCTGTACACTGCTGAAAGTATAGAATATTATGTGTGGGAGATGTGTGTGGAGAGGGCTGAGGGAAGCTCTGAAACTCTGCACACTGCTGAAAGTATAGAATATGTGAGGGACATGTGTGTGGGGAGTTAAAGTAAAGTATAGAATATGTGTGGGAGATGTGTGTGGAGAGGGCTGAGGGAAGCTCAGGAGAGAGACCCGAGTCTCTCTCTGGTGTAATGACATATACAATAAAAGAATGGAGTTTGAATCCTGATGGCTGAGTCCTGCTTCTTCCTGATGTTGTTTACTTACTCAATAGTGAGACCATTAATTCCCATTGCAACACGCACGCACGCACGCTGATTGTAATAGTTCTTCCTGGTACAATTAATTTACACTCCTCTGTCTCGTCGTTTCAGGATGAGAAGAACCAGATATTGATAACCAACGCCTGGCTGCAGATGGTGAGCGCATGTGAGTGTGTGTGAGTGTGTGTGTGTGTGTGTGTGTGTGTGTGTGTGTGTGTGTGTGTGTGTGTGTGTGCGTGCGTGTTGAGATCAAAAGCACGTTTTACAGTACTGCTCATATAGATTCCACCCCTCGAAGACGTAGCTGATATCTTCGATTAGCATGGCTGTATTAATACGGCCGATACAATCACGATAGGGTGCATAGATTCCATTCTAAATGATATTGCAGCCATTTCACGATTCAACGATTGTTTGCGATTTCGATATTAAGATGTTTTCTTTTTATAAAAATATATAAACGTGTGTGTTTTCTGCCTCTGCATGTTTGTTTATTTATTTACTGTGGTGTGCACGTGTGCATGATTGCGTGTGTGTGTGTGTGTGTGTGTGTGTGTGCGCTCTCAGCAGTGGTATGACCACTACCTCCAGTGGAACCAGTCAGACTTTCCAGGAGTGAAAAATCTTCGCTTCACCACCGACCAGATCTGGATCCCCGATATACTGCTGTACAACAGGTACTACTGTACTACAGCACTACTGTACTACACCCCGATATACTGCTGTACAACAGGTACTACTGTACTACACCCCATATACTGCTGTACAACAGGTACTACTGTCCTACACCCCGATATACTGCTGTACAACAGGTACTACTGTACTACACCCCGATATACTGCTGTACAACAGGTACTACTGTACTACACCCCGATATACTGCTGTACAACAGGTACTAATAATAATAATAATAATAATATCTGGGATTTATACAGTATAGCGCTTTTCTTGATTGTATATAGTCATAGCACGCCATAGTACAGATGTATAGCATAGTAGTATAGATATATAGTTTATATGTATAGTCTCATAATATAGATATTCCACTGTTACTTTCTTAGCTTACGCATGTTTCATGATAAATGCTTTTTATGTGATGTATTCCCATGCTTTTTGTTCTTGCTTAAAGGAGAATTCCATGCTAGAATGCTTTCTTATCTTTCTTACCTTTCTTTGTAGTTGTTACGTCCCCACCAAAGAGGTCCAGGTGTTTTTTTGTTCAAAAACTCCTTATTGGCTATTTTCCCTACCATAAGCCCTCAATGAATTGCATTGCATTGAATGGGAATTGAATGGGGCTATGGGGTGTTATGCTAGTTCGCTTATTTCCATCGAAAGAAGTAGTAAAGTGTGCCGCTTGGGATATTATTTACATTATGAAGAGATGATATATAGAAAGAAATTATAATTTTGAGCAATGGAAATAAGCGAATTAGCACAACACCCCATAGCCCCATTCAATTCCCATTCAATTCAATGCAATTCATTTAGGGCTTATGGTAGGGGAAATAGCCAATAAGGAGCTTTTGCACAAAATAACACCTGGACCTCTTTGGTGGGGACGTAACGACTACAAAGAAAGGTAAGAAAGCCTTTTAGTATGAAATTCTCCTTTAATGTAAGTCGCTCTGGATTAAGAGCGTCTGATAAATGCCTAAATTGTAAATTGTAAATTGTAAGTTGTCTTGATACTTAAAGACGCTTTACATGTGTTGGGGTGTTGGGGGAGGGGGGGAACAAGAGAAAAGGACAACTTTATTAGAAAAAAACAATTAGAATAAAACCAATTAAACAGTGCATATAACAAGTTTTAAAAACACATCAGCTTGTGAATGCGATTGTGAACAGGTGGGTTTTCAGTGCGGATTTGAAGGTGGGAAGTGAGGGGGCATCTCGGATGTGTTTAGGGAGAGCGTTCCAGAGGGTAAGGGGCGGCCACAGAGAAGGCCCTGTCGCCCCAGGTCAGGTTTTCCGTTTGATCCTTTTTGGGATCTCAAGGAGGCCGGCGTCGCTGGACCTGAGGGAGCGGGATGGGGCGTGTGGCTTGAGGAGATCGGAGAGGTAGGGGGGGGGGAGCCAGGTTGTGCAGTGATTTGTAGGTGGTGAGGAGTCGATTCGTTGTTTGACGGGGAGCCAGTGGAGATCATGAAGGTACTACTGTACTACACCCCATATACTGCTATACACCTTCCTGTACCTACATGACTGCCTGCCTAAATATGTCCTAAACCGCCCCCCCTAAGGGTGCTGGCCTTTAAGATTAAATGCTAGCAATAATGGAAGCAATGTAAAGAAAACAAATGTAACTATTTCATTTATATATATAAATGCCTAATTGTAAATTGTAATTGATATACTGCTGCACACCAGGTCCACACGATATATTTCTGTACAACAGCGCACGCACGCACGCACGCAAGCACACACGCACGCACGCAAGCACACACGCACGCACGCACACACGCACACACGCACGCACGCTCGCTGCATGTGAGGTCAGCTGGCCTGAACTTTGACCTCTGGTGTGTGTCCACAGTGCTCATGATAAGTTCGACGCCACCTTTAAGACCAACATCCTGGTGAACTCTAGTGGCCACTGTGAGTACCTTCCTCCAGGTAAGAGTGCGCACAAACGCACGCACACACACACACACACACACACACACACACACACACACACACACACACACACACACACACACACACACACACACACACACACACACACACACACACACACACACACACACACACACACACACACAATGTATATGCAATGAATATAAAGGTATATATTCATGTGATTTCACTTAATTCAAATATCACTTATTTTTTTGTTTTGTTGTGATAATCCTCTCTACTATAGAGTGTGCTGTGACCATATAAGGAGTTCCTCCCTGTCCCCAGTTAACCCCTGGGGGGGTCAAAAAACCGTAGGTTTCATTTTTGGCTCTCTATCCTGATTGGATGAAAGGCTTAGGTCCCAGCCAAGAACGAAACCTAAGGTTTTTTGAGTGAAATCACTGAATATACCTTTAAATCGTGGGAGTTAACATCACCTATTTCAGCATTTTTCAATAATTATGTTCCCCTACTTGGATTTCTTAGGACTTTTGATATGTTATTACTAGCATATATTTATGAAACAGCTTAAATGACAAATGTGATGAGGTCAGCACATTTGGGCAAGTGGCTATATGGCTGCTTTCAGCCCAAGGAGTGTATTTTGTGCACAACTAATGCTTGGAATGGATTCAGAATCATGAAAACCCCCTAGTTTGACACGTCACATGCTACTTAAAGCAAAAGGAACATTTTTGCCAGCCATATGATGTTAACGGTATAGGGTCACAAGAAACCACACAAAACTAAAAAGATTGCCCAATAATAACAGCCGGTCAGCAAGTGGATTCATGAATGTATGCATATGGACAATATTTTAGGCCAATAAAAAAGACTATAATTATACCACATTTCCCACTTTAATCCATTCAGGCCTGAAAAAATGACAATTTTCTGAAAGATTGAGGCACATTTTAACGATTTTTCAAAAATAGCAGACCTATATACAAGTTCATAGCGCGCCACTCGGTGGAGCGCTATGAGCTTGTAGATCTGCTTGGATTTCCTGTGTGGAGTTTGCATGTTCTCCCCGTGTCCCCTAGGGTAGGTACCCTCACAAAAAACATGCAGTAGTCCTGGTCTCTAAACTGCCTCCCCCTGGCCAGCTGGGGCGCCTGATGGAGGGGAAAGGAACTGGTTGGAATAACGTGTTCCTTCCACGCGCTACGACGTCCAACCAGGGAAACTCCCCCCCTGTCAGGTGTAAAGGAGCGACTTGGACACTCAGGCATGAAGGAAGCATGAGTTCAAGTCCGTTGCTCTCCCCTTGTCCCCCATATATGGGGACTAGGTTGGCGGAGGGTGTGTAGAGCCCAGGATCACATTAGATAATTGACACAGGGGTGAAAAATGGGTTACAAAAATCGTGGGATAAAAATATATATTTAAAAAAAACAAAACACCAAAAGGGGTTCCCGCCCCAAAATGGGTTAAACAAAAGGAGCCTGTCGGGGAGAGTTTTCCACCCACACAGCCAGTAACCAGGCTGGGTTAGGGTAGCGGTGATGGATGAAGTGTCATGAAGAAGCAACGCGTTGTCAGCACAATAATGCGCCGTGCGTACGCCTGATAAATGTGCCACGTTGCACTGTGTTTCTATCAGCTTACACAGCCTTACATTAAAACAGCCTTGTGGGCGGACCCCAGGACACCACACATCTATCATGCATGCCCATGCATGGAGCATTAAGGCTTAACCCTAACCTGACTCCGCCAGAGGGGGCAGCAGAGAGTACACTGGGTTCCCCCCCCCCCCCCCCCCCTCCTGCTCCCATCTGGGAACTCTCAGGGTCAGTGGCGTGCACAGATAGACACTAGGGGGTGCTAGAGCACCCCCTGCCCTTTGGCAATTTTGCTCTTAAAAAAAAAGAAAAATGTTTTTTTTTGTTTTCTTAATTTGTAGTGTGTGGAACATGGTGACATTGATCAAATTGATAAAAATTGATAAAAAAAACGCTTCTACTATATTATTTAGGCCCCCACAATCTAAAGCTATGTTTCTATGTCAGTGGTTCTTCGATGAAAGAAATAGCAGACCTACAAGCTCGTAGCGCGCTATGAGCTTGTAGATCTGCTATTTTTCAATAGCTAAAGCACCAAAATGGGTTCCCGCCCCAAAAATGCGCTGCACGCGGTGCCCTTTTTTTCACTTGAGCACCTGCCCCTCTAAATGTCTGTGCACGCCACTGTCTCAGGGTACTGCCACACTGTCAGAAGAGCCGCGGACGTCCTCGGCTGTCCGCAGCTTCCTTTTTCATGTTTTGAGACAGCTGGTGGATGGAAAAGAAGCTCGTCCGTGGAAGTGGAGCTTCTTTTCCATCCACCAGCTGTCCTAAAAACCCGGAAAAAGGAGCTGCGCACAGCTTCTTCTTCTGTCCGCGGCACAAAACCGTTTCCCGCTTATCTCTGGAAACCGGGTCAGGCAGACCTCCATGCTCCGGCCAACCAAACGGCCTGGCCAATCAGAGGCAGCTAGAGGCGGGATCAAGGCTAGGACTGTGTATGCCTCTAGCTGCCGCTGATTGGTCAGGCCGTTTAACAACTAAAAACCCTCCAAAAAAATTGTACTTCTAATTAATGAACGTGACCAGAGCCCACCATTGCATGGTTCAAAATGACAGCTGTTAAAACACCTTGAGAGCACGTACAGGACGGAGTTCTCCGCCCTATCAATTAGTAACGCCCACGTACAGGACGGAGTTCTCCGCCCTATCAATTAGTAACGCCCATGCAGCGCTTAAGACGGAGATTGATCAAAACCGATCGCATCGCTCCACAGGCTGGGAGCGTCTGTTGCAGGCTGGGAGCGTCTGTCGCTCCACAGGCTGGGAGCGTCTGTCGCTCCACAGGCTGGGAGCGTCTGTCGCTCCACAGGCTGGGAGCGTCTGTCGCTCCACAGGCTGGGAGCGTCTGTCGCTCCACAGGCTGGGAGCGTCTGTCGCTCCACAGGCTGGGAGCGTCTGTCGCTCCACAGGCTGGGAGCGTCTGTCGCTCCACAGGCTGGGAGCGTCTGTCGCTCCACAGGCTGGGAGCGTCTGTCGCTCCACAGGCTGGGAGCGTCTGTCGCTCCACAGGCTGGGAGCGTCTGTCGCTCCACAGGCTGGGAGCGTCTGTCGCTCCACAGGCTGGGAGCGTCTGTCGCTCCACAGGCTGGGAGCGTCTGTCGCTCCACAGGCTGGGAGCGTCTGTTGCTCCCACAGGCTGGGAGCGTCTGTTGCTCCACAGGCTGGGAGCGTCTGTTGCTCCCACAGGCTGGGAGCGTCTGTCGCTCCACAGGCTGGGAGCGTCTGTCGCTCCACAGGCTGGGAGCGTCTGTCGCTCCACAGGCTGGGAGCGTCTGTTGCTCCACAGGCTGGGAGCGTCTGTCGCTCCACAGGCTGGGAGCGTCTGTCGCTCCACAGGCTGGGAGCGTCTGTTGCTCCACAGGCTGGGAGCGTCTGTTGCTCCCACAGGCTGGGAGCGTCTGTTGCTCCACAGGCTGGGAGCGTCTGTCGCTCCACAGGCTGGGAGCGTCTGTTGCTCCACAGGCTGGGAGCGAATGTTGCGAGAACGTGAATAACTCTTGATCTAAATCATCCCGTCCAATTCTAAGAAAATTATATTAGGGCCATTAAATAGTTTATTTGATGATGAGCAAGGCAAATGTCCTGTTATTTATCTGCCTTAAGCTCATCATCAAATAAACATTATTTTTCACCAAAGACGGAGAGCCTTGGATTATTTTCTTTTCAAGTCTGCAATTCACATTTTGACAAGCAGTGCTACTTGGAGGAAGGACACCTTTTGTCTATATCAGTATAAATCTTGTTTTGTCTGTGAATTTTGCGCAGGGACGCATACAGTACACGCTCTTTCTCCAGTCTGCTCAGATGCAGCTTGCTGTATACATCTTTTTAACCCATTCTGACCTGAGATCAGATTAAAAAAATGTCAGTCGTTCTTCGATTTTTCAAAAATAGCAGACCTACAAGCTCGTATCGCGCCACTCGGTGGCGCGATATGAGCTTGTAGATCTGCTATTTTTCAATAGCTAAAGCATAACATGATGCCAACACCAAAATGGGTGCCCGGTCAGAATGGGTTAAATGAAGGCACAGAAACAATTGTCACCTAACTAACTGAACCTGAATAAATGCACTATAGCCTTCGATATTAACCTATAAGCTTCAAATGAGACCATTACTCAATTATTGGTACACCTATTCCTATTGCTATATATATGTTATCCATCTTCATCATCCTTCGAGTGCCCTCGAGATCTGCGACACAAGCTGCTTCCACTGGTCTCTGTTGCTCATCGCCACACCAAGTTCATTCACAGTCAGTCCTGTGTCCCTACTCAGGACATCTGGAAAAGTGAGAGGTCGTGTTCCTCTTGATGGGCAGGGTAGTCTCCACAGAAGAATATCCGAAATGACCTGGTCTTTTGCTCTGTGGCAGTGTCCAGCAAAGCGGAGTCTTCTTTCTGCCACCACAACTGAGATGGGGGGGGTGCCTCCATAAATCTGAGCTTTTGTGGGATGGTCCTTCCATGAGAGGTTCTGGACACGCATGAGGAGTCTTGTGTATGTTCCGTCAAGACGATCCCGAAACTCCTTATTCATTGTCCATGTTTCGGCACCATAGAGAAGGATACTTTCCACACAGGCTTTGAACAGGTTGATCTTGGAAGCTCTTGAGATGTCTGACTGCCATATAAGATGTAGCTTATTACAAGCACTCCAGGCCTGTCCTTTCCTTGTCAGGAAGTCCTTTCTGCTACTGACTACGTATGATCCAAGATATTTGAAATCCTCAGTTTCTTTGATGTTCTTTGATGTTATCCATCTTAATGTATATGCTATGTCATTAAAATGCCTTATGTCTATGTATCTGGTGTATTACCGTGTCTGGTTCTATTGCTTATAGTCGTTCTGGATGAAGAGCGTCTGCTTAATGCCTAAATTGTAAACCAGGGGCGGGCAACTTTGACGATGGAGAGAGCCACTATAGTTCCACACTCACTCCAGAGGGCCACTATAGTTCCACACTCACTCCAGAGGGCCACTATAGTTCCACACTCACTCCAGAGGGCCACTATAGTTCCACACTCACTCCAGAGGGCCACTATAGTTCCACACTCACTCCAGAGGGCCACTATAGTTCCACACTCACTCCAGAGGGCCACTATAGTTACACACTCACTCCAGAGGGCCACTATAGTTCCACACTCACTCCAGAGGGCCACTATAGTTCCACACTCACTCCAGAGGGCCACTATAGTTCCACACTCACTCCAGAGGGCCACTATAGTTACACACTCACTCCAGAGGGCCACTATAGTTCCACACTCACTCCAGAGGGCCACTATAGTTCCACACTCACTCCAGAGGGCCACTATAGTTCCACACTCACTCCAGAGGGCCACTATAGTTCCACACTCACTCCAGAGGGCCACTATAGTTACACACTCACTCCAGAGGGCCACTATAGTTCCACACTCACTCCAGAGGGCCACTATAGTTCCACACTCACTCCAGAGGGCCACTATAGTTCCACACTCACTCCAGAGGGCCACTATAGTTCCACACTCACTCCAGAGGGCCACTATAGTTACACACTCACTCCAGAGGGCCACTATATTTCCACACTCACTCCAGAGGGCCACTATAGTTCCACACTCACTCCAGAGGGCCACTATAGTTCCACACTCACTCCAGAGGGCCACTATAGTTCCACACTCACTCCAGAGGGCCACTATAGTTCCACACTCACTCCAGAGGGCCACTATAGTTCCACACTCACTCCAGAGGGCCACTATAGTTACACACTCACTCCAGAGGGCCACTATAGTTACATACTCACTCCAGAGGGCCACTATAGTTACACACTCACTCCAGAGGGCCACTATAGTTCCACACTCACTCCAGAGGGCCACTATAGTTACACACTCACTCCAGAGGGCCACTATAGTTACACACTCACTCCAGAGTATATGCATATTTCTGTTGTAGCAAAAATAGCCGATTAGATCAGCTGTAGATCAGCTGTTTTTGCTATATTTGAATTTAAATCCTGAAAAGTAAATGTTTTATTTAATTTCAAATGCATTTTGTTATATTTATGTTAACTTTATGAACTTAAATGCAAATACATTGGACAGAAAAAAAGACAATAAAATCCTAATACTAGTAGTATTAGGATAATATCAAGTAATTAAAGTTTGGAATTGTAACAGCTGAAATCAATAATAAACCAGTATTCCGAAATTATAAGTTGCGGGCCGCATTAAGTGAAGGTAGGGGCCACATGTGGCCCCCGGGCCGCCAGTTGCCCATGTATGTTGTAAAGTGTAAATGTATTGGTGTGAGGCGTTCATATGTCCCCATGCACAGTCGCACTTAATTCTGTCTTCACTGATTGATGTCACGTCTGTCAGGTTCACTGCATGCCCCGCCCCCACGCCATTCAGTTCAGTGGGGCAGACAGGGCAGGATGGCTTTTTAGTATGTCCATAAAAATGATGGATGTATAAAACAAAAAACTGAAACTGCGCTATAGGCTCACTCCTTCAACTTCAAGCATCGTCTCCTATAGCTTGTGATAGCTTGCTTTAGTCCTGACAAAGAATATCCTATATGCGATAATATACAGTCAGTGACTCTGTCGTAGACACACGGTTGTTAATCTTTTACCTCAGGACCCGGGCGTTTAGTTTTGTTGACAGTCAACCCAACTCATGCAGTGCAGTGGTTCCCCGACTTTGTCATGCCAAGGACCCCCAAATCGACACCAATTAGCTCCATTAGACCCCCGTTTGAAGAGATATGCCGCCAGAGACCCCCATAAGACAAGGCTTTTACGGCTAGCAGTGATTCTCAACCCGTTTAATTTCAAGGATCCCCAGTTTGACATTAATGGCATCTCTGAGAGCCCAATTTGTATTGTAAAATCAATGACCCCGGGGCATCTGGTTAGGATGCCTCTCGGGCGTCTCCCTAGGGAGGTCCTCGAGGCACGTCCCACTAGGAGGAGACCCCGGGGCATCTGGTTAGGATGCCTCTCTGGGGCGTCTCCCTATAAGGAGGTCCTCGAGGCATGTCCCACTAGGAGGAGACCCCGGAGCAGCCACTGAGCCAGGCTCAGTGTTGTGGGTTAGGGTTAGGGTTGTTGATTAGATGTAATGTAAAATGATGATGTAAAACAAACAAAACAAAACATTAAATTATCTTTATTGTTAATGGCATTTAATGCTTGTGTTAGGGACAAGATGACGTATATTTTCCCTTCATTGTCAATGGCGTTTTTAAAACAAACATTGAACTAAAAACACTAGCGCTCCTCAAAAAATGGTGTTAAATAAAATCGGTTAAAATACTAAATCAACAACAAAAACTAAATACTATAAATACTGTCCACAGGGATCTTCGTCAGCACGTGCAACGTGGACGTGCGCTGGTTCCCGTTCGACATCCAGCGCTGCGAGCTGAAGTTCGGCTCGTGGACGTTCGACGGCTGGCTGCTGGACATCCAGCTGAAAGAGGCCGACGTGTCGGGCTTCATGCTCAACGGAGAGTGGGAGCTGCTGGGTGAGTGGCTGCAGCTATAGACCTCCATGAGGCTTCACGGGGGCTGCTGGGTGAGTGGCTGTTATATATAGACCTCCATGCAGGCTTCATGGGAGCTGCTGGGTGAGTGGCTGCAGCTATAGACCTCCATGAGGCTTCATGGGGGCTGCTGGGTGAGTGGCTGTTATATATAGACCTCCATGAGGCTTCATGGGGGATGCTGGGTGAGTGGCAGCAGCTATAAACCTCCATGAGGCTTCATGGGAGCTGCTGGGTGAGTGGCTGCAGCTATAGACCTCCATGAGGCTTCATGGGGGCTGCTGGGTGAGTGGCTGCAGCTATAGACCTCCATGAGGCTTCATGGGAGCTGCTGGGTGAGTGGCTGCAGCTATAGACCTCCATGAGGCTTCATGGGAGCTGTTGGGTGAGTGGCTGCAGCTATAGACCTCCATGAGGCTTCATGGGGGCTGCTGGGTGAGTGGCTGCAGCTATAGACCTCCATGAGGCTTCATGGGAGCTGCTGGGTGAGTGGCTGCAGCTATAGACCTCCATGCAGGCTTCATGGGGGCTGCTGGGTGAGTGGCTGCTATATATAGACCTCCATGAGGCTTCATGGGAGCTGCTGGGTGAGTGGGTGAGTTTATTATGGACAAACAACACTCAGTGTAATGTCTTGGTATTAGTGTTATTTTTCATTAAAGTGTTTTTGGCCACCAGTTTTTGGTGTTTTTTTTTTTACATTTTAAAATAAATGGGTCACCAATTATTTTAATCAGGAAAGAGAACCCATATGAGCTTCAAATTAACAATTATTTCTAATTGTGTCTGCTAATTGTTTTTTTCTTCACTTCCAATTCCAATTTATCCTAGTCTATCCTGATGATATTGCTACCTGCAAATGTATTTTTTGTTCACCAATGTGAGATGGGGATATCCCTGTTTTCGAACAAACAATGATCACTGTCAGAATGCATAGATATTTAACATTTTATTTTAACAAATAAGTAACGACTTACACTATATTTTATTTCATTTTAACAAGCTCGACAAAATGTAACTAAACCGAACTATACTTTTCACGAAACATAATAAAGGTTGGTTGTTTTTGTCTCCCTCTAGAGGTGCCGGGAGGTCGCAACGAGGTGTTCTATGACTGCTGTGCAGAGCCCTACCCGGACGTGACCTTTGTGGTGACCCTGCGGAGGCGGACCCTGTTCTACGCCCTGAACCTGCTGGTGCCCTGCGTCCTGCTGTCCTCCATGACCCTGTTGATGTTCATGCTGCCCGCCAGCTCTGGGGAGAAGATCAGCCTGGGTAAGAACTTAAGGCCTATTCATAGTCTGGATTTTCGGTGGTGAGCTGACCACCGCTCCGGTGGTGAGGTGACCACCGCTCCGGTGGTGAGCTGACCACCGCTCCGGTGGTGAGGTGACCACCGCTCCGGTGGTGAGCTGACCACCGCTCCGGTGGTGAGGTGACCACCGGAGCTGAAATAACGTTGAGCGGTGGTGAGTAAAAACAGAGAGAAGGGCTGGGGCGGTCGCGGTGGTTTGCTCTTCACCGCGGCTCAGTGACGTCATGTTGTAGTTCGGTGGTCACCTAACCACCGAAAATCCAGACTATGTATGAGCCTTTTTAGAAGTATAGGGATGGAGCTCGTTCATTTTTATTGATAACCAGCACCTTATCGATCAGGCTTATCGAGCCGGGGTCTTATCGAGTCCACTATCCAGCATTTCCTATAGATAGATAGATAGATAGATAGATAGATAGATAGATAGATAGATAGATAGATAGCTTTATTGTCATTCAGCAGATACATAAAATGCATAAGAGAACGAAATGTTGTTTCACTGGCTTTTAGTATGCTAGTTAAAAGAGAACTAAAATACTATTAAAATCTAAAATCCACTTTTAAAAACAAATGAATTAAAAAGCACTTTAGTTCATTGAGAGACAGATATCGCACAACAGGAGTCCTTATAGCAGCATATAGGGGGAAAGGCTTTGTGGAAAGACGGGAGACAATAAATTATTAACAGAACCAGTATCTTTTACTGTAAGGGCCTTCAAATACAGTATACGTTTGTAACAGATGGAAGGCAATTGATCTTTTTTTACCAATAAAATAACATTAAATAAACTGTTAACTGGTTAAGTGTACCGTCACTTTAAAAGCATAATTTGTGTTACCCGGAGAGCGCTGGTTGGCAGGTATCAATACACTTTTAGACCAGCATGGATGATTCGATTTATTTCTTAATCACCTCTTGTCTTAATTGTTTAAACATGACGTCATGGGCCACTTTGCTCGATAACGGGCTTGATAAGCCTAAAGCTTATTTTTAACGGGTACTCAATAAGCTTGTTATTGGATTTTTTCTTCCGGGTATCGGTTATCGAGCTCCATCGTCCCTAGTAAGAAGACTCAGCTCTCTCTCTCTCACACAAGAGCAGTTGGCGAAGTCACCTCACAACTAGCCCATTCTGAACGGGAACCCATTTTGGTGTTAGCATCATGTTATGCTTTAGCTATTGAAAAATAGCAGATCTACAAGCTCAGAGCGCGCCACTCGGTGGCGCGCTACGAGCTTGTAGGTCTGCTATTTTTGAAAAAAATCGAAGAACGACTGACATTTTTTAGAATGGGTTCATCAGACCAGTGTGTGTGTCCAGTGGAAACCTCGTATGAATCTGATCTCAGGTCAGAATGGGTTCATCAGACCAGTGTGTGTCCAGTGGAAACCTCGTATGAATCTGATCTCAGGTCAGAATGGGCTAGTCTGGCGTAGCCAGAATAGTGGTCTCACACACTTTTCAAACGCTTCCATCGTACAGTCTGGAGAACAGAAGCTCTGAGACTCACGAGTAAAATATAAAGCTCACACACACACACAGACACACAGACACACACACACACACACACACACACACACACACGCACACACACACACACACACACACACACACACACACACACACACACACACACACACACACACACACACACACACACACACACACACACACACACACACACAAACACACACACCCTCTCTCTCTGTGTCCTACAGGTATTACGGTGCTGCTGTCTCTAACCGTCTTCTCCCTAATGATCGCTGACATCATGCCTGCTACGTCAGACTCCGTTCCACTCATAGGTAAGTAGTGTGTGTGTGTGAGTTGTGTGTGCGCGTGCGTGCGCGTGTGCATTAGAATAGCGGTCCCCCCAGTGGCTCATTGCTGTTCTAAAACGGCTACTAAATCATACTGTACGGCAGCTTCCTGCAGCAACGCAGGAAGCCATCGAGTCACACCACTCTCTGGAGTTATTATTCACCACAACGACAATAACAACAGATGGAAGACAAAAATAATGCAATGTAATTAATGTTACAAATAAAAGTCAGGAATTCAAAGTTTACTTAAAAGTAAAGTACTACGTAAAAGTACAAAAGTTGTGAGCCACTCGCCCATATTGACATCCTTCCACGGGGACCTAAAAATGTACTGTACTGTAGTTACTTTAGCCCACACCCACAGGCAAACAGGTGCTTCTTTCTTCAATATTTGGTGGTTAATACTGGTTATCTTGACTGATGCCTTTCTTAACGTCAGCCCACCATGCATTATTGCAGGCTCCAGCCAAGTGTGCTGTGCTGTGACACTATAAGCTAATATTGGCACTTTGCATATTGAACGTGTCTGGAGTAATATTCCTCAAGAGTGCATGGTCATTAGTTAAATTGGGGAACATTTACATTTAGCTGACGGACATGTCATCCTTGGTCACATTTAGCTGATAGATGTAGCCTCATGCGCTTTTGAGCAACTTAATGCAAGTGGATGGGAGGATAAATCCGGTGCCGTCTCTATTAATATATACTCTAAGGTTAGACCTGACGTAGATTCTAAAAAAAAAGGCT
>NC_139698.1:6850861-6898361 GCF_964188405.1 Protomyctophum parallelum | reverse complement strand
GCCTCCTCGTCCTCCCACAACACCAACACCAACGCCTCCTCCTCCGTCGTGGTCAACACCACCATCTCCCCCCTGAGCCTCCTGCCGCCCCACCCCTCCCTGCAGCTCCTCCACCCCCACTACGCCAAACTCCAGCCCAAGGTTAGAAGAGTTTGGGATTGTTCCTTTACCCTTTACCCTATAGTTTCGTTTTTGTTAGTTTTTTTTACCTTTTTTTTCCTTCTCTAATTTAGTTAAAGGTATATTCAGTGATTTCACTCAAAAAACCTTAGGTTTCGTTTTTGGCTAGGTGGCAAAGCCTTTCATCCAATCAGGATAGAGAGCCAAAAACGAAACCTAAGGTTTTTTGACCCCCAGGGGTTAACTTAACCTAACGCTGCCAGATCCAAGAAGCTTGCTACACAAATTTGTTTCACAGCTTATTGGGATCTGGGATCGCGGAAGCAAATTCGATGACGGGGCTGTTCCTTTTTTTCAAGATACTTGGTAGATGATTGGATGGGACCGTCTGTCTATCACCGTGTGGGCGTGCAAACACAACCAATCATATTGATGTGTCTATATAGCTTCACATCCGGTTTCGCACATATCCCGCCCTTAGCTCACGCTGATTGGTTCGGTACGGAACGGATTGATGTTAGCTGAACTCCCTGAGAGATCCCAGATGGAAGCTGTGTTGGGGAACATGGTTACCCAATACCGCCCCCATCTGGCAGCGTCAGGTTAGGGTTAACTGGGGACAGGGAGGAACTCCTTATAATGGTCAGCACTCTATAGTAGAGAGGATTATCACAACAAAACAAAAAGACAAGTGATATTTGAATTAAGTGAAATCACTGAATATACCTTTAAGTTTTAGTTTGTTTTTAGAGCGGATTTGCTATAGTTTGTATTTCGTTTTTAGTTTTGTGACAATGTTTTTTTCTGCCCTTTTCAATCCGAGGTGCAAGATTGAAAAGACAGAGAGTAAGCATTGTGTAATAACTTTAAAAACAAATCAAGAAAAGATAGCATTTTTAAAGGAATATTCAGTTACAGATTCATAGGGGATTCACACTATGGTCCCGGGTGCGCACTCGGGACCACTTGGCAGATGTTGTGGTTTAGTGTGAATGATGCGTACCGTTCCCGGGAGCGGATCGCCCAACCGTCCCCGGGACCGCATGGGGGGAGGGTCTCTGGACCGTTGAAGTGTATTCAGATACGGATCGTTCCAATGTGAATGCATGCAGTCGACGAGCCAAGCGTCAACAAAAAAAAACACAGCCTCTGCACGATGCGTAACACCAGCGCATTTCTCAACGCCGCCCTTCTCCTGTTTAATCTGCTTATACGCGCAGCACCGCGCTGATCTTATTCTGCGGACTACACGTGGCTCTTGGGCTTTGCTTGGCACAGTTTCCAAAGTAAAACAAAATAATAATAATAATAATGCTAAAGTAGAATCCATAGCAAACTAATACACTGGAGCACAGAACTGACTGACACAGTGAATAGCAGGCAGGCTGACAAGTAGTATAACGGCAAAAAGCCAAAGAGGCAATGCAATTCAGTGTGTCTGGATTAATTTGAGACAATGTCGCACAGTTGATGGTCAGTGTCCGTGCGCGCCAGCCATCAAGCACACCGTCATCAGGAGGATTAAAGTGTGTTATGCAAGTGTACCCGGGTGCGCTGTTGAATCTCGGGTAATGTGAATCATGGCCATCGGGGACCAGGCAACCGTATTCGAAAACGGTTCCAATGAAACGGATTCAGTCCGTCTCAGTGTGAATCCCCTATTAGATTACCGGTATAAATAACTTGACAAAAATGAAAACTAATGGAATTTTGTCTATCATTTTGGTTAGTTTTGTAAACAGCACAACACAGTTTCAGTTTAGTTATCGTCTTTATTCTTTTCCTTTTCCAGTTTTTATTTAGTTGCAGTTACCGAAACTGTTTGTTGAATATTAGTTTTTTCGTATCTTCATATAATAGGTCCTCACTAATAATCATGAAAACATTGTGCAATTTCTTTCTACTCTGTCTGTGTCTCATAGGAGGGCTGTGGGCAGTTTAGAAACCGTCTTCCAGTGACATCATCGATGGGGAATACAAACTAATAGAAACTGCAGGCTTTCTAGTCCTGAAAAGTTGCAATGTGAAAATGGAAGCCATCATTCTCACGATAATGAAAATCCAAATATTTTTGTAAAACAATCTTGTTTAAAACAAAATCTGCCTAATGATGATGCCACTGGAAGACGGTTTCTAAACTGCCCACAGCCCTCCTATGAGACACAGACTGAGTAGGAAAAAATCGTGCCATTTTTTTCATGATTATTAGTGAGGACCTATTATATGAAGATAGGTTAAAAAGTGGTGAAGTGGTCCTTTAACCATAATAGTCCTCCAGCCGCAGCTCAACGGGCTCCTCCCCCACGAAGCCGCGTTGACCACGTTGGCGGAGCGCTGCCTGCAGTCCGCCTGGAGGCGGAGCCAGTACTCCTCCTCCAATAGGAGCCACGTCGACGAGCGAGGCGGAGGGGGAGGAGGAGAGACCCCGGTGGTGGTGCAACAACAGCAGCTGCACCACCTCCCCCCCGCCGCGACCTCCACCTCCTCCTCCTACTCCTTCTCCACGGTCAGAAGTCCTCCCTTCGAGCAGCGGGCGGCGACGCCCTTCGACCGCCGCCGCCCTTCAGACTCGCCCCAAGACGGCCAGGGCTTGTTGGCGGGAGCGGAGACGACATCATCGGCCGTGCAGGCGGGCGATGGCGGCGGCGGTCCGGTGACCGCCTCCCATGCACCGGACGGGGGTAAGGCTGCACATTATATGGTTATTGTGTCGACGTACAGTATGAACATGAGGCTGCACATTATATGGTTACTGTGTCGACGTACAGTATGAATATCAATTCAATATCAATATCAGTATCGCAAAAAAGGCCTCGGATGGATTTGTTTATACGCAGATCTAAACCCATTTTATTTGGCGAACCCGTTGTGACCTAACCCCTCCCCCTTTATCAGCTGTGGGTGCGGCTTCAGTTCAGGTGGATCACCACCCATGACCACCCATTACTAACCTGACACTGCCAGATCCAAGAAGCTTGCTACACAAATTTGTTTCACAGCTTATTGGGATCTGGGATCGCGGAAGCAAATTCGATGACGGGGCTGTTCCTTTTTTTCAAGATACTTGGTAGATGATTGGATGGGACCGTCTGTCTATCACCGTGTGGGCGTGCAAACACAACCAATCATATTGACGTGTCTATATAGCTTCACATCCGGTTTCGCACATATCCCGCCCTTAGCTCACGCTGATTGGTTCGGTACGGAACGGATTTGTGTCAGCTCAACTCCCTGAGAGATCCCAGATGAGTGGTTACCCAATACCGCCCCCCTCTGGCAGCGTCAGGTTAACCCATCACCACCCACCAGGCAAACCAGGGATACGTAATGAACTGGTGGCCGTGTCCGCATTAAAAACGTCAACAAACACTGAAAAACATCTTCCTCCTTATATAATTGTAATTACCTGATGATCATGTTTTAGGGTGGGGGGGGGAAAGAAATCACGGCACACACACTTTAAAATTAAGAGTGATTTTGACTCATTATTCTTTTAATTAATAATGTTTAGTTTTCAATGTCGTATAACACTTAAAATATAGAATATGACATTTCAACAGTAATAGACAAAAGGTGTCCTTCCTCCAAGTAGCACTGCTTGTCAAAATGTGAATTGCAGACTTGAAAAGAAAATAATCCAAGGCTCTCCGTCTTTGGTGAAACATTAAATAGTTTATTTGATGATGAGCTTAAGGCAGATAAATAACAGGACTTGCGCGTTTCGACCAAAAGGTCCTCGTCGGGGTCTATCTGCCTTGGATTCTTTTCTTTTCAAGTCTGCAATTCACATTTTGACAAGCAGTGCTACTTGGAGGAAGGATACCTTTAGTCTGTATGGTTTTACCTGTATCACCAAAGGAGGAAGGATACCTTTTGTCTGTATGGTTTTACCTGTATCACCAAAGAGCACCTATCTATGAGCCACTAACAGATCCCTGCAGCGCTTCCATTCCTCTATTTTTATTTTAACAGTAATATCGTATACGTATCGATATCGCAATTATATTTTTACATTTGCATTAGAGATATGATTTATTTATTTTGTCCATGTCGTTCGTGCAGCCTGGCCGGCGGTGGCGGTGGTGGTGGTGGGCGGAGTCATGCGGCGGAGTCCACCCCGCCCCCCGTCGGCGCCTCATTGGAGGAGGAGGAGGAGGAGGAGCTTGAGGACCAGGAGCAGAAGCTCCAGATGGCGTTGCTCCTGGCCGAGGTGCGCTACCTGGTGGAGCGCGCGCGGGAGCAGGAGCGCCGCGCGGCCCTGGCGGACGACTGGCACTTTGCGGCGGCCGTCCTGGACCGTCTCTGCCTGCTGGGCTTCGGCCTCTTCAACATCGTCTGCACCATCGCCATCCTGGCCGCCGCGCCCAACTTCGGAGAGTCTCTGTCCAAGGACTTCATCTCATTATAGCCTGCAGGGTTTCCACAAGGGCCTTTCTCGGCCCCCACCTCTCTCCCTGTGTTTTAGGATCCAAGATGGCCGCAGCACCACCAGGAGGGGTGGGGCAGAGGTGAGAGGGCGGGGTCGACATATGACCTCACTGGGCTGCATTCAAGACACCTGCCTTGTGTCTGACACCTGCCTTGTGTCCGACACCTGCCTTGTGTCCGACACCTGCTTGTGTCCGACACCTGCCTTGTGTCCGACACCTGCCTTGTGTCCGACACCTGCCTTGTGTCCGACACCTGCCTTGTGTCCGACACCTGCCTTGTGTCCGACACCTGCCTTGTGTCCGACACCTGCCTTGTGTCCGACACCTGCCTTGTGTCCGACACCTGCCTTGTGTCCGACACCTGCCTTGTGTCCGACACCTGCCTTGTGTCCGACACCTGCCTTGTGTCTGACACCCTGCCTTGTGTCTAAACACAGCTTTGATGGATGTGTTCTGCCCCCCCCCCCCCCCCCCCCCCCCCCATCAAACAAAATGTTTGGTCAAACCATATGGGCTTCCATTGGAAATGCATTGGAGTGGCCATTAAACACAGACAAACGCAAGACAGGCGTCTTGAATTTGTGAACGCAGACCAGTAATGACACACCCCTCCTGGTGCTGCGGCCATCTGGTTCCTTAAACACAGAGAGAGAGAGGTGGGGCGAGAAAGGCCCCTACTCAGTCTGGCCAGCAGGCAGAAGACTCGTATTTCATAACGTCACCTGTTACGTTATAGCCACGTTGTTGGCAATCCATGCTTCTCACTGTGAGACTCCACTCCACTCGAGAGTAAAACCTATACGGTAAAAAGCAAACACTAATTTGATTCAGTATAGTGCATTAGCCTAAACAGGTTTGTTTTTAGGTCAATGTTTGTTTTAAAAAACGCCATTGACAACGAAGCACATTTTGAAGAACATTTTCATCATGTTGTCCCTAACACAAGCATTAAATCCCATTAACAATAAAGAGTATTTAATGTTTGTTTTTAGTTCAATGTTTGTTTTAAAAACGCCATTGACAACGAAGGGACACTTTTACGTCATCTTGTCTCTAACGCAAACATTCAATTCCATTAACAATAAAGATAATTAAATGTTTGTTTTGTCACCCTTTGTTTGTCATGTTTGTTTACATCACCACAATCAACATGAGTTAGACTTTAATATATTAGCGCCCCTCACTTCACACAGGTGTGATTTTTAAAGCATAGTCTGTGAATGCATTCTCTTTGTTTTTCTTTCTATTGTTTCAGGATTGATTTTAAAATTATTTTACTTGTCTATAAAGCTCTCAATGGTCTCGCACCTTCCTACCTACATGACTGCCTGCCTAAATATGTCCCAAACCGCACCCTAAGGTCTTCCACTGCTGGCCTGCTCGCTTTGCCTAAAAAAATGGCAACAAAAAAATACGGGGAAGCAGCTTTTTGCTTCTACGGGCCGTCGGCATGGAACAAGCTCCCACTGTACCTTCGTCAGGCAGCCTCTGGAGACATTTTTAAAGCTCCGCTCAAGACCCACTTCTACAACATTGCTTTTAATTGATCTTTTTTTTTATTTTTTATTATTATTATTATTATTTTTTGTTATTCATGTCCTCACTGTATTGCATTACTGCTTGTTTTTTGTCGTTGCCTTGCTTTTCTTTTATTTTCCATTGTTCTGTAAAGCACTTTGAGCTGCATTTCATGTCATGAAAGGTGCTATACAAATAAAGTTTTATTGTTATTATTATTAAGGTTCTGATAAATCATATAGGCTCTATGCTTCCATTTTAAAATGTGTACACAATTAATGTCTGTAACTTTTCATTGTTGATCTTACGATGATAAGAACAGTATAACCACATGTAATCACAGCATTGTACATGTATCCTATTCGAGGCTATAAACAATTATCATTATTGTTTAAATATGCTTTATTTCAACTTTGAAATTGCACAATAAATACGTGTAGGGGTGCCAAAACGTTTCCCCCATGAAAACGAGAATGGCCATGACATCACTCACACACACACACACACACACACACACACACACACACACACACACACACACATACACACACACACACACACAATCAGTCATTCAGTCATTGTCTGTAATCCTCTGTCTCTCCTCCCCACTCAGACTGACAAACCCAGGCTGACATACCTGCAGCAGATTCCAGTGGCATGCACAGATAGACACTAGGGGGTGCTAGAGCACCCCCTGCCCTTTTGGCAATTTTGCTCTTAAAAAAAAGAAAGAAAAAAACGTTTTTTTTTTTGTTTTTTTTTCTTCTTAATTTGTAGTGTGTGGACCATGCGGTGACATTGATCAAATCTTGAAAAAAACGCTTCTACTATATTATTTAGGCCCCCCACAATCTAAAGCTATGTTTCTAGTGGTCAGTGGTTCTTCGATAAATAAATAAAATAGCAGACCTACAAGCTCATATAGCGCGCCACTCGGTGGCGCGCTATATGAGCTTGTAGATCTGCTATTTTTCAATAGCTAAATCACCAAAATGGGTTCCCGCCCCAAAATGCGCTGCACAAGGTGCCCTTTTTTTTTTCACTTGAGCACCTGCCCCTCTAAATGTCTGTGCACGCCACTGGCAGATTCCTCTAATTGTCCTCTGCTGCAGCCCTCTGCTATAAAAGCCAGCCAGCTCAGTGTCATGGCAGACACAGACCCAGCAACAACTCATACCCAATACCATGGCAATACTTGTTTTCAGTTAAACTTAATTTAATTTAGTTTAGTTTGCCTGGAGATGCTGGCCAAAACAGGAGAATGAGGGGGTCCCACATATAACCCTAACAGGCAGTTCCTGGTCCCATTTAGACCTGAGGACGATTCTACAAATGCCTTCTAAATCCTGACAGTTTTCTGAAAAACCTCATGTTTCTAATGTCAGTCGTTCTCAAACTATGTCATGTCAAGGACCTCCAAAAATGATATGTAATTGACGGCCAACCCCCCATCTGAACATATGTAGTTAAAAAGTGTTGTTCGCTATGAAAGAATATATAATTCAAAGATTTGCGCCACATTTTCACGATAAAAATAAATAAATGGCAGATCTACAAGCTCCAGCTCATGAGCTTGTAGATCTGCTATTTTTCAATAGCTAAAGTATAACACATAACGCTTAAAACACCAAAAGGGGTCTCCCATCCAGAATGGTGTTATACAACAGCCTCGAAACCATTAAAGATACAATATACAGCATGGGAATAGAGGACTGGAAGCGCTGCAGGGATCTGTTAGTGGCTCTTAGATACAGTAGGTGCTCTTTGGTGATACAGGTAAAACCATATAGACAAAAGGTATCCTTCCTCCAAGTAGCACTGCTTGTCAAAATGTGAATTGCAGACTTGAAAAGAAAAGAATTCAAGGTACTCCGTCTTTGGTGAAAAATAATGTTTATTTGATGATGAGCAAGGCAGATAAATAACAGGTCCTGTTATTTATTTGCCTTGCTCATCATCAAATAAACTATTACATTTTTCACCTAAAGACGGAGAGCCTTGGATTATTTTCTTTTCAAGTCTGCAATTCACATTTTGACAAGCAGTGCTACTTGGAGGAAGGATACCTTTTGTCTATATACACCATGGCCTTTGGGTCTTTTTGGAATCCTCTGAAGGTTTATTATTCCATGAAAGTGTTTTCATTTCCTTTTGAAGCCAGTCAGGGCACGTCTTCAATAAAAAGAGCGCTTTGTATGGAAGCCGGCCGTCCCACAGCACTGTGTTCCTCAGAGAATCCCACCGTCAAATATTATAATAATATAATAACAGTCTGTCTTGAGAGACTCAGACTATACTGGGCGACTGTGGCTCAGGAGGTAGAGCAGGTCGTCCAATGATCCATGGGTCGGCGGTTCGAATCCCGGCTCCTCCTCCTGTCTACATGTCGAAGTGTCCTTGGGCAAGACCCAAATTGCTCCCGATGTGCTGGTTGGTACCTTGCATGGCTTCTGCCGCAATCGGTGTATGAATGGGTGAATGTAATGCACAATCTATGTAAAGCGCCTTGGATAAAGGCGCTATATAAATGCACCATTTACCATTTACCATTTATACTCTGCAGCAGCTAGAGCAGTGGTTTTCAACCGTGGTTTTCAACATATTTCTTCTATGAATTCTGACAGAACCACTGAGCTGTAGAGAGCAGCTCTCAACACCCATAATGCATTGGGAATATCAGCGGTTGATGTTCTTATGTGGTATTGTATTATTTATGTGTTATTTAGACATGTATGGTTGTAGAGATATAATACCTAAATGATTTATTATTCATCATGTTGCTTATTTGAAAAACTGCAATTCAGAAACAGCGGCTGTGGCATACTCAACTGTATATTGACATTTAATAAATAACTACTCTTGTACAATACTTCTTTACCTTTGATTGATTGAATCCTTTATTAGGCATGAAATGTAAACACCAACGGAGTACAGTCAAACACTTGTTCATCAGTGACTTAGCCCTTATCCCAAAACGTATTTGTCTTTTGTCTTTTTTTCTTTTTTTTTTCAAAATGTTTTTCAAAATAGTAAAAAAAAAAGACGTTTAGGTGTATGGCACTGGTGAAAATAGGGCCCTTGACTAAAAGGATAGCACGAAAAAAGTTCTCTATACTGTGGTCTTGTTTCCAATCGGGTCCTATGTACTGTATTCAATTCATAATCATGACGTGAAAAACATTCAATGTCATTACAAAATATAAATTAAAAACACTATGTACGGAGTGGAAGAAAAAAGATTCCTTCGCCTGGAAAGGAGCCATATTAGGTGGTTCGGGTATACATTTTGATGCCAAGTACATGTTTAATTCCGGACTTTTAACAATATGTCTATATTTCAGTATTGATACTTTTACTTAAGTAAAGATTCTGAGTACTTTTCCCCTCCACTGGATATTTGAGTGCTTTTCTGGGGTCTACTGTATATGAAAAAGGCATCACTCCCAACCCTCATGTTGATCTTTTTGGCTGCTCAGAGAATCTCACGGCACTCCATCAGTCTGACTCTGAACAGATGACGTTTGGCACGGTCGCCGGCCAATTAAGAAGACAATGATTCTATCGGACTGCAGGCCGTCACCCTCTGCCCTGTTTTAAAACAAATAAAATGAAATGACTTAATGCGATTATTGTAATCATACAGATGGAGAGAATCCATTTCCATAGATCTGAGTCACACAAGCAATTATCGAGATTATATTATGGGACCAAAGGGTATATAATATAATAGACTGTTAAGAGGAATGGTGAATATATAGAGTATATGGAAATTAATGTAAGGATATCAGACAGTCTCCCGTCTGTCAGTGATAACACCTGTTTGTCTGTCTGATTGATTTGTTGATTGATTGATTGATTGATTGATTGATTGATTGAATACTTTATTAGCAGTCTGCAAAAAGAAGCACATAGGGAAGTGCAGTTACAAGTTAGTACAATACAAGCTCTGCTAAGAGGATTTTAAAAGCCTATACAGCTTGATTCCATTGGGGTCCTTTGTAGTCAATTAATCAAAGTTCTCTTCTCTTCTCTTCTCTCCTCTTCTCTTCTCTTCTCTTCTCTTCTCTTCTCTTCTCTTCTCTTCTCTTCTCTTCTCTTCTCTTCTCTCTCTTCTCTTCTCTTCTCTCCTCTCCTCTCCTCTCCTCTCCTCTCCTCTCCTCTCCTCTCCTCTCCTCTCCTCTCCTCTCCTCTCCTCTCCTCTCCTCTCCTCTCCTCTCCTCTCCTCTCCTCTCCTCTCCTCTCCTCTCCTCTCCTCTCCTCTCCTCTCCTCTCCTCTCCTCTCCTCTCCTCCTCTCCCCCTGTATCCTCTCCTCTCCTCTGGCAGGGCTCCAGTGGGTCGATATTTGGTATGGTATAGTTAACAGGACGCACAGGGAGTGTGGGAGTGAAAGAAGAAAGGAGGACAAAAGGCAATGAGGCTGAATGGAAAAAGGGACAGGGAGGGGGGGGGGGGGGGGGGGAGGGGGGAAAGAGAAGACAGAAAATGAGAGATAATGACAGAAGTGTGGAGAGAGAGAGAGAGAGAGGGAGCGAGAGGGAGAGAGGGATGAGAGGGAGAGAGAGGAGAGAGAGAGAGAGGGAGAGAGGGAGAGAGAGAATAATGCTGACAGAGCAAACCAAGACCAATATGCTTTAAGTTATTGGTCATTAACGAGAGAGAGAGAGAGAGAGAGAGAGAGGAGAGAGAGAGAGAGAGAGGAGAGAGAGAGAGAGAGAGAGAGGAGATGAGAGAGAGATGAGAGAGAAGGATCGAGAGGAGAGATGGAGAAGAAGTTGGAGAGAGAGAAGGGGGGGTGGAGGAGGAGGAGAGGAGAAGGAGAGAGGGGGGCAGTCAGACAGATATTTTGTGAAGCCACTATAAGGAAATCGGGACATCCTGAAAGTTCATATAATGGCCTGTTGTGGCGCTGTCATTGGACCCAGAAAAAAACCCCATATCCCCATAGAGGTCCATGTATTTGCATGGGCCCAACTTCACCTAGACTGTATTACCTTAATAAACATGGCCATGAATACTTTCTGCTTCCAGTCACTAGTTTAAAGTCTCATTTCTCATGTCATAATATTATTTTTGGAAAATGATGGTCCCATTTATTAAAAAAAATTTCCATAAAGTCGCGCATGTTCTGAGGGGCGTGGCTACCGTTACAGTCTATGAACGGGAGCCACCCCCCGTTCGAGTCAAAATAAAAACCAACTAAGAAGAAGGGGGGAAGTCCCGCCTCGTTGTCTGGGCCAGCCAATGGCCAGCTGGGCCAAAACGGATCTAGAAAGATGGCGATTTACAATACAAGGACTGACTGGCTTCATTTTACGTCCATATCAGACCCGGAGAACGCTTTGTCCATATTTTTTTACAGTCTATGTTTGGGACATAGCCATGTGATGCAATTTACATGCAGGGAAAGCAAGGTAAATACAAGCTATAATACATCAAATGCACAGAGAGAGACAGCTTTACGGATGGAAAGCTGATCTCAGAACTGATGATGTCAGGAGTACTGATTTGTTACTGAAACAGAGTCGGTTCGGACACCTTTACAAGGTATAAGACAACTTAAGTAACAACATTTAAACAAATTCATGAATATTGTTGTGCATCATGTTGATATTATGTCACTTGATAAATAATGCACACTACAGTGTGTTGAATGTTTGTCGGCTACCTTTTCGCACTGAAGAAAACTAGATAAAAACCTCTCAGCCGCTCTCTGTACTGTACTCTCTGATGTACTGTACTCTCTGTACTGTGCTCTCTGTACTGTACTGTACTCTCTGTACTGTCCATGCATTTTAACCCATTCTGACCTGAGATCAGATTCATATGAGGTTTCCGCCGGACACACGCTGGTCTGATGAACCCATTCTGACCTGAGATCAGATTCTAAAAAATGTCAGTCGCTCTTCGATTTTTCAAAAATAGCAGACCTACAAGCTCGTATCGCGCCACTCGGTGGCGCGATATGAGCTTGTAGATCTGCTATTTTTAAATAGCTAAAGCATAACATGATGCCGACACCAAAATGGGTGCCCGGTCAGAATGGGTTAAACCTCTCGGCCGCTCTCTGTACTGATTGATTGATTGATTGATTGATTGAAATATTTCAATATTTCAAGCAAAACTCAATACAAAGACTGTTAACTGTGAGTGGGGACGACCCAATTAAGTATTACACTTGTTTACAACAGGGTCCACATTGTTCAATTCATCAAAACATTTAGAGACGTACAAATAGACACTTCTATGTAGCTAAAGAACAGAACAGGAATTCATCATATAGAACAGAACAGGAATTCATCATATATCTGTACTGTACTGTCTGTACTGTCTCTGTACTGTCTACCTCTCTGTACTGTGTGACGGTGTGTTATATATATATATTTCTCTTACAGTAGGTTGTCTGGTTTAGGTACATGTTGTGTTTACTGTTTGCCCTATAGTAACCTCTGTTCTTTGTATCCAATAGGATTGGGGAGCAGAGCTAATCATGATGATCAGCCTAAGTGGCTCGCACCTGGGCCCGGGTGTCGACGCCCTATAAATGCCTGCTTCCCCAGATCTGTTCTTTCATTTGCCTCCTGCACTCCACCATGCACACGTCTCCACATTTCTGTTAATCCATACAACACGCACACACATACATTTCACTCATGCATACTACACCACTGACTACTGATCTCCACACTCCATCTGTTCAATCATGATTTATTCCTTACATTTACCTTTTGGTTAATTAATAAATTCTATTTCTTTGGTCAACTGCGTCACCCCTGTTTTTTGTTGTGTATCTTGGCACCCCCTATAGGCCAGGTACATGACAAAAGTCTATGCATTTTTACTGCAAGTACAGCTCAGAAGATCACGGTGACACCCTGAGTATAGGCAATTATAGTATAAATATCAAATATATTACAATTATAATCAAGACATGGTTTGCCATAACCTGACACTGCCAGATCCAAGAAGCTGCCATATAAAAAGGGAACTAAAATATGTCATTTCAAAACAGTATCAACCTCGCAGTGTCCCATTTTAGGATGTTTGATGCTGCATGCTGCAAGGATTGTGCGTGTGTGCGTGAGTGACGTGCGTGTGACGTGCGTGTGTGCGTGACTTGCGTGCGTGCGTGCGTGCGTGCGTGCGAGGCCATAATTATAGGCAGCCATAATGGGCATGTCATTAGACTTGGGTAGCTGTAATTCAATTAGCTCCCTGCATGCTCACTTACAGTATATCGCCTTCTGACGCTTCTCTGCCACATTCATGAGAGACCCTCATATCACCATTGTATAGCAGCTGTTATTATTTAACCTTATTTAAAGAAAATATATAGCAACAGTAATTATCATCTCGTCGTCTGCAGGCATTGTCAACAACTTCGACTTGTAGTACTAATTAACTTTCTGTGACATTGCCGCTGCTCCGTTTCCAAAATGTTAAAATGTAAAAGACCAATATTATTATGAAGAAAACAAGACGTTAAGACCGCGTTGTTTATGCCTTAATTCTGAATCAATGTATCGGTCTTTTAACATGTAATGTCTATGGAGTGAATCAATGTATCGGTCTTTTAACATGTAATGTCTATATGGAGTGAATCAATGTATCAGTCTTTTAACATGTAATGTCTATGGAGTGAATCAATGTATCGGTCTTTTAACATGTAATGTCTATGGAGTGAATCAATGTATCGGTCTTTTAACATGTAATGTCTATGGAGTGAATCAATGTATCGGTCTTTTAACATGTAATGTCTATGGAGTGAATCAATGTATCGGTCTTTTAACATGTAATGTCTATGGAGTGAATCAATGTATCGGTCTTTTAACATGTAATGTCTATGGAGTGAATCAATGTATCAGTCTTTTAACATGTAATGTCTATGGAGTGAATCAATGTATCGGTCTTTTAACATGTAATGTCTATGG
Source organism: Protomyctophum parallelum (assembly GCF_964188405.1). Classification (NCBI taxonomy): domain Eukaryota; kingdom Metazoa; phylum Chordata; class Actinopteri; order Myctophiformes; family Myctophidae; genus Protomyctophum; species Protomyctophum parallelum. Next base: position 6,884,364 of record NC_139698.1, on the reverse strand, counting down.
AGTGAATCAATGTATCGGTCTTTTAACATGTAATGTCTATATGGAGTGAATCAATGTATCAGTCTTTTAACATGTAATGTCTATGGAGTGAATCAATGTATCGGTCTTTTAACATGTAATGTCTATGGAGTGAATCAATGTATCGGTCTTTTAACATGTAATGTCTATGGAGTGAATCAATGTATCGGTCTTTTAACATGTAATGTCTATGGAGTGAATCAATGTATCGGTCTTTTAACATGTAATGTCTATGGAGTGAATCAATGTATCGGTCTTTTAACATGTAATGTCTATGGAGTGAATCAATGTATCGGTCTTTTAACATGTAATGTCTATGGAGTGAATCAATGTATCGGTCTTTTAACATGTAATGTCTATGGAGTGAATCAATGTATCGGTCTTTTAACATGTAATGTCTATGGAGTGAATCAATGTATCGGTCTTTTAACATGTAATGTCTATGGAGTGAATCAATGTATCGGTCTTTTAACATGTAATGTCTATGGAGTGAATCAATGTATCGGTCTTTTAACATGTAATGTCTATGGAGTGAATCAATGTATCAGTCTTTTAACATGTAATGTCTATGGAGTGAATCAATGTATCAGTCTTTTAACATGTAATGTCTATGGAGTGAATCAATGTATCGGTCTTTTAACATGTAATGTCTATGGAGTGAATCAATGTATCAGTCTTTTAACATGTAATGTCTATGGAGTGAATCAATGTATCGGTCTTTTAACATGTAATGTCTATGGAGTGAATCAATGTATCGGTCTTTTAACATGTAATGTCTATGGAGTGAATCAATGTATCAGTCTTTTAACATGTAATGTCTATGGAGTGAATCAATGTATCAGTCTTTTAACATGTAATGTCTATGGAGTGAATCAATGTATCGGTCTTTTAACATGTAATGTCTATGGAGTGAATCAATGTATCAGTCTTTTAACATGTAATGTCTATGGAGTGAATCAATGTATCGGTCTTTTAACATGTAATGTCTATGGAGTGAATCAATGTATCGGTCTTTTAACATGTAATGTCTATGGAGTGAATCAATGTATCTGTCTTTTAACATGTAATGTCTATGGAGTGAATCAATGTATCGGTCTTTTAACATGTAATGTCTATGGAGTGAATCAATGTATCGGTCTTTTAACATGTAATGTCTATGGAGTGAATCAATGTATCGGTCTTTTAACATGTAATGTCTATATGGAGTGAATCAATGTATCAGTCTTTTAACATGTAATGTCTATGGAGTGAATCAATGTATCGGTCTTTTAACATGTAATGTCTATATGGAGTGAATCAATGTATCGGTCTTTTAACATGTAATGTCTATGGAGTGAATCAATGTATCGGTCTTTTAACATGTAATGTCTATGGAGTGAATCAATGTATCTGTCTTTTAACATGTAATGTCTATGGAGTGAATCAATGTATCGGTCTTTTAACATGTAATGTCTATGGAGTGAATCAATGTATCGGTCTTTTAACATGTATTAAATGTCTATATGGAGTGAATCAATGTATCAGTCTTTTAACATGTAATGTCTATGGAGTGAATCAATGTATCAGTCTTTTAACATGTAATGTCTATGGAGTGAATCAATGTATCGGTCTTTTAACATGTAATGTCTATGGAGTGAATCAATGTATCGGTCTTTTAACATGTAATGTCTATGGAGTGAATCAATGTATCTGTCTTTTAACATGTAATGTCTATGGAGTGAATCAATGTATCGGTCTTTTAACATGTAATGTCTATGGAGTGAATCAATGTATCGGTCTTTTAACATGTATTAAATGTCTATATGGAGTGAATCAATGTATCAGTCTTTTAACATGTAATGTCTATGGAGTGAATCAATGTATCAGTCTTTTAACATGTAATGTCTATGGAGTGAATCAATGTATCGGTCTTTTAACATGTAATGTCTATGGAGTGAATCAATGTATCGGTCTTTTAACATGTAATGTCTATATGGAGTGAATCAATGTATCGGTCTTTTAACATGTAATGTCTATATGGAGTGAATCAATGTATCAGTCTTTTAACATGTAATGTCTATGGAGTGAATCAATGTATCAGTCTTTTAACATGTAATGTCTATGGAGTGAATCAATGTATCAGCCTTTTAACATATAATGTCTATGGAGTGAATCAATGTATCGGTCTTTTAACATGTAATGTCTATGGAGTGAATCAATGTATCGGTCTTTTAACATGTAATGTCTATGGAGTGAATCAATGTATCAGTCTTTTAACATGTAATGTCTATGGAGTGAATCAATGTATCAGTCTTTTAACATGTAATGTCTATGGAGTGAATCAATGTATCTGTCTTTTAACATGTAATGTCTATGGAGTGAATCAATGTATCGGTCTTTTAACATGTAATGTCTATATGGAGTGAATCAATGTATCAGTCTTTTAACATGTAATGTCTATGGAGTGAATCAATGTATCGGTCTTTTAACATGTAATGTCTATGGAGTGAATCAATGTATCGGTCTTTTAACATGTAATGTCTATGGAGTGACGTCAACGCCACTAGATCTGGAAAGGGGGCGTGGAAAGGGGGCGGGGCATGGCTGTGAGACAGGCCTATAGACCTGTCTATGGGCGCGGCCATTACTGAGGGGTAATCCATGGAGCAGGTGCTCCATAGGCCAGGTGTAGCTAATCAGTGCTGCTGTGCTTAATGGTACACCTCAGTAATGGCCGCACCCAGGAAACCCTCTGTGAATCGGTCTATAGCAAACGGCGCAAAGCGAATATAATGAACATATGGACACTCCCCCAATGCGTTTGCGTTCAGCACGGCTTCCATAATACGAAAGGGCGCAGAGCGAGGCCATGATATAATAATAATAATAATAATAATAATAATAATAATAATAATAATAATAATAAAACTTTATTTGTATAGCACCTTTCATGACATGAAATGCAGCTCAAAGTGCTTTACAGAGCAATGGAGAAAAAAAAAGAAAAGCAAGGCATAAACATTAAAAAACAAGCAGTAATGCAGTACAGTGAGGACATGAATACTAAAAAATAAAAGATCACTTAAAAGCAATGTTGTAGAAGTGGGTCTTGAGCTGTGCTTTAAAAATGTCTACAGAGGCTGCCTGACGAAGGTACAGTGGGAGCTTGTTCTATGCCGATGGCCCGTAGAAGCAAAAAGCTGCTTCCCCGTATTTTTTAGTTGCCATTTCTTTAGGCAAAGCGAACAGGCCAGCAGTGGAAGACCTTAGGGGGGCGGTTTGGGACATATTTAGGCAGGCAGTCATGTAGGTAGGAAGGTGCGAGACCATTGAGAGCTTTATACACAAGTAAAATAATTTTAAAATCAATCCTAAAAACAACCGGAAGCCAGTGCAGTGATGCCAAAACTGGAGTAATATGTTCTCTCATCTTAGTTCTAGTTAAAGCGAATATGACCAAATTATGTATTACCGCATGGGTTTAGCACCTTGCTAACGGGACTGTGTATGTTTGTTTTTAGTTCAATGTTTGTTTTAAATAAAATAAAACGCCATTGACAATGAAGATAAATTATCGTTTGTTTTGTCTCTAAACACACAAACATTAAATCCCATTAACAATAAAGATAATTTAATGTTTGTTTTGACACCGTTTGTTTTACATCATCATTAAATCACCTAATCAACACGAGTTAGACACGGGTGTGTTTTTTTTTTTTACTCTCTGTGACAGTAACCCACGCCTGTAATGATTGGTTCAGTTGGACTATCAACGGAATGAGTGGCAGCCAGTGGCGTGCAAGCCTCCAGTAACGGCACGGTGTTTGCCTCATCGTAGCCTATAGAGCGTCGCAGTCCCTCCCCCTTTCAGAACGACGAGTGGCCCAGGAAATGAATCCCAATGCATTTTGCCCATAGGCTTTTCTTAAAGTATTTATTTAAAGACGGTTACAAAGCCAACTCGGATCGTGACAAATCATGACAATGAACACAATATTTTGGGCCGATCAAATCATTAGAAAGAAGAAAATAAAGGCAGGAGACAACACTATTTGTTTTGTTTTCCTTCTTATAAATTATTTGATCGTCCCAAAACATTGTGTTCATTGTCATGATTTGTCACGATCCGAGTTGGCTTTGTCTGCGGCGTAACCGTCTTTAAATAAATACTTTAAGAAAAGCCTATGGAGAAAAATGCATTGGGATTAATTTCCTGGGCCACTCGTCGTTCTGAAAGGGGGAGGGATTGCGACGCTCTATGTGTTCGGCATGCTTCTTCCTTATAGTCTACATGTTGGGTTTGGTGTTTTGCGAGATCAGCTGAATTGTGGTTCATGGAGGTCATTGGTCGTTGGGTTTTGTGACCACCATCAAAAGCTGACCTATTTTTTTTTAACATGATAAGATGACCCAAACTGCTGAGCAGTCTAAACACCGCCATATGACCAGCGAGCCAAAGCCACCCCTTTATTGACAGGCAGACGTTTATGGGATAATAGTTAAGCAGACAGACAGACAGGGGCAATAAGGTGCTGTACTGTACATGGGGGTGGGGGGTGTGTGTGTGTGTGTGTGTGTGTGTGTGTGTGTGTGTGTGTGTGTGTGTGTGTGTGTGTGTGTGTGTGTGTGTGTGTGTGTGTGTGTGTGTGTGTGTGCGTGCGTGCGTGCGTGCGTTAACTCCGCTCTCTAATGGTGCGTTCACACGGTCAGACGCAACAACGCAGTCTCTCATTCATTGTCAATGAGCCAGCGACAAGATGATGCAAAGATGCGGTCTACCAGGACGCAATGATGCATACAGTAGCTGCTCCAAATGACGCTCCCATTGGTCTTTGTGCAACACCAGTATAGAGGGTTTAAGTGGTTGAACTGTTCGTTACGTTGATACATTCCTGGACTTATTGCATCACGGTTCACGGTGTCCTGCACTGTGAGAGGCCCTGCACTATATCTGCACAGGCATCTGGAATGACGTTGACACAATACCTGTTTTCTTCCCCTTTCATGCCAGGAAACTGGTGACAAAAAAGATAAAGAAAAGAGAAGTTACTATAAGTTACAGGAGCGGTCGACGTTGTCATTGTTATAATCATGATCGCCCATGTCTGTGTCTGTGAACGTGAGAGATTAGGATCCAGCACTATATATGTTCCTGTTTGTGTAATAAACTGGGTGAACCTTTAGCGTGATACTGTCTCGTGTCGCGTTATTGTTCCCCCGGGGCCCGCCGCCGCAGTAGCCTACCGAAGGAATACTTCAACCGGATCATCACACACCACCCAGAACCAGACACTATCTGTCTGTCAGAACCACACACCACCCAGCCTGCACACACTACCTGTCTGTCAGAACCACACACACACACACACACAGCCTGCACACACTACCCGTCTGTCAGAACCACACACCACCCAGGCTGACCCAGCCTGCACACATTACCAGTCTGTCAGAACCACACACCACCCAGCCTGCACACACTACCCGTCTGTCAGAACCACACACCACCCAGGCTGACCCAGCCTGCACACATTACCAGTCTGTCAGAACCACACACCACCCAGCCTGCACACACTACCAGTCTGTCAGAACCACACACCACCCAGCCTGCACACACTACCAGTCTGTCAGAACCACACACCACCCAGCCTGCACACACTACCAGTCTGTCAAACCAGACGAGGGTCCAGTACTTAGAGTTTACAACAGTCATCAACGTCAATGTTGAAATGTGCTGTTCATTCATGAAGGCAAGCAGTCCTTAGGGGCATAGGGTACACCGTACACCCATAGGGTACACCCATAGACATCCTTAGGGGCATAGGGTACACCCATAGACAGTCCTTATAAGGGCATAGGGTACACCCATAGACACATAAAGGCTAGATGGCTCAAGACGGAGTCTCTGGCGTATATATTCACCCGGCGGCCATCTTGCTGAGGGGCTACAGTACAGTATGTCCAATGGCAGCTCAAACTAAAATTGTCATATCTCGCTCAAATCAACGTGGCTATGATTCAGGACGCTTATCTGCTTAATTTAGTTTTTTATATGAACGTCGTAGAAAAGCATATATGTCTCTGACGTTTCTAACAAACCAAACCATTTGAAAATCGGTTGAAAATTGAGCAAGTTATGGTTATTTAAAAAGTATACATGGTAAATGGTGCATTTATATAGCGCCTTTATCCAAGGCGCTTTACATAGATTGTGCATTACATTCACCCATTCACGCACACATTCATACACCGATGGCAGCGGAAACCATGCAAGGCACCAACTAGCACATCGGGAGCCATTAGGGGTTCAGTGTCTTGCTCAAGGACACTTCGACAGTAACTCTGGGGGAGCCCGGTTTCGAACTGGCAACCTTACGGTTGCCATCCAGGCACTCTACCCCTGAGCCACCGCCGCCCCTAGACATGCCCGCCATAGACACAATGTTATGCTGCCCCGAGGTAAGATGGTCGCAACGTAGCAACGTCGCTCTCCATTGGCCAGAACGCGGGTGAGCCATCTAGCTTTCTTCTATCTATGAGCACACCTTCCATGTCACTGATCACATGACCCCAACAATCAATGATCCAGTTCCAGGCAACACAGAACGGGGGATTTCCACTGTGTGTATTTTCACACAACTAAAATCATCTGCTGAATTCTTCGGACCGGAAACGTCACCACACAGCAGCTCTAAGTGACATGGTTAAATGTTGAAACTGAGTGGTATTCCCCTTTCACTCTTCCTTTTAACTGCACATGTTGAGAGCTCGCACCACATACAATGAATTCACCCATGTCTATTATTTTTCTTTACATTGATTCTAATCATTATCCACTCACTCAGATCAGTTACAACACTGGAATTTGAATTAAAATCATATCCATGCAATGATGATCATTTAGTGATTTGGTGAAATTTTATTTAAGTTCAAATGGCTTTCAAAGGGGCGCCCGCTGGCAAAGTGGTCCAGGCGCATGCCAAGACTTTGCCAGTTGCCTACCTATGGCCTAGAGGACTCGATCATCGCACCATTATACGATGAATGAATTCACCCCCATTTTACATTGATTCTCATTTTTATCCACTCCCTGTGCAGATCATTTACAACAGTGGAATTTGAACTAAAGTCATGTCAATGCGATGATGACCATTGAGTTATATATTGATTAACAAAACAAGCATAGCTCTGTTGTGCTCTGTTTCCTGTTATGAGAAAAAGGTTTCTTAAATAAAGACTCATGCATGTTCACAGTCTTCATACATTCTGTGGTTAAGTGTTTTCTGGGTGTTCTGCTTTTGCGTGTGTGTGTGTGTGTGTGTGTGTGTGTGTGTGTGTGTGTGTGTGTGTGTGTGTGTGTGTGTGTGTGTGTGTGTGTGTGTGTGTGTGTGTGTGTGTGCATGTGCGTGCGTGTGTGTGTCAAAAGTATATATGAAAGCACTTGTGTGACAGCGTTAAAGTGAGCCCGGACAGCTGCCCAGTCTGTTCTGCAACGGTGAAGACTAATGTGACAAGATAAGAACGTGAGTAACAATAACAAACATATTCATGAATATTGTACATTATATGGTAATCACTCAATTGATGCATATATTGTGTACATCATTAGCCTGCATGCATGCTTTAACCCATTTTGGGCAGGATCAACCCCTTTTGGTGTTAGCATTATGTTATAATTTAGCTATTTTTTTTTTTAAATCGAAGAACCACTGACATAGAAACATGGCTTTTTCAGAAAACTGTCAGGATGTATAGAAGACATTTTTTGAATCTGATCTCAGGTCAGAATGCTTTAACTCTCTGTGACATGTTTTGTGTTGTTTCTTAAGATGTCTAGCGGCTCAAAGGAGCGTCGGTACGTTAGAGGAGACGTGGAGGAGGAGGAGGCAGTGTACGTCAACGATAAGATGTCTGGCGGCTCAAAGGAGCGTCGCTACGTTAGAGGAGAGCAGGAGGAGGAGGAGGCCGTGTACGTCAACGTAGAGAGGCTCCAGAAGGCTACGGGAAACCAAGGTCTGTATAGTGACACAGTTAACCCATTCTGGGGGCGGGAACCCCTTTTGGTGTTTTAAGCGTTATACGTTTAGCTATTGAAAAAATAGCAGATCTACAAGCTACGAGCTTGTAGTTGCACCACTAGGTTCACACGGGTGTGATTTTTTACTCAAATATTTGCTTCTGGGGGGGGGGGGGGGGGGGTCCTTGGAACAACAATATTTTCAGATGGGGGTCGGTGGCCAATTATCTTTTGGGGTCCTTGACATGAAATATTGAGCACCACTGATATAGAGACATGGGTACTTCAGAAAACTGTCGTGATTTAGAAGATATTTTTTAAATTCTAAATGGGTGTCTCTTTCTCTCCCCTCCTCCTAGTTTGGGGGGTGAAGGGAAAATATAACCAGTTTGCTGGAGCTTATAGCCTGCCCTATACTGTATAATGCATTGCATCTTTCATATCACACAATTTTGTAACCCATGCACATTTTCACCCAGTGTCAATATATCTAATGTAATCCTGGGCTCTACACTCCCTCTGTCAACCCGGGGATAGTGCAAGGGACTGACCTCATGCTTCCTTCCATGCATGAGGAGTCCGAGCCGCATTGCATCATTCATGACCACCAGTACTTATACTATTTTCACCTTGAACTGTACTAACTGTACCACTATATCCTATAATCCTCCAGCTGTGCAGAGAACCGTCCTCGTTGAGGTGAAGACACGCAGCTTCAGAGCGTGTGCAGTGTGTGTCACAGTGCTGTGTGTTGTACTAGCAGCAGGACTCATTGGTGTGTCCACGTACCGTGAGTATAATAATAATACACTTTATTTATGACCGTACCGTGAGTATAATAATAATACACTTTATTTATGACACGAGGACTCATTGGTGTGTCCACGTACCGTGAGTATAATAATAATACACTTTATTTATGACCGTACCGTGAGTATAATAATAATACACTTTATTTATGACACGAGGACTCATTGGTGTGTCCACGTACCGTGAGTATAATAATAATAAACTTTATTTATGACACGAGTACAGCGCAAAGTGCTTTACAAGACAAACAAAGTATCAAAAGTATCAAACAACATAACAATCAAGGCACAATCAAAGTACAAAATAAATGCAAAAAACACCAAACGACATAAAAAATGCATAAAAAGACGAAGAAATAGGTAAGACAGTGAGTCAACAAATAATTAAAATCAAAATCAATTCAGCCAGATGCTAGAGTAAAAAAGATGGGTCTTAAACTGAGTTTTTAAAACATCTAGGGAGGGTGCCAGTCTAAGGTGCATTGGAAGTTTATTCCAGGCATCAGCTGCTCAAAGTACATAGTCATGATCTTACAACAACGAAACGATGCTTGAATTGTGATAGTGTGTGGGCGGCACTGGGCGCTGGGTAGAGCGACGCATTCTGTACCAACGTTTAGTCACATTTAACCTCAAATTCAGTTATTTGATGCATTTTGTCACCAACTGTGAATTGTTTTTGCAGATAAATCTGACTCCATCGCTATCAATGCCCATCCATGTTATCATTTAGTTAAGAGTTGTATTGTATGCAACCATACATGTATTAACCATGCACTTTCAACGTGGCATCCCTATTTTTTCATTATAGGCACATTTTCTCTAATATAATATTCTCTTTTCGCCCCCCAACATAGCGGAAATATAGTTGATCTATAGCTGTCAGCGTGTCACTTGATGATGCGCTGAGAGCTTGTAGATCTACCAAATTTGCTATTTTAGAAGTGCAGGGGCTTATGTTGCGACTTATTTTTTGCCATCCCGTATTTCTTTCTGAAATGTTGACTCTGGCACCAGATCGTGTAACAGCAAATAGGGCCCCCAGTCACAGAAAAACACGCCTGATCAGGAACTGAGTTGTCTTCTTTTCCACACAGATGCGTGATCTCATCATGAACAGCAACAGACACTGTGTTTATTGTCATCTTTTGGTCCTTTGCAGATCATTCAACCATTACTGAGTTACAGACACTACAACAGACACTGTGTTTATTGTCATCTTTTGGTCCTTTGCAGATCATTCAACCATTACTGACTTACAGACAAAGTATGAGAGCAGCTATGACAACCTGACACTGGAGATTGACCAATTGCAAAGTGAAGTAAACCAGCTTAAAAGAAGAGCAGGTGAGAGACATTTCCAAACCTTTCTGAAGGAATAATAGTCTATTATTATTGACATTTGAATTATTGTCATTTTAAGTTCATGAAATACTAGTTAAACATACATAGAAGAAAAAAAAGTTTCTATATAGGCAGGCACAGTATATAGAGCGTCGCAGTCCCGCCCCATTAAAAAAAAAAAGTTTGTTGTCATGATTTCTCACAACTTGAGTTGGCTTTGTACGACACTTAAAAGGTCTTTAAATAAATACTTTTTGAAATGTCTATGGTAGGGGGCGGGACTGCGACGCTTTATACAACAGCTAATATTACAAAAAGGGCTTATAGCCAAAGCCAATCAGGTTAGAGTTGTTACTCATTTTGATAATATAGTGTATACTGTAGGTCATGCAACCCTTTTGGCCTTGTTTTCATAGACCTGGCTGCTTGTTTTTCTTGCAAAATCTGCCAACACTGTCTCTGACTACTATTATTTTAATAACTACTCTAAATAGAATAGATTATCAGTGCGTTGAAAAGCCATCATTAAAACTCCTGGTTGATGTTTAGCAGAGTCGTGTTCCAGTGGATGGATGAAGTTTGGAGACAGCTGTTATTACAGATCTGCTGTACTGAAACCCTGGGAGGAACATAGAAACCTATGTCTGGACATAGGAGCTGATCTGGTGATCATTAACAGTCAAGAAGAACAGGTTAGTAGTGGATCTGTGTGTGTGTGTGTGTGTGTGTGTGTGTGTGTGTGTGTGTGTGTGTGTGTGTGTGTGTGTGCATTTCAATGGGAATTACAACTGTGATGCTGTATCATGGTGTCGTCCACAGTAACAATTTTTGTATTGACTTCTGCTTTCTTTTGAAATGTACCCATTCTGCATACTGTTAATACAGTAAATACTTCAATCAATCAATCAATCAATGAACATCTGTATTCATTCAAGAACATTAATTAAATTTCTATCATGCAGGAATTCATCAAAGTTTGGATCACTGGGGATAGGTCTGTATCATGGCTTGGTTTGAAAAGGACTGCAGGAAAATGGACCTGGGTTGACGAAACACCACTGACACAGTGAGACGTTTTACATGTTTTCCTATATTGTCTAGACTCTAAAGTCACTGTATGAGTGACTGAGTGACTGGATGTGTTTAACACCCTGAGTGGCATGAACGGAGTTCTCCGTCCTATCAAATAGTAACACCCAGTGCTCAGGACGGAGATTAATAAAAGGACGGAGATTGATCACATCGCTCCACAGGCTGGGAGCGTCTGTTGGGCAACATTCGATGTCCTTTCCGGTTGGGACATCATCCAAATTGTTCCCCCCCATTTTAGCAGATCAGATTGAAAATCTATAAACGTGAATAACTCTTGATCTAAATCATTCCGTCCAATTCAAACCAAAGATTATGTTTTAGACAGACCATTGTGGTCGCTAGTCGCGTTAGAACTAATCATACCTTCCGTTGTTGTTGGGGGTGTTTTGGCTACATCTAGCTACTTCAGCTACATCCGGGATATCGCCTGGGTGTGTCGCTAAATGTGCTCCGTTGCTGCAAATCGCTGGGCGCTCTGATTTAATGGTCGGGGTGATATATACCTCATGTTGTTTGTTGTTTATTCTGCAGGCACTGGGGCGTTGGCTCGCTTGGAGCCGACAATGGAGCCGACAGCTGTGCATACTTCTCGAATGCTAATGGAAAATGGGGTAATGGTACATGTTCAAAGACAGCCTTCCGGATGTGTGAAAAGTTATATGTATCTTAAAGGGACACTTCTTTTTGCAAAGAAATATATGTTAATGACGTTTTGAAGATTTAGAACACTTTCCTGGGGGTCTTTATGTGTGTAATATGTGGTATTGGATATTTTAGATTTTAGCAGTGTCGCTGATGTCATGGACACTGTGCTCATTTACTTCCTGGACTACAATTCCCATAATGCTTTGGTGCACTGCTCCTCCTTGTGGATAGGGGGAGGGCCATAGATATTAAAGATGCCTCATTGGGCGTTGCAGTTCGTTGGAGCCATATGTGTGAAAGAGGGGGCGGAAGTGTGGAAGGCACGTTACGTCACGCTGTATGTCACTCAAGTGATTACTGACCAATCACAGCGCATCTTGTCCGGGACTTATCAGACCCGAACATGCGCTCTGTGACGCACGCTCATGCTTCTGCGGGGCTTCGCAAGGAATCTCGGGAATGTTTTGCCCTCCCTTCAGCACATACGCTCCAGAGCCGGAAAGGGCGTCTACGTTTATACGTTTGTCTATTGGGAGTATAGTATAGGGCGGCTGTGGCCCAGGAGGTAGAGCAGGTCGTCCAATGATCCCTGGGTCGGCGGTTCAAATCCCGGCTCCTCCTCCTGTCCACATGTGGAAGTGTCCTTTGGCAAGACACTGAACCCTACATTGCCTCCAATGAGTTGGTCGGTGTGAGCTCGCCACCATTGGTGTGTGAATGTGGGAAGTGAGGACGCTGGCGTCGACTGTTCTCCGCTTCACCTCCCAATGTATGAACCATTGTAAAGCGCTTTGAGCACTTGGAAAAGCGCTATTAAAATGCAATTCATTATTATAGTATTTATATGTAATCCAGGAAGTAAGTGAGCCCAGTGTCCATGACATCAGAGACACAGCTAGGGCTCACTGCTAAAATCTAAAATACATCAGAGACACAGCTAGGGCTCACTGCTAAAATCTAAAATACATCAGAGACACAGCTAGGGCTCACTGCTAAAATCTAAAATACATCAGAGACACAGCTAGGGCTCACTGCTAAAATCTAAAATACATCAGAGACACAGCTAGGGCTCACTGCTAAAATCTAAAATACATCAGAGATACAGCTAGGGCTCACTGCTAAAATCTAAAATACATCAGAGACACAGCTAGGGCTCACTGCTAAAACCTAAAATACATCAGAGACACAGCTAGGGCTCACTGCTAAAATCTAAAATACATCAGAGACACAGCTAGGGCTCACTGCTAAAATCTAAAATACATCAGAGACACAGCTAGGGCTCACTGCTAAAATCTAAAATACATCAGAGACACAGCTAGGGCTCACTGCTAAAATCTAAAATACATCAGAGACACAGCTAGGGCTCACTGCTAAAATCTAAAATACATCAGAGACACAGCTAGGGCTCACTGCTAAAATCTAAAATACATCAGAGACACAGCTAGGGCTCACTGCTAAAATCTAAAATACATCAGAGACACAGCTAGGGCTCACTGCTAAAATCTAAAATACATCAGAGATACAGCTAGGGCTCACTGCTAAAATCTAAAATACATCAGAGACACAGCTAGGGCTCACTGCTAAAATATAAAATACATCAGAGACACAGCTAGGGCTCACTGCTAAAATCTAAAATACATCAGAGACACAGCTAGGGCTCACTGCTAAAATCTAAAATACATCAGAGGCACATGCAGCTAGGGCTCACTGCTACAATCTAAAATACATCAGAGACACAGCTAGGGCTCACTGCTAAAATCTAAAATACATCAGAGACACAGCTAGGGCTCACTGCTAAAACCTAAAATACATCAGAGACACAGCTAGGGCTCACTGCTAAAATCTAAAATACATCAGAGGCACAGCTAGGGCTCACTGCTAAAATCTAAAATACATCAGAGACACAGCTAGGGCTCACTGCTAAAATCTAAAATACATCAGAGACACAGCTAGGGCTCACTGCTAAAATCTAAAATACATCAGAGACACAGCTAGGGCTCACTGCTAAAATCTAAAATACATCAGAGACACAGCTAGGGCTCACTGCTAAAATCTAAAATACATCAGAGACACAGCTAGGGCTCACTGCTAAAATCTAAAATACATCAGAGACACAGCTAGGGCTCACTGCTACAATCTAAAATACATCAGAGACACAGCTAGGGCTCACTGCTACAATCTAAAATATCTAAAACCACATATTACACACATTAAGGGTTCAAAGTCTTCTAAACGTCATTAACACATTATTTGTTTTGAAAAAAGGGTGACGTTTCCCTTTAACTTCATTGATGAAACTGCAGCTTCTGCAGTGTTCTGCTCATCAAAATGTCCGTACACACGGACAAATCACGGAAAATTTGGATTTCGTTTTTAGGCCTTAATTAATTAATCAATTGTTTTTATCCAAAGGATCGATCATGCTGATACGAGTGTAAAAATTGCCTATATGTCAAATATGTTTTGTCCTGATTACTGATTACTGTGCGAGAGTGCAATCATCCAATCCACTAAGCAACTCAAAGGGGTTGAATACCAACCATTTGCCATTTTGGCAATTTTTTGTGCAACCCACACATTTAGCAGTGTTTCTCATTCCACGAATGCCTAGTCCTTACAAGCTGTACCTCATTGTAAAGGTGACTAATCAACAATAATTAAAATTATATAAAATACAATACCAATTGGTATTATTAAAGTGGATAAATAATGGAACAACGTTAAGTTTCCAAACCTTTTGTGCTGAGTTCAATTTGGCCTAAGTCAGAATTAATTATGTAACTGTTACATAACTGACAGATAGTGTTATTTTTATGTTAATAGTCACAAATATTTATACACATTTTATATCGTTTTGTTTTATATCAGATGTTATTGTTCCTCTAAAAACGTAAAAACATTAGTTAGGCCATTAGTTTAAGAAGGTGACGATATTGTATTGCAATGTGTTGTGAGCTTGTAGATCTGCAATTTTTTTCTATTTCTGAAACATTTGGAAAATCAAATTGGTTAAGTCTGTCTGTGGGGTTTATATGAAAGTTAGACTAAATAATAACTTAATTGAGTTTTTTTAAAGTTATTAAAACTAACATTTATAAAATGCATATATTTAGATGTTATGTTATTGTGGCTTTTGCTCTTTTCGAACGGTGTTCATGTTATGTTTGATGTGTGTAGTTGAGATAACTTTTTTGTTTTCATTGACTTGAAGATTATTGTCTATTTTTTGCTATTGTTGAGAGATTTTTCAGACTTTGCAGTTAAGTAAAAGTTTACACTTTACTTTTTACTCTTTTTATGCCATTTTGCAACATATGCTATATTTTTTTTACTGTTTTATTATTTAAAATTTGTCTTTATTTCTATTTTTGCCACGTTTTTGGTACAGTAAATTCACTGCCAAGTACAAACACGTGACTTAAAATCTTTATTATTACAGCGATTAATTAATAATGTTTATAAACTCAACAGTGGAAGTATTTAATAAACCTTTACTTGACAATAGCATTGTTCCAGTCTATACATTTTATACTTGATCTGACAATACTGTGTAGAAGAAGGCCTCGATCACGCCGCTGTGACCTTTGGGGGGCGTGAGGCCCATATAGATAGATAGATAGATAGATAGATAGATAGATAGATAGATAGATAGATAGATAGATAGATAGATAGATAGATAGATAGATATCTATCTCGACACTATACTTGCTTTCTTCACTCTATGGCAGTGGTTTTCAAACTTTTATTTATATCACTTATATATATATCATTTATATATATTCTCTATTCATTCTGGACTGGACTTGTAAGTTGAGTAATGCAGATGTTTATCAATAATTTAACATTAAATGAAACCACTTACTTGATCGCAAGAGTTAAGAGTCCATTATGGTTACAAAGTCTATCATTTAGCATGGTGACCACCTGGAACGCCCTCGAGGACCACTGGTGGTCCCCGGACCACTGGTTGAAACCCACTGTTCTATACGGGAGAAAACTGATGAGAAAAAGATTAAAGAAAAGGAGAAGTACGACGAAAGTTAGTCAATTTCACCAGAATAGGGAAGCTATAGCATGTGGTTAAAGCTGCACTTATATGTAACTGTCCTCTTCTACCCTAGACGTACATACTAGACTTAATTAACTCATTCCATTCGTTTTCATTTCTACTGTTCGTTATTGTTATGATTCTATACTAAGTACTGGACCCTCGTCTGGTTCTGACAGACCGGTCTTGTGTGTGTAGGCTGAGGTTGGTGTGTGACGACCCGGTTGAATATTTCCTTGGTTCGGCGGCGGACGGACGGACGGGCCGGCCCGGCAGAACAATAACAATGACACCAGGCAGTATCACGCTAAGACGCTCACAAAGTTTATTACATTAATACAGCACATATATAGCTTGGATCCTCATGTCCTAATGACGTCACTGACTAGACATCACAATCACTGCCGCAGCACGCTTTGACCTTGCTGCTTGCTCTACTCCAGGAGCTGACTATAAAGTATGTCGCGGTTCAGGCAGTACACAATACATATAAGTACATTGTATAGTTACGTACAACTACATTGTACAAGTACACAGCATGTTGTATATTACAACAGCTATAATGTGAGGAAAGGGACCAAAGAGTATGGATTGTAGCCAACAGATACTCCAGGTGAATTTTTATTTTTTACGCATTTTGAGAAAAGACAGTTTTTCTCTAATAATTCCCAGTAGGATGAAACGGGTAAACACTTGAAACGTCCTGTGCATGTCGTAGAGTACGTTGCTGTACACACATACCGCCATGATGGCGTTGACCAATCAAGAGATAACGTGCATAATTATGTTACAGCCATGACGCGTTACAACTATGGCGGCTCCTCCCCTATACCCTATACCTTTAACCCATTTTGGGGCGGGAACCTCTTTTTGGCGTTTTTTAGCATGTTATAATTTAGCTATTGAAAAATAGCAGATCTACAAGCTCATAGCACGGCACTCGCTATGAGCTATTTTTGAAAAGATCGTGAAAATGTGCCTCAAATCTTTGAATATTACAGAGTGAACATTTGAACTCAAATCTTTTGCTCAGATGGGGGTCGGCGGCCAAATGCAGATATTTTTTGGGGTCCTTGACATGAAATATTGAGAACCACTGATATAGAAACATGAGGGTTTTTTTTTTAAAGAAAATGTTTAAAAGGCCTAAGTGGGTTAAACATACCTAATCTATTTACATTGTATTCTTTATATTGAACATGGAGTTGTATTGACTTATAGTGGCAGACCTATCTATCACTGATTCAGCATGGATAAGCAAGTTGTTCTGCGGCGTCAGACATGATGGAGCTAGACAGCTGCCATGTCCTCTGGGAGAGAGAGAGGTGACAGCCACACTGTTTGTCTGACAGTTGGTCTATAAAGGATCCATTTACTATTTACTATTTGCAATTATGCATTTAGCAGGTGCTCGTATCCAGAGTGACTGTCTGATACCGTGAGTGTGAGATCGGAAATAAGCAGAGTAAGCATCCACTCCATAGAGCGTCGCAGTCCCGCCCCCCTTTCAGAACAGTGGCCCAGGAAATGAATCCCAATGCATTTTGCCCATAGGCTTTTCTTAAAGTATTTATTTAACCCATTCTGACCTGAGATCAGATTCATACGAGGTTTTCCACTGGACACACACTGGTCTGATTAACCCATTCTGACCTGAGATCAGATTCTAAAAATGTCAGTCGTTCTTCGATTTTTCAAAAATAGCAGACCTACAAGACCTATATGAGCTTGTAGATCTGCTATTTTTCAATAGCTAAAGCATATATGATGCCAACACCAAAATGGGTGCCCGGTCAGAATGGGTTAAAGACGGTTACGCCGCGGACAAAGTCAACTCGGATCGTGACAAATCATGACAATGAACACAATGTTTTGGGCCGATCAAATCATTAGAAAGAAGAAAATAAAGGCAGGAGACAACACGATTTGTTTTGTTTTTCTTCTTATAAATTATTTGAACGGCCCAAAACATTGTGTTCATTGTCATGATTTGTCGCGATCCGAGTTGGCTTTGTCCGTCTTTAAATAAATACTTTAAGAAAAGCCTATGGGCAAAATGCATTGCGATTCATTTCCTGGGCCACTCGTCGTTCTGAAAGGGGGTGGGACTGCGACGCTCTATAGAGCTCTATAGAGCGTCGCAGTCTATAGCAGAGTAAGCATCAACTCTATAGAGTTTGATTTGCTTAATATGGACCATCCTGCAAAGCCGACTTATTTTCCTGCACTATAATATTGTTTTATTGAATGTACTTGTCTCTCTTTATTGTACAATAAAAGTGGAGAGGAGAGGAGAAGAGAAGAGAAAATAGAGGTGGGGGGAGAGGAGAGGAGAGGAGAGGAGAGGAGAGGAGAGGAGAGGAGAGGAGAGGAGAGGAGAGGAGAGGAGAGGAGAGGAGAGGAGAGGAGAGGAGAGGAGAAAATAGAGGTGGGGAGGAGAGGAGAGGAGAAGAGAAAAGAGGGGAGAGGAGAGGAGAGGAGAGGAGAGGAGAGGAGAGGAGAGGAGAGGAGAGGAGAGGAGAGGAGAGGAGAGGAGAGGAGAGGAGAGGAGAGGAGAGGAGAGGAGAGGAGAGGAGAGGAGAGGAGAGGAGAGGAGAGGCAGTATAGTTGCACATGCACACACACACACACACACACACACACACACACACATTGACGCGTGAATGCACAAACCTAATGCAGTATCTGCACCCACCTCCAACTTTGCTTGCACCCTCTCTCTCTCTCTCTCTCTCTCTCTCTCTCTCTCTCTCTCTCTCTCTCTCTCTCTCCACTGCAGATAGATTGTCACTAGTGGTGTGTTACCATGTGGAACAGCCAGTGGGTTCACAACATGTCCACTATTGTGTCCACAGTATAGAGTACTGTAGACATGCCCACTATACTCCACCACCTGCAGTATAGAGTACTATAGACATGTCCACTATACTCCACCACCTGCAGTATAGAGTACTGTAGACATGTCCACTATACTCCAACACCTGCAGTATAGAGTACTATAGACATGTCCACTATACTCCACCACCTGCAGTATAGAGTACTATAGACATGTCCCACTATACTCCACCACCTGCAGTATAGAGTACTGTAGACATGTCCACTATACTCCACCACCTGCAGTATAGAGTACTGTCTATAGACATGTCCACTATACTCCAACACCTGCAGTATAGAGTACTGTAGACATGTCCACTATACTCCACCACCTGCAGTATAGAGTACTGTAGACATGTCCACTATACTCCACCACCTGCAGTATAGAGTACTGTCTATAGACATGTCCACTATACTCCAACACCTGCAGTATAGAGTACTATAGACATGTCCACTATACTCCACCACCTGCAGTATAGAGTACTGTAGACATGTCCACTATACTCCAACACCTGCAGTATAGAGTACTATAGACATGTCCACTATACTCCACCACCTGCAGTATAGAGTACTATAGACATGTCCACTATACTCCAACACCTGCAGTATAGAGTACTATAGACATGTCCACTATACTCCAACACCTGCAGTATAGAGTACTGTAGACATGTCCACTATACTCCACCACCTGCAGTATAGAGTACTGTAGACATGTCCACTATACTCCACCACCTGCAGTATAGAGTACTGTCTGTAGACATGTCCACTATACTCCACCACCTGCAGTATAGAGTACTATAGACATGTCCACTATACTCCACCACCTGCAGTATAGAGTACTGTAGACATGTCCACTATACTCCACCACCTGCAGTATAGAGTACTATAGACATGTCCACTATACTCCACCACCTGCAGTATAGAGTACTGTCTATAGACATGTCCACTATACTCCAACACCTGCAGTATAGAGTACTGTAGACATGTCCACTATACTCCACCACCTGCAGTATAGAGTACTGTAGACATGTCCACTATACTCCACCACCTGCAGTATAGAGTACTGTAGACATGTCCACTATACTCCACCACCTGCAGTATAGAGTACTGTAGACATGTCCACTATACTCCAACACCTGCAGTATAGAGTACTGTAGACATGTCCACTATACTCCACCACCTGCAGTATAGAGTACTGTAGACATGTCCACTATACTCCACCACCTGCAGTATAGAGTACTGTAGACATGTCCACTATACTCCACCACCTGCAGTATAGAGTACTGTAGACATGTCCACTATACTCCACCACCTGCAGTATAGAGTACTGTAGACATGTCCACTATACTCCACCACCTGCAGTATAGAGTACTGTAGACATGTCCACTATACTCCACCACCTGCAGTATAGAGTACTGTAGACATGTCCACTATACTCCAACACCTGCAGTATAGAGTACTGTAGACATGTCCACTATACTCCACCACCTGCAGTATAGAGTACTGTAGACATGTCCACTATACTCCACCACCTGCAGTATAGAGTACTGTCTATAGACATGTCCACTATACTCCAACACCTGCAGTATAGAGTACTGTAGACATGTCCACTATACTCCACCACCTGCAGTATAGAGTACTGTAGACATGTCCACTATACTCCACCACCTGCAGTATAGAGTACTGTAGACATGTCCACTATACTCCACCACCTGCAGTATAGAGTACTGTAGACATGTCCACTATACTCCAACACCTGCAGTATAGAGTACTGTAGACATGTCCACTATACTCCACCACCTGCAGTATAGAGTACTATAGACATGTCCACTATACTCCACCACCTGCAGTATAGAGTACTGTAGACATGTCCACTATACTCCAACACCTGCAGTATAGAGTACTGTAGACATGTCCACTATACTCCACCACCTGCAGTATAGAGTACTGTAGACATGTCCACTATACTCCACCACCTGCAGTATAGAGTACTGTAGACATGTCCACTATACTCCACCACCTGCAGTATAGAGTACTGTAGACATGTCCACTATACTCCACCATCTGCAGTATAGAGTACTGTAGACATGTCCACTATACTCCAACACCTGCAGTATAGAGTACTGTCTATAGACATGTCCACTATACTCCACCACCTGCAGTATAGAGTACTGTAGACATGTCCACTATACTCCACCACCTGCAGTATAGAGTACTGTCTATAGACATGTCCACTATACTCCACACCTGCAGTATAGAGTACTATAGACATGTCCACTATACTCCACCACCTGCAGTATAGAGTACTGTAGACATGTCCACTATACTCCACCACCTGCAGTATAGAGTACTGTAGACATGTCCACTATACTCCACCACCTGCAGTATAGAGTACTATAGACATGTCCACTATACTCCACCACCTGCAGTATAGAGTACTGTAGACATGTCCACTATACTCCACCACCTGCAGTATAGAGTACTATAGACATGTCCACTATACTCCAACACCTGCAGTATAGAGTACTATAGACATGTCCACTATACTCCACCACCTGCAGTATAGAGTACTGTAGACATGTCCACTATACTCCACCACCTGCAGTATAGAGTACTGTAGACATGTCCACTATACTCCACCACCTGCAGTATAGAGTACTGTAGACATGCCCACTATACTCCAACACCTGCAGTATAGAGTACTGTAGACATGTCCACTATACTCCACCACCTGCAGTATGGAGTACTGTAGACATGTCCACTATACTCCACCACCTGCAGTATAGAGTACTGTCTATAGACATGTCCACTATACTCCACCACCTGCAGGTATAGAGTACTATAGACATGTCCACTATACTCCACCACCTGCAGTATAGAGTACTGTAGACATGTCCACTATACTCCACCACCTGCAGTATAGAGTACTGTAGACATGTCCACTATACTCCACCACCTGCAGTATAGAGTACTGTAGTCATGTCCACTATACTCCACCACCTGCAGTATAGAGTACTGTAGACATGTCCACTATACTCCACCACCTGCAGTTTGGAGTACTGTAGACATGCCCACTATACTCCAACACCTGCAGTATAGAGTACTGTAGACATGTCCACTATACTCCACCACCTGCAGTATGGAGTACTGTAGACATGTCCACTATACTCCACCACCTGCAGTATAGAGTACTGTCTATAGACATGTCCACTATACTACAACACCTGCATTATAGAGTACTATATAGGTTGCTAATTGATTCTGTGTCCTGTGGTAGGATCCACCCCTATTTAAGGGAGGCTGCAGGGACAGGTGGGTTAGTTGGTTGTGGGCTTTAACACGGGTAACAGTCCTGAGGGAGAGCTACAGGGCCTGGTGTGACCAAGGTTTAACCTGTTACCCTGAGGGAGAGCTACAGGGCCTTGTGTGACCAAGGTTTAACCTGTTACCCTGAGGGAGAGCTACAGGGCCTGGTGTGACCAAGGTTTAACCTGTTACCCTGAGGGAGAGCTACAGGGCCTTGTGTGACCAAGGTTTAACCTGTTACCCTGAGGGAGAGCTACAGGGCCTGGTGTGACCAAGGTTTAACCTGTTACCCTGAGGGAGAGCTACAGGGCCTTGTGTGACCAAGGTTTAACCTGTTACCCTGAGGGAGAGCTACAGGCCTGGTGTGACCAAGGTTTAACCTGTTACCCTGAGGGAGAGCTACAGGGCCTGGTGTGACCAAGCATGCAGCCAATAGATTTTAATTGTGAGGTGCGGATGTTAGATACAGTGGAT
Source organism: Protomyctophum parallelum (assembly GCF_964188405.1). Taxonomy (NCBI): domain Eukaryota; kingdom Metazoa; phylum Chordata; class Actinopteri; order Myctophiformes; family Myctophidae; genus Protomyctophum; species Protomyctophum parallelum. Next base: position 6,861,761 of record NC_139698.1, on the reverse strand, counting down.
GCTGCATGGGTCGATACTACATGCTTAATTGGACGGCTGATAGATAATTGTCTTCAAGATCTCATTAACAAAAACTGAATTAATGAGAGAGAGAAGGAGGGGAAAGGAGGAGAGAGTGTCAAGACAGAGATCCAGAGAGACAGAGAGACAGGGAGAGAGAGAGAGAGAGGAGAGAGAGACTTGATTGAGATCAATGATCTTTCTCAGTATAAAAGCATTCTGTTCATTGACTAATTATTGAATAGTTAATTGGATAACGACTCTTATACTGATGTTCTCTGTTTGACCTGGAAAAATACATGTACAGTAAGATCTGTTTACTAAAGATCTGCAGAGACAGGTTATACAACAACAAATACTCTAATATAGCAGTGTGTGTGTGTGTGTGTGTGTGTGTGTGTGTGTGTGTTGTGTGTGTGTGTGTGTGTGTGTGTGTGTGTGTGTGTGTGTGTGTGTGTGTGTGTGTGTGTGTGTGTGTGTGTGTGAGGGTGTGTGTGTGTGTGTGTGTGTGTGTGTGTGGGGGGGGGGGTCCACAGATGGTTAGATTAATGTATAGTCAGTGCAACATAAGTGTACACAGCAGGTGTCTATAGCACATTCCTAAAGTTACAAATGAATGACTTTTAAGACCAATATACTAATTGGCGAAATTGTCAAATACTGTGAAACACAACCATTCTACAAGCTCGCAAACGCCTTGCAGAGCTCTGTACGTGGAATCGAGCCAAACTATAAATGTAATACCTCACTCCTACAATTCCAAAGTTCTTGTCAGGGTGGGGTATAGGCTACTTCAAAGAATTATTAGAATTATTATATACCACAAGAGACAAAGAAGACAAGAGAAATGTAAGAGTTGAGGCATTATTTTCAGTTCCACAGAAATTGCAGATCTATACAAGCTCACCATATCCTCTGGGATGCATGTGGGCGGCTGTCCTGTTGTTGCCCGCAGAGAGCAGAGAGGACAGGGAACTTGTGACCCCTACTGTCTGGCCTGGGAACTGCGCCCTGTGCATCGCCCTGTCCAGGCTGACATTTTTGTTTTCATGAATTCAGTAATACCCATGGCTGAGGGAAGTAGGGGTGCTGGGGGGGGGGGGGGGGGGGGGGGGGGGGGGGGGGTGGAGCACCGCCTGTAAATGTAACTCTACTGCACCTATAATATTTGTCATTGTATGCATTTCCCTTGTGTGGACATAAATCAAATAATGGATAAAATGTGTGCATGTGTCAGTGTTATACTTTTTTCAGCATAGTTTTATTTAGTCTTAGTCTTTTGAATAACACAAATTTAGTCAGTCTTATAGTCTTAGTCTTTAGGTCTTTTTGTCCTAGTTAAATGTGGAAAAAGGGACATCCGCACACTGCCACTTGCTAGTTCAGAGCAATTTTATTGAGCACTATTGTCCTAGTTAAATACATTTTATGTTTGAATATGCAATACAGATGTATAGTTATAATTATGATTATTATGTCTCGAATGACTGACAAGAAATAAGTACGACCATGATCTTATGGCCTGCTCTCCCTGAAAAGGTATGCAGTGCATACGGCAGATTATGACATTCATTCAAGACAAGCTGAAGTACAATGTTCTTTCAAAATACCATGGAACACATACTGTAACTCTGAAGTCTGAACAAGTTATTGTCTTCTACTGTCCGTGCAAAACAAATCAAAAATAAAAATTTATTCAATTCTCAAATAATAAATAAACCACCATCTTGGCTGTAATAATGCCGTTGCATTATGGTACCTACAGTAGGCTAAATACAGCAAGTAGGCCTACAATACTTCTGTTAGTAAAACTGCTAGGGCTAGCCTACAAGTACAATGCTTCTGTTAGTAAAACTGCTAGGGCTAGCCTACAAGTACAATGCTTCTGTTAGTAAAACTGCTAGGGCTAGCCTACAAGTACAATGCTTCTGTTAGTAAAACTGCTAGGGCTAGCCTACAAGTACAATGCTTCTGTTAGTAAAACTGCTAGGGCTAGCCTACAAGTACAATGCCTTGGTGTGTAGTACAAAGTCACTGCCCTTAGCATCGAGACAAATAAAGTATTCAATATCACAAACAAAACTGCTATGGTGAGCATCGACTGTCTGCTACTCTGTACCAGGGGGGCAGTCACACAGATATTTTGTGAAGCCTGTTGTGGCGCTGTCATTGGACCCAAAAAAAAACCCATAGCCCCATAGAAGTCCATGTATTTGGGCCCAACTTCACCTAGACTGTATTACCTTAATAAACATGGTCATGAATACTTTTTGCTTCCAGTCACTAGTTTAAAGTCTCATTTCTAATGTCATAATATTCTTTTTGGAAAATTATGGTCCCATTTATAAAAGAAATGAACCATAAAGTCGAGCATGTTCTGAGGGGCGTGGCTACCGTTACAGTCTATGAACGGGATCCCCCACTCACTCAAGTCAAAATAAAAACCAACGAAGAAGATGGGGGGATGTCCCGCCTCGTTGTCTGGGCCAGCCAATGGGGCAGCTGGGCCCAAACGGATCAAGAAAGATGGCGACTTCCATTGCAAGGAATTTTAGGCTTCATTTTACGTTCATGTTAGACCCGGGGAAAAAAAATATGACCTGTAATTGGCCTCCGAGACCCCCATCTGAAAATATGTTGTTCCAGGGACCTCTCCAAAAGCAAAGATTTGAGTTAAAAACGTTCGTTCTGAAAAACAATATTCCAAATTTGAGGCACATTTTCACGTTTTTTCAAAAATAGCAGACCTACAAGCTCATAGCGCGCCACCGAGTGGCGCGATACGAGCTTGCAGGTCTGCTATTTTTCAATGGCGAAATTATAACATAATGTCTAAAACACCAAAAGGGGTTCCCGCCCAAAAATGGCTTAAAACAGTCATTTCTTATGCTATATTAACGTGAATTGTGGTTCCATCAGATATCACAAAACCGAATGCCTCAACCATTAACTGGCTAAATTAATCTGGCAAGATTAACCAGTTTTGATGAAACCGGTTATAGGAGATATATATAATATATATATATATATATATATATATATATATATATATATATAACAAGGATGTGTGATAAATCCTGGTTTAACCCGGGTTTCGTGAAATAGGCCCTAGATTCTTGAACTAATGACCACGGCTTTGGGGTCGGCCGACCAGCTCAAATAGATGAGATAGTGACCAACAAAAGATCCAAGGGTGATGGAGCCTTCATGGTGGCTGCCCCCCCCCCCTCCCCCCCCGGCTCTGGAACAGAGCTGCCCAGATCCATCACAACTTTTACATCTTTGCTTAAAACCCACTTCTTCTCCTGGCTTTTAACGACAGTTGAAGTATAGCCCCCTTCACTAGTGCAATAGTCTGCTTTGTAATGTCTGCTTATAATATTGTATATCTTTGCTTTCATTTCTTCTAAACGCCCGTTTGTTTTCATGTCATGTCAAAGTCAATGGAATAAGTTTCTTGATTACTCTAGTAATTTCTTACAGCACTGTAAAAAAAAAGCTTCCCCTCCTTCTATCTGGCAGGTGAAGCCTTAGAGGTGGTAACAAAGTTTAAATACTTGGGGCACATAATCAGAGAAGATCTATGTGATGATGATGATGTGCAGCGCCTGCAGTGCTGTAAACTTTATGGTCAAGCCAACATGCTGGCACCAAAGTTTCATATGTGTGTACAGACAATGTCAAAATAGCACCTTTTAAAACCTACTGCACTCCACTTTATACAGCTCACTTGTGGTGTTAGGATAGGATACAGCAAAGCAAAAATGAAAAAAACTTCAGGTGGCTATAATGATGCTTTTCGAATATTCCTGAGACTCCCAAGATGGACCAGTGCAAGTTAAATGTTCTGTGACTAGTAATGTACCCATACCTTTCATGCTGTACTGAGGAATTTTATGTTTAGATTCATGTGTAGACTGAGGGAATCAAATGATGTATTAATTATGACCTTAACAGGGATCACACAGAGTGATACTGTCTTCTCCTCATGTTTCTGGAAACACTGGAGGCAATGTTTATTATGTTTTAATTGACAAGGACTGCCTGGAGTGAAAATAGCCTGATACATAATAGGCTATCTCTGTGTTGTTGTTTTGCTACTGTCATGTTTTTCCCTGTTGTTTGTATAATGGACCCATTGTGTCTGAAATAAAGTTTTCAATCAATACAACATATGATTGCTTTTCTAAATAAATCAAATTAATTTGAAATTCATTCATTAAACATTTAAATTACAATGCATTCACTGGGGATAAAATGTACCGTCTGTGATAGGGAGATTCAGTATAATACTACATACAGGCCAATACTATAACAAGAGCCCATGTTTACATTCCCGTGGCGTCCAAGACACCAGATGAATATAATGCCATTCCTGGGTGGCGTGGTGAAGCCGCACCGCACGCCCAGCGCAAGACGCCAGAAGGAGTGAATGAGAAAGGAGTGCAGCCCCGAAGCTAAAGAGATACAACATAGTCATAGTCAAGTTCAGCAAACTATTAAGTGCAGGCGATCGTTAAACAGCAATATGGAGAAAACATACCTGCACCTGCACTTGCACCAACACACACCACACACACACACACACACACACACACACACAACACACACACACACACACACACACAAGTTAACACACTTAACCCGGGTCTCGTGAAATAGGCCCCTAGATACTTGAACTAAATGACCAGGGCTTTGGGGTCGGCCGACCTGCTCAAACTAGATGTAATAGTGACCAACAAAAGACCAAGGGTGATGGAGCCTTCATGGTGGCTGCCCACGCCCCCCCCCCCCCCACCCCCCCACAGGCTCTTAGAAATAAGAGTGCGAGATCCAGGCCCTAAATTGGCCCTGATAACCAGTTATTCAACAGAGCACACTAGCCAACAACAGAATAAAAGGAATTTTGAGAACCGAACGGATGATCTTCTAAAAGATTATAAAATTATATCGGCCTACAGAAAAAACAAAAACCTTAAAGATTATCTAGTACACAGCAAGCTAAAAGAAATCAACACATCAGCACGCGAGGGACCAGAATACTTCAAACCCAAACAATTAGTCAAATATAGAACTACAAAACGTGTTTTAGAGATTAAACAACAAATAACAACCAGAACCAGCAACTGCATTTACTTAATCACATGTGACAAATGTGGTTTACAATATGTCGGAGAAACGGGTAAAACAATAGGTACAAGGCTGGGACAACACAGATAGAATATTAACAATGGAAAAAAAGACAACCACAAGGTTTGTGCAACATTTCATGGCTCATGGCATTGAAGCTCTAAAATGTGCTGGACTTCAACACAATCCCAACTGGACAGTAGGACAAAGACGTTTTAATGAAAAACAGTGGATTAAGAACCTCAACACGGATTTTCCTGGAGGCTTAAACATGCCTAAAATCAGATCTTGAACACAACAAAACCTAAACTCAGGATTAAACTGGAGAAATCTAAAAATGATTGGATCAGACTCCCTTCGGATACATGGCGAATGCATTTATTCCTTGCATTGTGCCTACACATGTTGTGACGTGCGGTCGCAACATGTGTAGGCACAGTGCACTGAAGTTTTTTAATTCCCCCCCCCCCCCCCCCCCCCCCAGGCTCTGGAACACTTTGCCTTTTCACATCAGAGCTGCCCAGTCCATCACAACTTTTACATCTTTGCTTAAAACCCACTTCTTCTCCCTGGCTTTTAACGACAGTTGAAGTATAGCCCCCTTCACTAGTGCAATAGTCTGCTTTGTAATGTCTGCTTATAATATTGTATATCTTTGCTTTCATTTCTTCTAAACGCCCGTTTGTTTTCATGTTTTAAATGCCTGTTTATATTGTATTGTTTATATTGTACACACACACACACACACACACACACACACACACACACACACACACAAGCTGACAAGAGTCTGGTGTGGCATATGCTTACAGCGAGTCTCTCTCTGACGCCCTGTGGAAGTCCCTTCCGCAGCCCTCTGGTGATATTCTCACTCCCTTGCGAGGATTTTCAAATCCCAGCAAATAAACAAAACGACGTAACTACTCACCGACACAAAGCCTGCTAGACATTGGTAAAAGTCTATTCTCGTAGCTGGGAAGCGTCTCAGGTCCCCAGCTTCTCTAAAATGCACTATTTTAATCATTAAATCAAATAAATCCAACCAGATCGGCGCAGGCAAAACCCGGAAATGCCGTAGTAGAAGAAATGACTCTGCCCGGTAAATTCAGGGTACATTGAGTTATTAAAATGGCACAAAGTGCATTTTAGAGAGAAGCTGGGGACCTGCGACGCTTCCCAGCTTCGAGAATAGACTTTTACCTTAAAGGGATTGTGACATTTAAAACACATTTTTGTAGATTTTTTGGCTTTTTTGGCTTTTCTTGACATCAATTTCACCAAAAAAAAACGAAGTTTGAACATTCAGTGTATTCTCTGCTGTCTGGACTTTTGTGAATAATTATGCAAAAATGTCTCATCTGGTTGGACGGCAGAGATATACGTAGATCTCCGCTAAACCTCCGCCCCCTCCACTCTGCTCCCTGCCTAGTGCCTACCCTCTCTTCTCCACTTCCTCATTGTGATCGCGACTTTGTTTCTTTGTAATACTTACTATGGCTTCTAGAGAAAAATCAATCTGCTCTGTTGTTGGCTGTGTCAATCAACACAAGTCCTTACACTGGATACCAACTGGCCTAGATGACTATTTTATTTTTGACGATGACGTTCCTACCAATTTGTCAAAGTAGCGCATCTTGGGTTGACAGGAAAAGGGGAATTACCGACATCTACAGGCTAAAATAATGTGTTTTTCCATGGCTTCTCAGGATGAAATTTACACATGCACAAAAACCCCTTTCAAGAAATACTGGAGTGGAGTTGAGTGTTCAAACTTTTTAGACACGTTTGAAGGACCATGGCCAAGACTTTTAATGTTTATAAAATTGTTATAAATCATGTCATAATACCTTTAAGGTCTAGCAGGCTTTGTGTCGGTGAGTAGTTACGTCGTTTTGTTTATTTGCTGGGAATTGTAAACACTCGCACGGGAGTGAGAATATCACCAGAGGGCTGCGGAAGGGACTTCCACAGGGCGTCAGAGAGAGACTCGCTGTACGCACTGGGCTAAGAGACAACCAGCTGACACATACGGGAGACCAGATCAGCTGCCTTTATACTCTACTAATCAACCCACTAATCAGCAGTGATGGGCAAGCTACTTGGAAAATGTAGTAAGCTATTGATTGATTGATTGAAATCTTTATTAACAGTTTGTAGAATTTACAGTACATTTTAAGCACAAACTCAATACAAAGACTGTCAACTGTGAGTGGACGACCCAATTAAGCATTACACTTGTTTACAACAGGGTCCACATTGTTCAATTCATCAAAACATTTAAAGACATACAAACATTTAGAGACATACAAATAGACATTTCTCTGTAGGTAAAGAACAGAACAGGAATTCATCATATGGGAAGCAAAAAAGGGAAAAGATACAATATACAGTGAGGGAAAATGGGGTGGGGGGGTGGGGGGGATTCAGATTTTACAGAGGCCAGTTTCGAATTGCAGCCATCCGTAGGTGCCCTTTGAGAGCGGTTTTGAAGGAGTCAAGGGATTCACATGTCTTAATGACTGTTGGTAGGGCGTTCCACATTTTGGTGGCATAGGAGCGAAAATAATTTAGTCCCTTGTTTGTGCCGAATCTGGGTTGTACATGGTTTGTTGCACTCCCTCTGGTGTTGTGGGTGTGGACTTCGTTTACATTAAGGAAGTATTTAGACAGGTACATGGGTATCTTGGTGGTGTATCGAATCTTGTGGACCAGACCCATTGCAAGATGCTGTACTCTGTCGTCGACCCTAAGCCATCCCAGCCTGTCAAAGTGGGCAGGGGTGAGGTGGGTTCGGGGGGTGAGGCCAAGTAGGAGCCTGACCAGTTTGTTTTGAGAGGTCTGGAGCCTTGTTTTAAGGGCCTTTGAGGTGCTGTGGTACCAAGAGGTGGATGCATAGTCAAAGAAACCTTGTACGAGGGCTGTTAAGGTCTTCAAGGTGTTTTTGCTGACCAGTGAGGAGATCCTGTAAAGGAATCTTGTTCTTTGATTGACTTTTTTGATTACGTTGGTGGCCATTTTATCACCGGAAAGATTGGCCTCCAGGATGGAACCTAGGTAGGTAATTTCATCTTTTCGTGTGATAATATTGTCACCCACTCTAACCAAGAAGCCATCTGCCTTGCTGAGTTTACTATTTGATCCGAAGAGGATGGATTCAGTTTTTCCCAGGTGTAAGGATAGTTTGTTATCAGCGAGCCAGGTGCAGATTCTACCGAGTTCAGAGCTGAGTCATCTGCGAACAGGAACAAGTTGCAGTCACAAGCTGAAGTCATGTCGTTAACATAAATTAGGAACAGTAAAGGCCCTAGTATGCTTCCTTGTGGGACGCCACAGCTCACTGGGAGGGGAGGGGACAGTGTTCCGTTCACCTCCACCATCTGTTCTCTCCCCTCCAGGTAGGATTGCATCCAGCTCACTGATGTGCTATCAAAACCAATAGCTTTAAGCTTGTTAACCAGTATGGAGTGGTTCACGGTGTCAAAAGCCTTTTGGAGGTCCAGCATGACCATGCCGCAGTATTTTCCAGCATCCACCTCGTGTTTGATGTGGTCGCTCAAATAGAGGAGGCATGTGTCAGTGGAGTGGGATGTTCTGAAACCAGATTGGAACTCGTACAGCAATTTATTAGTGGCAAGATACTTTTCAACCTGTTCATAGACTATTTTTTCCATCACTTTCGAGATGGAGCTTAGAATAGAAATAGGGCGGTAGTTGCCGGGTTCTAATTTACTCCCTTTTTTGTACAAGGGGGTTACTTTGGCCAGTTTAAAATCTTGGGGGACCTGTCCCTGTTTGATGGAGAGGTTAACTATGTGGGTGATGACTGGAGCTATGGAAAAGGCTGAGTCTCTGAGAAATTTGGAGGGAATATTGTCATGGCCAGTGGCCTTGTGGGGTTGGAGGGCACTCAGTTTTTTAAGTACCTCCTCGGTTGTTACCATTGCCATTTTAAAATCATCTTTACAAACACCAAGGTTTTTGTAGAAGGCTGTGATGTGCTCTACACCAAAACGCCCAGAGTGGGAGGGCAGTTTGCTAACCAGCTTTGTTGCAATGTTTGTAAAGAAGATGTTCAAGTGGTTGGCTACATCGAGTTTGTCAGTGATGAGGGTGTTATTCGATTTGATGTTTATGTTAGTAAACCTGGTTTTAAGTTTCCGACCACAGCCTAGTTGGTTGTTTAGTAACTTCCATAGCTCCCGAGGATTGTTTTTAATTTCCTCAGCTTTATCATTGATAAAGTTACATTTGGCTGATTTGGTCATGGCAATTACACCGTTTCTTAGCTTGTTACACTGGGCTTTTAGGTTGCACAGTTTGGTTTGGAGATCACTGTCGAAGCGCTTGCACTTGGCTAGTTTGGACTTGCATTTAAGAAGTTCAGAGCATTTGTTGTCTCTGGCTTTCATTGCAGTCAGTATGTCCGAATTCATCCATGGCTCCGAGCGGGTTTTGACCCTGACGGTTCTCAAAGGAGCCATGATGTTTAGTACTGATGTAAATTTGGTTTTAAAGCCAAGCCATGCTTCTTCGACTAGTGAGCTCCTGAGCACATCGGACCAATCCAGACTCTCCAGTTCAAGGTTAAAGGCCTCACTAGAGTAGGTTTTGAGGTCCCTAGATATGACTGTTTTGTGACAGTCAAACTTTAGTTTTTGTATTTTGCGGGTACAGAAAATCATAAAATGATCACTGAGCCCACATACAATAACCCCTTTCTTTGAGATTCTGGATTTGTCCGAGGTCAGAATGAGATCAATGACAGTTTGAGAAGAATCACACACTCTTGTGGGTTGGGTAATTAGCTGACTGATACTATGCAGATCACAAAACCGACTAAATGACTTGAACACAGGAGCTTCCTTATGACGCATATCCGTATTGTAGTCGCCAATCAGGATCTTCTCTACACATTCCTCCCCAGCTAAGCACCCCTCAAGTATATCATAGAACTCATTCTGATCAGGGGGTCTATAGACGGTGCCCACTAATACCGATTTAGCATTTTTGAAAATTAATTCAACCCACACAGTTTCAATTTCATCATGCTGCAAGTCAGTACGAGTAATGTATTCAGTATCTTGGTGAATATACATGCACACGCCACCACCATGCCTGTTTCTGTCATTTCTAATGACTGAGTAATTTTCTATTTCAATCTCTGGGTCTTTAGTAGACTCATCAAGTTTAGTTTCAGAGAAACACAGTATGTTTGCCTTACCGTTCTGGAACAGATGTCTGATCTCAGCTAGTTTGGGACTCAAGCTATTCACATTCAAATGGAACAGGTGAAGGCCGTTGGATGCGACGATTGTGTTAATTTCGTCTGTGTTGAAGTAGTCAGAGGTGTGACCGAGGATGGGCGTGTCCGCGGCTGAGGTGTGAGTGGGGAGGGGCGGTGGAATGGGGCGGTGGGGAGGGGCGGTGTAACTACCAGTTACTCTCTATTAAATATAGCTCAACTACAACGAAGCTATCCCCAGAGAATTGTAACAAGCTACACTATAAGCTACATGGCAAAAGTAGCTAGCTCCATGGACACTACTTTTTTTTTTTTATGTTTTTTTTATCAACTTCATAATCAAGTTTCCACCGAACAAATAGCCTAATAGGCAGGCAAAAATGCTGAGTTTGATTGTTTATTAAAAAACAAACTGGAAACAAGCCCTCTGTCTGGCTTTTGGTGTCAACTTTTTCACATTTACTTGTATTAATGTACCTTGCACGTATACCATGTACAAAATATGTATGAGGAAAAAACTGGAAATTA
>NC_139698.1:6788361-6843361 GCF_964188405.1 Protomyctophum parallelum | reverse complement strand
CCTGGTGCCGGCCATCCGCGCCTGCCTGGAGCACCCGCACAGCTACGTCCGCCGCAACGCCGTCCTGGCCGTGGACGCCATCAGCAGGCGCCAGGAGCACCTCATCCCGGACGCCCGGGAGCTCGTCCGCGACTTCCTCGTCAACGAGAAGGACACCGGCTGCAAGAGGAACGCGTTCGTGATGCTGATCCGCGCCGACCCGCGCCGGGCCGCGGACTACCTGAGCACGTGCGTGGACCAGGTGCCGGCGTTTGCCGACGTCCTCCAGCTGGCGGTGGTGGAGCTGATCCACAAGGTGTGCCACGCCGAGCCGTCGGAGCGAGCCCGCTTCATCCGCTGCGTCTACGGCCTGCTGCAGTCGTCCAGCCCGGCCGTCCGCTACGAGGCCGCCGGGACGCTGGTCACGCTGTCGGGCGCGCCCACGGCCGTCGGGGCCGCCGCCCGGTGCTACGTCGACCTGATCGTCAAGGAGAGCGACAACAACGTCAAGCTGATCGTCCTCGACCGCCTGGCCGCGCTGAAGGAGCGGCCCGCTCACGAGCGCGTGCTCCAAGACCTGGTGATGGACATCCTGCGTGTGCTGAGCACCTCCTCCGACCTGGAGGTGAGGAAGAAGACGCTGCGGCTGGCCCTGGACCTCGTCTCGTCCCGCAACGCGGAGGAGCTGGTGAGCGTGCTGACGAAGGAGGTCGCCAAGACCAGGCGCCGCGCGACGGAGCACGCGGAGGACGCTGCGGACGAGTACCGGCGGCTGCTGGTGCGCACGCTGCACTCCATGGCTGTGCGCTTCCCGGACATGGCCGCCCTCGTCCTCCCCGTGCTGATGGCGCTGCTGGGCGACTCCGACGACGAGGCGGCCGCGGCGGACGTGCTGGAGTTTGTGCGAGAGGCCGCGCAGAGGCTGGACCACCTGAGGCCGCTGGTCGTCAGGACCATGCTGGAGGTTTTCCACGGCGTCAGAAGCGCAAAGACCTACCGGGGAGCGCTGTGGATCCTGGGGGAGTACTGCAGCACAGCGGAGGACATCCAACGTGCGATGGGAGAAGTGTCGAGGTCGCTGGGAGAGATCCCCGTGGTGGTCGACGGCGCCACGAAGGAAGAAGAGGCTGGAGGAGGAGGAGGGACGGCGAGCACAGCTCAGAGGCTGTTGACGGAGATGGGCACGTACGCGACACAGAGCGCCCTCTGCTCCTCCTCGCCGCCTTCCAGGGAACGGGACACGCCTCCTCCGCTCAGAGCGTTCCTCATGGACGGTGACTTCTACGTGGCCGCGGCGCTGGCGACCATGCTGACCAAAGTGGCGTTGCGTTACGTCGCCGTCGTGCCGGACAGGAAGACGCAGAACTCCTTCGTGGCCGAAGCCATGCTGGTCATGGCCGCCGTGCTCCGCCTGGGCAGGTCCGCCTTGCCCCGGAAGCCCATCACGGAGGACGACGCCGAGCGCATCTCGCTGTGCCTCCGCGTGCTGTCCGAGGGCTCGCCGCTCATGACGCGCATCTTCAACACGGAGTGCCGCGAGTCCCTGTCGCGCGTGCTCAGCGCCAGACGGGAGGAGGAGAAGTCCGAGAAGGGGCACCGCGCAGCGCCGGTGCAGGTCGACGAGCCTATCCGCTTCGCGCAGCTGACCGCCAAGGGCGGCGACGCGCCCCGCGCGGAGGAGGACCAGTTCCAGATGGCTCTGTCGGCGGCCGTGGGCGGCCACGACGCCGCCGGCAGGACGACCGAGGCCTCCTCCAACAAGCTCAGCACGGTGACCCAGCTGACGGGCTTCTCGGACCCCGTGTACGCCGAGGCCTACGTGCACGCGGAGCGCTACGACGTGGTGCTGGACGTGCTGCTGGTCAACCGGACCAGCGACACCCTGCAGAACGTCACCCTGGAGCTGGCCGCCTCGGGCGACCTGAAGCTGGTGGAGGCGCCCGCTCCGCTGACGCTCGTCCCGCACGGCTTCGCCGAGGTCAAGGCCGGCCTGAAGGTGGTGTCCACCGAGAGCGGCCGGGTCATCTTCGGCAACGTGGTCTACGACGTGTCGGGGGAAGGCGACAGGAAGTGCATCGTGCTGAGCGAGGTGCGCATCGACATCACGGACCACGTGCAGCCCGGCGCCTCCGTCACGGACGGCCAGTTCCGACGCATGTGGGCGGAGTTTGAGTGGGAGAACAAGGTGACGGTGGACACGGAGCTCACCGACATGACGGACTACCTGGGCCACGTCCTGGCCGTGAGCAACATGCGCTGCCTGACGCCCCCCGACGAGGCGCCCGCGTGCGGCTTCATGGCGGCCAACCTGTACATGCGCTCCGTCTTCGGAGAGGACGTCCTGGCTAACGTCAGCATCGAGAAGCCCCTCCGCCAGCACCCGACGGGGCCCGAGGCTCCCGTCAGGGGCCACATTCGCATCAGAGCCAAAAACAAGGCGATGGCCCTGAGTCTGGGTGACAAGATCAGCTTTTCCCAGAAGAAGGTGGCGGTTTGATGACACAATGCTTCCCCCAAATGGCATGAAGAGAAACACTGGCCAGGCGTTCCTCTGCTTTTTCTGACAAGACTGACGACAACCACACATTATTATTGTCATTGTTGACTAATTTCTCCCTCAGACGAGCCGTCGCTTCGAGTTTCAGATTTTATTGAAAGCATCATTTTCAAGAGGGACCTGTAAAACACAGATACATACACACAGACAGCTTGCTCACCCTCTCCCACCCACCCCAGTCAATCCAGGTTCTCCATACATATGGCCAGTTCGTCTGTGCTTTGCTCTCCTGCATCTTTGTTGAGTATACGTCCACATGTGTTAGTGTATGGGACTGTGTTGGTTCCCACAGCACCAACCTGCTGCCTGGCAGCTCTTGGTGTTTTTGGCAGTGTCCTGCTAGTCTCATTCTCCTGGCTGCTATTTTCCTCACTCACCCTTGACATTCCATCATACAGATTCTTGTTGGTAACATTTGTACTCTTGCTAAGTTTCTAGTAGGTCTATGTACGCAACATTCTGTTGTAGCACCCATTTAGAGACTTATGCAGGGTTGGCTTCAGGGTCCAGCATTCACTGCAAGGAGAACAGACTCTACAGAAGCTGAGTTTGATTTGACGGGGGAGGTTGGAGTTTCTATACACACTGGTCATGCATTGCATTCAGGGCCCTCACTTTAGGGCATCATTTACTGAGGAGCTTAGGGATATTTCACGCTAATTTGTCTAAAAGCGCCACATTTTGCATAGATGTAGCCCAGGGCATGCTCTAATGATTTAGCTAGGGCGCCTGAGCAACTGCCAAATCCATATGCCCACCATTAACAACCTATATAAGGCAACATTTTCTAAATGTCATTATGCTTTAACCCATTCTGACCGGGCACCCATTTTGGTGTCGGCATCATGTTATGCTTTAGCTATTTAAAAATAGCAGATCTACAAGCTCATATCGCGCCACCGAGTGGCGCGATACGAGCTTGTAGGTCTGCTATTTTTTGAAAAATCAAAGAGCGACTGACATTTTTTAGAATCTGATCTCAGGTCAGAATGGGTTCATCAGACCAGTGTGTGTCCGGCGGAAACCTCGTATGAATCTGATCTCAGGTCAGAATGGGTTAAGTAACATGTGATGTGTCAAACTATGGGGCTGTCGTGATTCTGAATCCATTCCAAGCATTGGTTTTCCATTGAAAACACTCCTTGGGCTAAAAACGTCCACAGCCGTCATGAGGTCAGCACATTTGGTCACATTTGGGCAAGTAGCTATGATCGAATTTAGTGTTTTTCGTGCAAAACTAATGCTTGGAATGGATTCAGAATCATGAAAACCCCCCTAGTTTGACACGTCACATGATACTTAAAGCATAATAAAATGTAGAAAATGTTAACCTTACTGTATATAGGTTGTTAATGGTGGCCATATGGATTTGGCCGCTGTGGCGACCCCGAAGGTCGCAGGCTCGGGCGCCTTAGCTAAACCATTAGAGCATGCTGCCCTGGACTACATATGTTCAAAATGTGGTGCTTTTAGACGAATTAGCGAGAAATCTCTAAATACATACATAAATAATCCACCCACTGCCAGCAATTTTTCGTTTATCCTTAACCCATTCTGAACGGGCACCCATTTTGGTGTCAGCATCATGTTATGCTTTAGCTATTGAAAAATAGCAGATCTACAAGCTCATATCGCGCCACCGAGTGGCGCGATACGAGCTTGTAGGTCTGCTATTTTTGAAAAGAATCGAAGAACGACTGACATTTTTAGAATCTGATCTCAGGTCAGAATGGGTTCGTCAGACCAGCGTGTGTCCAGTGGAAACCTCGTATGAATCTGATCTCAGGTCAGAATGGGTTAACTTTTAGTCATAGAATATCTATCTCCAGATCGATCGATTCCCCGGGCGTTGCTAATATGGAGGTTTGGTTTTCTCCACTGGGGAACACAGAACCTTATTGTTTTTTTCTGATTCCGCCATTTTTGGCAATTCTGTGCTGTCGTTTTCCACTAAACACATATGCCGAACATCTTTCGTGCTCTGACTATTGACATCAGACCTTTAGCCCCTTCTATAAACAGATTTTGTCCCCACACGTCTCAAGATTTGCCATTGACAATGACAGGGGAATTCAGGTCAACTGTCCGCTAAATCTTGTTCCCACGCGCATAAATATGACGTAAATTAAACATCAAAACATTAAACGCCATTGACAATGACGTTAACTTATCTACTGTATGTAAACGAGCAAATCGGCTAACCAACCACATGTTGGTGGGAGCGCTTAAATGTCCGTTAACATAAATTGATGTACGATGACAAGAGCGCCACTCATTTCACACAGGTGTGATTTTTAATAATATAAACAATTCTTAGTTTTCGTCTATCTGCGCTCCAGGCCAAACGCGGTAGAGGACTACAGTATGTCAACCTGCTTATACACGAAACTCACAACCATTGGCCAAAGGGTGGCGCTCGGCTATAGCGATCAATTGAAAATGCTATAACTTTGAACAGCATAGCTCATGTTCGACCGCCAGCAATAAAACTTCAATACACATACGGTAGGAAACAAATGTGGTATAATGGGGGACCGATATGACCTGAGACCCTTAGATCTCCCACCAATTTTTAACTACCGGTATATGAAAACATTTACAACACTCCTGACGCCATTGACAATGGACAGAGTTTAATGTTTGTTTTGTCTCCAACAGTAGATAGTTGGGCCTACATAATGATTGAAACTAAAGTTTGTTGTTATGATGAATTCCTGTTCTGTTCTTTAGCTACATAGAAGTGTCTATTTGTATGTCTCTAAATGTTTTGATGAATTGAACAATGTGGACCCTGTTGTAAACAAGTGTAATGCTTAATTGGGTCGTCCACTCACAGTTGACAGTCTTTGTATTGAGTTTGTGCTTAAAATGTACTGTAAATTCTACAAACTGTTAATAAATATTTCAATCAATCAATCAATGTTTCTATCCAGTGTGAACACTAGATGGCAGTGTTTGACCACAATAAAACTTTGTAGCGTCACGCAGACCTCTCTCTCTCTCTCTCTCTCTCTCTCTCTCTCTCTCATGGATAATGGACAGAGTGATTTCAGCAGCTCTAGGACAGGACTAGGAGGAGAAGAACGGGACACAAAAGTGGATGTTTGTCTACATCGGGGTTTTTAAGCGGCTTGTTTCTAAACAAAAAAAAAATTGATTTTTACTGCAAGTGGATATTATATTTTCTTTCTCCCGAAACTAAATAAGAAGCAGAAAAACAGACCGAGCAGAAGGGAGAAAAAAAAAAACACCAGAAAGAAGAAGAGAAGATATACACATCGAGAGGAATTTATTGGGAGTTTAACTTTAACCCCGGGGTGGTGACACTACAGGAAAATAAAAGACAAACAACAACACAGGAGAAAAGGGGAGAGAAAAAAACTAGTTTTTCTTTTTTAACAAACAAACAAGTCTGTGAGGTTTTCAAAACAACACTAAAAGCTCTTGTTGAACAGGACATACAGTAATCATCTGCCTCCTCCTCCTCCACTCCAGGAACAACACACAACTTTGCAAAGAAATAAATAACCGCTGTTCTTGTTTTCTTCGTGGGGACGTTTTAAAAAGTTGCTTCAACAAACAACCGCAGAACTAAATTAAACTTTTTAATTAAACTATGGCGAAAAAGTACGACTTTCTGTTCAAGCTGCTGCTGATCGGAGACAGCGGAGTGGGGAAGACTTGTCTCATTATCCGCTTGGCAGAGGACAACTTCAACTCCACGTATATATCTACCATAGGTATGTATAGAACTACTGTACACGTATATAGCAGAGGCTTTCAACTCTTTTCATTTCAAGGCCCATTTAATATTTATTCGGCATTTGAGCCACGTTGACCTTACCATTTGATGACATTTTAGCCTCTCAGACCCAAAACTAAAGTACAATTGTCTTATTGTTGATAGGATTCCATGCTGTATTGATGTTGCTACCATTAGGAGAGATAACAGGCCTAACGTTGATCAAAATAACAATTCTTCTACATTCTCTTAATTGTGTAGAGTTCGTGTAAATTAAGTAATAATGTGATGTTTAACAATAATGTAACTTCCTGAGAGCCAGCTGATTTAATTTTATACTCAAGAGTTAAAGATCTAATTAAATGAAGTCCATTTGGTTACCAACTCTCCATCATTTTGCTAGGGGACCACCTGGAAGGAACCACTGGTGGTCCCCGGACCACTGGTGAAAACCACTGGCCGATGATCATTATCAACCATAATATGGTTGATAATTATCGAGTGTTTGGGGAAGGGGGGTCCCTGGGGTAAAATGTGTAACACAGCATCACAATCCACAACCACTTTACTTATACGTTGTCTATTCAAAAATAGCAGATTTACAAGCTTGTAGCCTGTGCTATTTTTGAACATTTTTGGAAAATCGTTGAATAATTTTATTTTTTATTTTGGAGGGTTGTCGGACAAATGTATAGGCGACCTATCGATTTGGGGGTCCAGGACCCTCAAATTGATTTGTGTTAAGGACAGAAAAGTTTGAGAATGACTGGCCTTTACACATTATATTATACAATTTTTACACCGGAGGTTAAATTATACGTTACGTACAGAAACATATAACATTTATGAATGTATGAGGAATGTGAGGAATGTGCTGTATTATAGGCCTATTATGTTACATTTCATAACAACAGTGTTTTGGCCAGTTGGCACTTATTCTTGACTGAATGTGAGCATAGACTTAGAGTGTGTAGAACATAGAGTGACAGACACCTAAGACCTACAGACCTGATCACATATTCTGCTGTCATATACAGAACCATAGAACCAACATAGGATGTGTTCTATTTGTGCTTGTCTATGTATCTGTATGTCTATTCTAACATAGAACATACTGTATCATTGTCTGGGTGGAAAAAAACACATAGCCTATAGAACATTTACTTGTCCTCGGACCAGTGTTGATTTCGTCGACTAAAAACTAAGACGAACAATGTTCGTCGCCTACCGTTTTCACTACATGGAAACTAAGCTATGATGACTAAAACTAAGACTACATATATTGACAATTTCGTCAACAAATAAAAACTAGACTAAATTGTTAGGAAGGGACTAATGGACAAGAGATCCAGTAGTCATTTTACACTTTGCATGCTGAAAATATAGCAGCGCAACACTGTCTGTCTGTCAGTCTGTCTGTCTGTCTGTCTGACCCCTTGCCTGCCTGTCTGTCTGCCTGTCTGTCTGTCTGTCTGCCTGCTTGCCTGCCTGTCTGTCTGTCTGTCTGTTTGTTGGAACGTAGAACTCCGGAATGCACACAACGTGACATCATCATTCTAATGACCAATCAAAATGTTCCGAATCCCAACAACAGAAGAAGTAACATCATTCCATTCCTCATGTCCCTGGCAGGCAGGAAGCTGGTCTGAAGAGCTCTCTCTGAGCTCTCTCTCTGAACTCTCCCTCTCGCGTGTTTCATGGATTTTTATTATGTACTTTTTTTCCTTCTCTTCTCTTCGTATGTCGTCTTCGTTGTGGCGTTTCGCTTGCCGTGTTTGGTATAAAGCGTGCGTTTGTTCTCCACTCTCTTCATGCTCAGTTCATCTCTCTGTCACATCTCATCTCATTGCTCCTGTCTGTACAAGTTCCACCCACCCTCATTCCTCTCTCTCTCTCTCTCTCTCTCTCTCTCTCTCTCTCTCTCTCTCTCTCTCTCTCTCTCTCTCTCTCTCTCTCTGTCTCTCTCTGTCTCTCTCTCTCTCTCTCTCTCTCTCTCTCTCTCTCTCTCTCTCTCTCTCTCTCTCTCTCTCTCTCTCTCTCTCAGTTTGTCTGTCTGTCTGTCTGTCTGTCTCTCTCTCAGTTTGTCTGTCTGTGTATTGCAGGAAACTGAGCCCAGAGCAAAACGGTAGACACAGGTTGTGTACATAATATACCATATGTCATTTCTGTGGGGCACCACTAGCCCCTCCTATGCCCAGCTTTGACTCTTTGTACAGTACTACATATGTCATTTCTGTGGGGCACCACTAGCCCCTCCTATGCCCAGCTTTGACTCTTTGTACAGTACTACATATGTCATTTCTGTGGGGCACCACTAGCCCCTCCTATGCCCAGCTTGACTCTTTGTACAGTACTACATATGTCATTTCTGTGGGGCACCACTAGCCCCCTCCTATGCCCAGCTTTGACTCTTTGTACAGTACTACATATGTCATTTCTGTGGGGCACCACTAGCCCCTCCTATGCCCAGCTTTGACTCTTCGTGTGAACACAAACACGATGATTTGATTGGCTGGGCAAAGTACGTGTATTGAAGATAAAAAGTGAGGGCGCCAAAAGTGAAGAGCATTATTGCGAAGACAGAGTGACAAAGTCCTGGACCGGAAGTTGGCAGAATGCACTGGACTCACTCAGGCAACAGCCCAGCTTTAATGATCTTAAATCCCTTCATTTTAGACAATAGTCTCACTGGTTTAGTAATGGTACAACAAAAATATTACAGAGACTTTAGTTGTCACTGTGCAATACTTTTAAAACAGTCGTTCAACAGTGTTCAATCAGTAAACCAATCACTCAGATCAACCACTCACTCAGTCACTCAGTGGACAGACAGACAGACAGACAGACAGACAGACAGACAGACAGACAAGTCAACATTACAATGAAATTACATTGGAATTTGTCTTGTGTTTTCAATTGGTGTGACCCATATATGCTGGGGGGGGGGGGAGAGAGAGAGAGAGAGAGAGAGAGAGAGAGTGTGTGTGTGTGTGTGTGTGTGTGTGTGTGTGTGTGTGTGTGTGTGTGTGTCATTAAGCTCATATCTGAGGGACTTACGTCATTGTTTGCCCTTCCTTCCTTCTGCCTTGCCTCCCCCCCCCCCCCCCCCCATCTCACCATCTCCCCCCCCCCCCCCCCCCCCCCTCCCAGGCATCGACTTTAAAGTTAAGACCATCGACGTTGACGGCAAGAAAATCAAACTACAAGTCTGGTAAGAAAAGACAGGCGAGGAATGGACCTTTGTTCTGTTTGCTGTTTTTTATCCCACGATTTTGTAACCCATTTTTCACCCCTGTGTCAATCATCTAATGTGATGCTGGGCTCTACACACCCTCCACCAACCTAGTCCCCATATATGGGGGACAAGGGGAGACCAACCTAGTCCCCCATATATGGGGGACAAGGGGAGAGCAACGGACTTGAACTCATGCTTCCTTCATGCCTGAGTGTCCAAGTTGCTCCTTTACACCTGACAGGGGGGGAGTTTCCCTGGTTGGACGTAGCGTGTGGAAGGAACACGTTATTCCAACCAGTTCCTTTCCCCTCCATCAGGCGCCCCGGCTGGCCAGGGGGAGGCAGTATAGAGACCAGTTCCTTTTCCCCTCCATCAGGTGCCCCGGCTGGCCAGGGGGAGGCAGTATAGAGACCAGTTCCTTTCCCCTCCATCAGGTGCCCCGGCTGGCCAGGGGGAGGCAGTTTAGTGTCTTCTACATCCTGACAGTTTTCTGAAAAAGCTATGTTTCTATTAGCTCTGTTCCATAGCCTTACTGCTTCGATTCTGCAAATTTCTGCCCCTGCAGTAAGGCTATGGGACTATCGGTTTTAAATCCCAAATCGAAATCAGACCAGCCTCTCCTCTTTAGTGGAAATCTCACGAACGTTTGACCTACTCACCAATACAAACACGGGTTGTGTCAATAGAAAGACTACTTTCCTTAGTGGACGCACTCTGAGCCCCCCACCCCCCCCCCCCCCACCACACGTATAAAACTGTTCTTTTTGGCCAGAAAGGGATTTCTTTCACCGGAGGAAAAATATTCTCTATGATGCAGTTCTCTGGGCAAAATCGGTAGAGGGCGCAGCGGAGTAACTAAAAATGTTTTTTTTAGGTGGAAACAAAATCCCCTTTTGGCCAAAAAGTACCGTTTATACGTGTGTGAGGGGGGGGGGGGGGGGGGGGGCTCAGAGTGCGTCCGCTAAGGAAAATAGGCTTTCTAATGTCACAAGTTCAACCCACCTTTGTTTTGGTGAGTAGTAAAAGTGTTCTTTTTATTTAATTAGGGATCAGAGCTATGTTTCTATGTCAGTCGTTCTTCGATTTTTTTAAAATAGCAGACCTACAAGTTGGCGCGCTATGAGCTTGTAGATCTGTTATTTTTCAATAGCTAAAGCATATCATGATGCTAACACCAAAAGGGGTTCCCGCCCCAAAATGGGTTAACCCATTTAGGCCTGAGGCCGATTCCATACGGATGCCTTTCAAAGATCTTTGAAAGATTGTCAAAAAAATAGCAGATGTACAACAAGCTGGCATGAAGCGCACTGTCCCTGGAATGAGGACGTGCCGCAAGACGCAGGGGTCATCGATGTGTCCGTACAGGGGTCAGGGGTCATCGATGTGTCCGTACAGGGGTCAGGGGTCATCAATGTGTCTGTACAGGGGTCAGGGGTCATCGATGTGTCCGTACAGGGGTCAGGGGTCATCAATGTGTCCGTACAGGGGTCAGGGGTCATCGATGTGTCCTACAGGGTTCATCGGTATGTCCACGTATACAGACACATGTATCCGTGGCAACAAAAAGAAAAGTCACACCATTATAAGGTTCTTATTCTGATCAGAAGACCCACTTACTGGGTGCCATTTCTGCAGGTTTTCTTCACAGTCTGTATGACACTATATGGCACATTAGGAGTCCCAACTAGTACTAGTACTCAAATGTTTTATTAGCAAGGAACCCCTTGACCCCCTAGGTCGTCCTCTGATGTGTTCCAGACCTGTAATGGTCATTCAGGGCTGTAGCTCTTTATGCGTTTCTGGTAATATTATTGTCTCGAGATGCTCCGATCAATCGGCCGATCAATCGCTGATCAGCCGATATTCACTCCAAATGACTCGATCGGTGATCAGCAATTTACCCTTTCTGGAGAAACCGTCTTATACCATTTTAGGTGGTATAAATGTCAATCAGATATATATATATATATATAGTATAATAAAATGTTGCCTTGGCTATATATATAGGTTGTCAACGGTGAGCCCAAAGGTCGCCGTTCTCTGGCGCCCTATAGCTAAATCATCAGAGCATGCCCTGGGCTACATCTGGGCAACATTTGGCGCTTTTATGACGAATTGGCGCGAAATAATATCCCCTAAGCTCCTCGACTCTGGGTACATTTGACTGTTCCTTTCTCTGCCTTTTTTGTTGTTGAAATGTTTTCCTGAGGAAAGAGGAACATCCCTGTTGTTTTTGACTGTCTGTCATTGTCCAGCCGTCCACCACACACACAATGTACACAATGCACACGCGCACGCACGCATGTACGCAAAACCACTGGCATATAGCATAATATTAATTGCATTGTTTAAACCATTCTGACCGGGCACCCATTTTGGTGTCAGCATCATGTTATGCTTTATCTATTTAAAAATAGCAGATCTACAAGCTCATATCGCGCCACCGAGTGGCGCGATACGAGCTTGTAGGTCTGCTATTTTTGAAAAATCGAAGAGCGACTGTGACATTTTTAGAATCTGATCTCAGGTCAGAATGGGTTCATCAGACCAGTGTGTGTCCAGTGGAAAACCTCGTATGAATCTGATCTCAGGTCAGAATGGGTTAACAACATTGCTGTCTGGTGGAAACCTTGTCCAAAACCGTTCATTTTTATTACTATTTTAAAAAAGGAAAAGAATCAACCTGAATATAAGTTTTGATTTAACCCATTCTGACCTGAGATCATATTCATACGAGGTTTTCCACCGGACACACACTGGTCTGACGAACCCATTCTGACCTGAGATCAGATTCTAAAAAATGTCAGTCGTTCTTCGATTTTTCAAAAAATAGCAGACCTACAAGCTCGTATCGCGCCACTCGGTGGCGCGCTATGAGCTTGTAGATCTGCTATTTTTCAATAGCTAAAGCATAACATGATGCCAACACCAAAATGGGTGCCCGGTCAGAATGGGATAAAGAGAAAGAAGGGGTAGGACTTGATACGTCTTTCAATAAACTTCTTCGAACTTAACTACATACGTTAAGGATTATGAAAAGATCATTATTATTATGTTTGGACGCTTCTTTTTTGTAGTTTTACTCATTTTACAGTCATGAAAGTTCCTTAAAACATAAAACTACTGTTATCAACGTGTGTGTGTGTGTGTGTGTGTGTGTGTGTGTGTGTGTGTGTGTGTGTGTGTGTGTGTGCAGGGACACAGCAGGACAGGAGAGGTTTAAGACCATTACCACAGCGTACTACAGAGGAGCCATGGTGAGACATCGCTCACACACACACACACACACACACACAATTCAGGCATTTAGCAGACGCTCTTAATCCAGAGCGATTTACAGTAAACAAGAACAACACAAGGAAATACATCAAAGATTGTCATAAAGAATCATAAGGAAGCTAAGAACCTATAGCATCTGTCTAACAGTAGATTATCTGTACAGCGAAGCTACAGCATGTCTACATAAAATGCCATCTAAATGACATAAGTTCAGCCTTTGCATATTATACGCCTGTGAGGTCGTCGGGGCTAGGGCAAGTGCTACTACGGGCTAAAATGGAGTCTGAAGAGGCGGGTTGTCCGACAGACCGTTAACCCTTTTAGCCAAACAAATGTACTTTTGACCGGAGAAAAAGCTATCACGGACGCCACCATTTTGGTGTTAGCATCATGTCGTGCTTTAGCTATTGAAAAATAGCAGATCTACAAGCTCATAGCGTGCCACTCGGTGGCGCGCTATGAGCTTGTAGGTCTGCTATTTTTGAAAAATCTGAGCGACTGACAAGAAGACATTTTTAGAATTGATCTCAGGTCAGAATGGGTTAACTATGAGAGCTGTTCACACTTCTAAACTGTCTGTCTGTCTGTCTGTCTGTCTGTCTGTCTGTCTGTCTGTCTGTCTGTCTGTCTGTCTGTCTGTCTGTCTGTCTAGGGAATCATCCTGGTGTATGACATCACAGATGAGAAGTCGTATGAGAACATTCAGAACTGGATGAAGAGCATCAAAGAGGTGAGACAGACAACCTGACAAGGTCGCATGATGTGTGTTAAATATATGTAATGTATGTGAATGAAATATATAATGTTTTTTTTTTTTTCAATAATATTTGTATTGATTTTTTTCATTTTATGACAAAGACAAGACAGGAAAAACAAACAAACAAAAACAGACGGCTCAACTCAGGCGCGTTGTGGAACAAAGGATACAATTATACACTTATACCAAAAAACAATTAAGTGCAAAAAGAATATACAAATATGGACACATTTGCAGTTTGGTGCTTGAAAGTTTAGATGGGTTAACGACTCCAGAGAAAATAAAATAAAAGATATGCATTACACATACATACATACATAACAATAATATCCATAACTTTATCAATCAAGGTTAGTGGCATCACTTCTGTCCAGGAACCCTATGGTCAAGGTGGTAGCTAACTGAGTCCCAAACAAATCTCAAATATGGGTCCCATATTTTATAGAAGGTATCTGTGGTGGAGCGTAGCAGGCAGAAATAATAATAATACATTTTATTTATATGGCGCCTTTCAGGTCACTCAAGGTCGCCTAACAAAACAGAAAAGAAATACAATACAAAAAGCAAGTCTAAAATACAGCAAGTTTAAAATACACACAAAGGCCTGCAGCAGACTTCTACTCAAGGTGGGAGTAGGCTTGTCTGAATAGGTGAGTTTTGAGGTGGGATTTGAAGGTGGGGAGTGAGTCCATGTTTCGAATGTCGGGGGGAAGGCTGTTCCAGAGGCGAGGGGCTGAAAGCTCTACCCCCCATGGTGGACAAACGAGCTGGGGGAACAGTGAGGTTGGTGGAGGAGGCAGACCTGAGTGACCGGGTGGGAGTGTTGATATGGATGAGATCAGACAGGTATGGGGGGGGAGAGGTTATGGATGGCATTGAATGTGTTGAGGAGGATCTTGTAATCTATGCGGTATTTGATGGGTAGCCAGTGGAGTTGGTGAATATATATATATAAATATATAATGTTAATTAAATTGGTTAGATGTCGCGAGATTATGTGGCCAGTGAAGAGTGACCATGGTGAGGCTCAAGAATGGTTCAGAACAGACGTGTGTGTTCACGTTCACTTCTCCCACTGGAAGGAATAGACTCCAACCTGCTTCCTGTCTCCTAAAGCAGTGCTTCTCAAAGTGGGTTTCCGGGGACCCCCCAGGGGGTCCTTGAGTGGGTTCCATGAGGGCTGCATGGGTCCCCAGATAAATGATGGATAGTTAGGAATAGGAACCAAATGGACACCGATGTGGCTGTAACTCTGAGAGTGTACACATTGACTTTCAGAGTTATGGTGGTATTATGTGGTCTAAAGCAGGGGTTCTCAAACGGGGGTCCGGGGACCCCCAGGGCCCCTATATATGCATCAGCTATTGTCAACAAAAAAAATGAGATTCTTTGAAAATGTTAGACCACAAATCTTGTGTGGGGTCTTTGGGGCACACAATCTTTTCAGATGGGGGTCGGCGGCCAAATACACATTCATTTAGGGGTCCTTGACATGGAGAAGTTTGAGAACAACTGTTCTAAAGTTCAGCTGGGTTCTTAATTGTCTTGCTCTTCCACTATGGCCCAATTCCAATACGCCCCCCTTCCGACTTCTAGGCGCGCGTTCCCGTGAAGTCTGCGAGGGCTTGAGGGACTGTCCCGTTTGAAATGAGGGACCGTCCCGTTTGAAATGAGGGACTGTCCCGTTTGAAATGAGGGACTGTCCCGTTTGAAATGAGGGACTGTCCCATTTGAAATGAGGGACCGTCCCGTTTGAAATGAGGGACTGTCCCGTTTGAAATGAGGGACTGTCCCGTTTGAAATGAGGGACCGTCCCGTTTGAAATGAGGGACCGTCCCGTTTGAAATGAGGGACTGTCCCGTTTGAAATGAGGGACTGTCCCGTTTGAAATGAGGGACTGTCCCGTTTGAAATGAGGGACTGTCCCGTTTGAAATGAGGGACCGTCCCGTTTGAAATGAGGGACCGTCCCGTTTGAAATGAGGGACCGTCCCGTTTGAAATGAGGGACTGTCCCGTTTGAAATGAGGGACTGTCCCGTTTGAAATGAGGGACTGTCCCGTTTGAAATGATGGACCGTCCCGTTTGAAATGGGGGACTGTCCCGTTTGAAATGAGGGACTGTCCCGTTTGAAATGAGACTTTGACTAAGGGAATTACCCACAGTTCATAGCGTTACCAAAGGAATGAGGGGAATCCTCCACGTCACTCATTATCCGACAGGATACAGATTGAACAAGTGAAATTGTAAGTAATGACTCAAAGAAGTGAGCGTGTGTGCGGGCCCTATACCTCCTTCCATAATTGCCTTATTGGCCCTGCACCCACTGTCGAGGTGCGTTGAAATAAGTATGCTCTGACAAAGAAGTGAGCACACAAAAATGGAACTGGAACAATTGAAGCTATATACCAATGACTACTATCTGAGCTTTAACCTTTGAACAAAAAACCTTTAGTTTTAACCAAAAAATATCACTCACACTACCTTTTACGGTTATTGTCATGTAACTGTTCCATTGTTAGATGGGATGCTGAAATATCATGTGTATATGGAATTAAACAGAAACAAATGGCCAATTTAACTCTGGTGGCAGATCTCTCTCGGTAGCATCAAATCTGAACAGACTTCTCTTTCTGCCATCTCCCTCTGATCCTCATGCGCACACACACAAACGCATGCGCCCCACACACACACACACACATGCGGGCACACACACTAAATCAAATCGAGAGAAGAATTGTGTTTGCATTTCACTCCAACAAAACAAAAATGTTATGTGTGTAAAAAAAAAAGAAAAAAAAATCCTAATGTTCCTATCTGGATATCATATTAGCGGGCAGAAAAACACGGGCAGAAATCCTTGATCATGCTATGAAAGGAAGTTGTGAAATATGCGGGGGGGTTTTGTGATTTTATGCGGTGAAATATGCGGGAAGTTTGCACGATTATTCTGAAAGAAATGTAAACCCTGCACAATCTACGGCTACGCCATTCATTTGGCTGATTAAGCGGTAAATTATGAGATCGTATACTGTAATCACATTCTTCTGGGGGGTAGATCGGCCATTTTCACAATATTTATCTGTGGAACCGAGTCAAACTATAAATGCAATGCACTTTCCAAGTGCTTGTCACTTGCCAATTGTAAAATGACTTCTCTTGTCCACTAGTCCCTTCCTAACATTTTAGTCTAGTTTTTATTTGTCGACAAAATTGTCAGTGTATTTAGTCTTAGTCGTTAGTGGAAAAAGGTAGTCGACGAACATTTTTCATCATAGTTTTAGTCGACGAAAACAACACTGCCTAGCACTCCTCTCTTGTCGCCTTCATTCGACGGTCGCTATAGTTTGCTTTGCAGAGATACAGCGCCTGTACTTTGGTGACATTGTTCTGACGGTTTTTGTCATTTAACATTTGGTTTCTTCGTGACCTCAAGCGTTAAGAATGTTATTTAGACAGCGTGTGGGTTTTTATTTCTTTTTAGACGGATGCCAGTAGTTTGGTGTTTACCTGGTATATGCCCGGTTACTTTGAAGCACCAAATTGGTCTCTCCACTTTGCACTCCACGTATGTTTGTGACTGTTTGTTTACTGTGTTGTTTGTTCAGGCTTAGGGCCGATTCATTCTCCTATTTTATCGCTGTTTCGGCGCTGTAGTGCCGAAATGATTTCGGTTCGTCAGAAACTTTCAGTAGCACCGAAGAGCCGACTTTAGGACGGTACCCCCCCCCCCCCCCCCCCACCGAACCTCAAATGACGTCACATTGTAGGCTCTACAGCGCCGAACCGACTTTTATTCGGCTCTAAAATAGGAGTATGAATCGGCCCTTACTTTGTCTGACTCTTTCTAAGTTTCTCTATAAGAGCATCTGCTGAATGCTTTATAGATGGCATTATAAATTGTATTCCTCTTCATGTGTCCACCGCGCTCTGACTGTAGGTGCGCTATACCGTTCAAAACATATAAAAAATTACGGTAGTGGGTCGCAGTCGCACACGCCAAGACTTCAAGTTCAAAACATTTATTTCATTTTCCCTGTTCAAAAATGAAATAAATGTCTTGGTGTGTGTGCGACCCATTATAAACTGTATAATACAGGTGGTGGGGGGGAAAAGTACTCGGATGTTTTACTTAAAGTAAAAGTGTCAATGTAGAAAACGTCCGGAATTCAAAATGTAGTTGCGTAAAAGTACAAAGGTTTTGGTCTCAAAATGTACTTCACTTAGTAAGAGTCCACACCTTCGCTCAAGTTCAACCATTTATTGGTAAATTGAATGATGAAATGGGGGGAAGGGGGGGGGGGAGGGGGGGGGGGGAACCCGGGATGGGTGAGACTCAGGATGGGGGTGTAGTCTCGGGAGAGGACGCCGTGTAAGCGTGCTCGGAGAGCGGGCGTCTCTGCTCCGGAACTGCCCGGGTTCCTGAAAGAGAAGGAGACAAGTGTGATTATTGAGGTGGAGGTAGAAGGGGTGGATGGAGGGATTGTTCTGGATCACGTAGTGAGAACAGGTAGATGTTGGCGCACAGGTGTATTTATACTGTGGTGATTGTGGCAGGATTGGCCAGGTGATGACGACAGGCAGGTGGGTTTGATAAGGAGGGGAGTGATTGATAAGGAGGGGGGAGTGGTTAAGGTCGAGCGGAAGGAGGCCTCTTCTCCCGAAACTACGTTGTATAAATACAACTTCCCTTAAAGTACCCAAAACTAGAACGTAATCATTATGCAGAATGTCCGTATAATGTCTCGGAGACTCGGACGAAACCCTTTTCACTCGTTCGATACGTAATGCGCTGCAGTACCTATGATCGACCAGCATGTTGTCCTTTGTTTTACGTAATGCGCTGCAGTACCTATGATCGACCAGCATGTTGTCCTTTGTTTTACGTAATGCGCTGCAGTACCTATGATCGACCAGCATGTTGTCCTTTGTTTTACGTAATGCGCTGCAGTACCTATGATCGACCAGCATGTTGTCCTTTGTTTTACGTAATGCGCTGCAGTACCTATGATCGACCAGCATGTTGTCCTTTGTTTTACGTAATGCGCTGCAGTACCTATGATCGACCAGCATGTTGTCCTTTGTTCTCTCTGGGTTTCCGGGGTCTTGATTATAACATGTCAACCGTCTCTGATGTCCGGCATTCACACTCTTTCAACCCATTCTGTACGGGAACCACTTTTGGTGTTTCTAGCATTATGTTATACTTTAGCTGTTGAAAAATAGCAGATCTACAAGCTCATAGCGCGGCACTCGAGCTTGTAGATCTTCTATTTTTGAAAAATCGTGAAAATGTCTCTCAAATCTTTGAATATAATTCACTCATTCTTGAGATGAGGGACAAAAGTGGAAAAAACATGTCCCACACATAAGAGCCTTATTTATGTTAAAAATAAATTAATTCATAAAAATAAAAGCACTTGCTAAAGTTAAATGTAATACAGTTGTGTATTATTATGCCATTAATTTCATTATAATTGTTTTCATATGCCATCTGAATTAGTTAAAAGCAGGCACTGTACCCAAAAACGCCTGTATTTAGCCTGTCCCAAGCAAGTGGACACAATTTCAAACTGCTAAAAAAGTGTCTAATACTGTCACAATCACATAAATATACATACTAAATTAAAGTAGATTGTCAACAACATAGCAAACAATATACACAGTTAATTTTAATTTATATTTTCCATTAGATATCTCATATCAAATGTGTGTCCCACGTCTCCCGTCAACTCCGTCAGGTTTTTTTAAAGTCTTAAATTAATCCGAAAATATTGTCGACAGATTTAGCCTGAAGACTCCTTTTCCAAGTCCCGTTTATATTTGTTGCAACAGTGGAGCACCTGGTCTGACAAGCATTCAATTGTTTGATATTTTAAACAAACAATGTTGATATCAATGAGGTCACAGCTTTTACATGTCAACTCCGTCAGGACATTATTATGATCTTTGTTAAGAATTCCAAAATAATGTTTATTATTTTAGTTTAGGGTTAGGTTTAGCTAACAAATGAAGCAAAAACAAAATGGCTACATTGTACTACAGAGGGTTAAGATGAAAACAAATGACATGTTGTCAACTCCGTCAGACGTCAACTCAGGTTTTGTGTCTGACGGAGTTGACATGTATCTGACGGAGTTGACAAAAGTGTTCCTAAAACAATAAAATTATATTTTTTGAATAATGGGACGTATTCTAATTTGGCACACAGTTAGAGCATGCCTTAAGGAACATTTTTGGCTATAGGGCCATCACAGATTTGTCTCGTGGTGACCATGGCAGCCTTTTTCCAAAATTGCCGCCACCTGATGTTATTTTACAAGAACTCAAGTTCTACACCACCTAGGATCTTGATTCTGGTGACTAAGACTACATTTTCAAGGATGAGGGATACAGTGGTACAATTTAGATTTTCCCTGTGACCATGGCAGCCATTTTTCAAAATGGCCGCCACCTGCTGTTATTTTACAATAACTCAAGTTCTACACCATCTAGGATCTTGATTCTGGTGACTAATCATACATTTTCAAGGATGTGGGATACATTGGTACTATTTAGATTTGTCCTGTGACCATGGCAGCCATTGTTTTTCAAAATGACCACCAACCTGCTGTTATTTTACCAATAACTCAAGTTTTAGACCACCAAGGATCTTGATTCTGGTGACTAATCATTACATTTTCAAGGATGAACTTTCTCTGGGAGTGGTCAGGGCTTATTTCAGGTGCAGGTTGAGTTGCTACTGACAGGACATTAAAAGGAGGTGGGCTTTCTGGCCTTTGACTTGTCCCTTTCAGGTACAGACGCACAGTTTGACTTCACTGGCCACTGCAGTGTGGCGTTGTATCTTGGTGGCCTCCTGCCAGTGTTTCTCCATCCTTCTCATGACCTCTGTGTTCTGGGGCTCTGTTATAGTCAACTTACATTGTCTTGGCTGGAGATTGCTTTCCTGCAGGGTCCAGCCCAGTCTTGTGCAGATGGCTGCTGGCCCACCTGGAGGCCCCAACCTCACTTGTTCGGTTGGTGTGATTAGGTGGGGTGGTCTTCCCCAATCAGGATGAAGGGTTTGACCCTTTCAAACGGCAGTCTGGCCAAGTGTCTGTATTTAGTTGTGAGGCTAGATACAGGATACGATTGCTCACCCAGCCCCAGGTGACTTTAGGTGAAGGCTCCTTTGATTTGGTAACATTGCTTTGGTTGACATGCTGGGGACACAGAACGACACTGA
This sequence comes from Protomyctophum parallelum, assembly GCF_964188405.1. Lineage (NCBI taxonomy): Eukaryota > Metazoa > Chordata > Actinopteri > Myctophiformes > Myctophidae > Protomyctophum > Protomyctophum parallelum. The sequence continues at coordinate 6,822,587 of NC_139698.1, read as the reverse complement.
TGCCTTCAGTGTCTGCACATCCTGCCTGATAGTCCTGAAGGCAGATCTTCTGTATTCAGTCTTTCGCCCACTGTTCACTGCTCACTGTTCACCTCAAGCAGGTCTTCAAGGTGTTTGCCTTTGCACAGGCTATATGGCTAGGACTCGTGCTTCAACCACTCAGAGAACTCCAACATGGTGTTGGTTGCTCCTGGGCCGCAGAGCATTGTGCGGCAGAATTCAGCTCTCATCTCTGGTGGCAGCTTGTTGAGGAGTCGTGCAACATGTGAGCCGCATCTAAGTTCTGTGTCTCCCTCTGGGCCTAGGGTAGACACTTGCTATTTTCCGTAACACTAATTGGTGGGGCTGTCCAAACTTGTTGTTTAGGTGTCAATCGGGTCTCTGTTGGTGAAGTCGGGTCTAGGTGGTCTAGAAGATGAGTTATTCAGGGGATATTAATACAATCTGGTAATAAATTCCTTATCAAGAATTTTCTTCACCAATGTGTTTGTAAGGGTGTCTACTAACATATCCCACATTGCTTTATATTCAACCACCCTAGGGGAACTTTTGATAGCTGCTGAAAGTTGGGGTACCATCAGCAACCTATATAAGGCAAAATGTTCATTATGCTTTAAGTAGCATGTGACATGTCAAACTAGGGAGTTTTCATGATTCTGAATCTGAATGCATTCCAAGCATTAGCTATGCACGAAGAACACTCCTCGGGCTGAAAACGGCGATAGCCGTCATCACAAAATGAGGTCAGCACATTTGGGCAAGTGGATATATGGCCGAATTTAGCCCAAGGGGTTTGACCCCTAGTTTGGCCATAGACTCCCTAGTTTGGCCATAGCCACTTGGTATGGTACCCAACTTTCAGCAGCTGTCAAAAATGCCCCTAGGGTGGTTCAATAGAAACCAATGTGGGATATGTTAGTAGACACATTTACAAACACATTGGTGAAAAAATTCTTGGTAATAATTGTATTCACCGATTTGACATTATTATGATAATATTCCCTGACTAAATTGGTAAAATAATAGCAGGTCCACCATTTTTGAAAATGGCTGCCATTGTCACAGGATAAATCTAAATAGTACAACTGTATTCCTCCTCCTTGAAAATGTAGGATTAGACACCAGAATCAAGATCCTAGGTGGTGTAGAACTTGAGTTATTGTAAAATAACAGCAGGTGGCGGCCATTTTGAAAATGGCTGCCATGGTCACAGGGCCAATATAAATAGTACCACTGTATTCCTCATCCTTGACAATGTGGGATTAGTCACCAGAATCAAGATCCTAGGTGGTCTAGAACCTAAATCAGTTAAACTTGTCAACTCCGTCAGATGTTCGTCAACTCCGTCAGACGTTCGTCCCGTGATGTTTTTGTTAATTTCCAAAGAAATAGAAAATTCGATGTTAAATATTTTGTGCTTATGTTTTGAAACACTTACTGAAATGATACGTAATGATGATTTTCTTTTTTTTTACATGGTTTTCATGTTATAATATTGAAAATAAAGGCTGAAATGACGGATTTGAGAAATTGGATATTTCATAATAGTGTGATATTGGAACAAAACAATATTAAAAGAATTGTATTACTTAACTTGATTACTGAAAGCCATTATAAGATAACTGAGGACTTTATATTATTGTTGAAATTATCAAATTCAATTAAAAGGGATTTTAGTGTGTCTGACGGAGTTGACATGAATCAGGTATTAAGTGCATAAATGTCCCATTTTAGAAAGAAATGTTATGCGAAAAACCTGTTCCTTCTCAAGATTGGTAGTTGAGACCTGTGTATACAAATACATCTATTTGATTTGAATGTATCTTAAAAAAAAAAAAAATCTAGTTTGAAAAAAGTTTTGTCCCTTATCTCAAGAATGGGTGAATTACATTCCTTATATAACGTTTTTAACTCAAACCTTTGCTTCTGGGGGGGTCCTTGGAACAACATATTTTCAGATGGGGTTTGGCGGCCAATTACATATATTTCTTGGGGTCCTTGAGATGAAATATTGAGAACCACTGATATAGAAACATGAGGTTTTTCAGAAAATTTAGAAGACATTTTCTAAATTTCGACATCGGGCCTAAAAATGGGTCTAAACACTTTACTACAAACCTCTCTCCTCTCTTCCCAGAATGCATCAGCGGGTGTCAGTCGGATGTTGCTAGGCAACAAGTGTGACATCGAAGCCAAGAGGAAGGTTTCAAAGGACACAGGAGAGAAGGTAAGGACACAGGAGAGAAGGTAAGGACGCAGGAGAGAAGGTAAGGACACAGGAGAGAAGGTAAGGACACAGGAGAGAAGGTAAGGACACAGGAGAGAAGGTAAGGACACAGGAGAGAAGGTAAGGACACAGGAGAGAAGGTAAGGTGACGAGGCCTTTCTGCTTCATTTTGATTTACTGTTCTCATTAGAGGCTGCAGGGACACATGTCTGACTCTAGAGGTGCCCTTGAGCAACACATTGGCCCTAAGATCTGACCAGTACAACCACAGTCTGATACTGTTGCACTGGCAGCTGACCAGTACAACCACAGTCTGATACTGTTGTACTGGGAGCTGACCAGTACAACCACAGTCTGATACTGTTGTACTGGGAGCTGACCAGTACAACCACAGTCTGATACTGTTGTACTGACCAGTACAACCACAGTCTGATACTGTTGCACTGGGAGCTGACCAGTACAACCACAGTCTGATACTGTTGTACTGACCAGTACAACCACAGTCTGATACTGTTGCACTGGGAGCTGACCAGTACAACCACAGTCTGATACTGTTGCACTGGGAGCTGACCAGTACAACCACAGTCTGATACTGTTGTACTGACCAGTACAACCACAGTCTGATACTGTTGTACTGGGAGCTGACCAGTACAACCACAGTCTGATACTGTTGTACTGGGAGCTGACCAGTACAACCACAGTCTGATACTGTTGTACTGGTGGGATCTGACCAGTACAACCACAGTCTGATACTGTTGTACTGACCAGTACAACCACAGTCTGATACTGTTGTACTGGGAGCTGACCAGTACAACCACAGTCTGATGCTGTTGTACTGACCGGTACAACCACAGTCTGATACTGTTGTACTGGGAGCTGACCAGTACAACCACAGTCTGATGCTGTTGCACTGGGAGCTGACCAGTACAACCACAGTCTGATGCTGTTGTACTGGTGGGAGCTGACCAGTACAGCCACAGTCTGATGCTGTTGTACTGGTGGGAGCTGACCAGTACAACCACAGTCTGATACTGTTGTACTGACCAGTACAACCACAGTCTGATACTGTTGTACTGACCAGTACAACCACAGTCTGATACTGTTGTTGTATAATAAAAGTTCTAAAAGATTATAAAAGCGTATTGCAGTACAGAAGTGCAGTTTAGATGCGCAAATTTATCCTAATATAAATCAAAATCATCTAAGCTTAAGAGGAAATGGAAATTAATACAAAAATTAATACAAAAAAATCGTGAGCGGAAAATGCCAGCTTCTGTTACTCGGATTTCTGGAGGTGTAGTTCTAGAGTCAGACAGACAGATAGTTGTCTAGCGACGTGTGTGTGTGTGTGTGTGTGTGTGTGTGTGTGTGTGTGTGTGTGTGTGTGTGTGTGTGTGTGTGTGTGTGTGTGTGTGTGTGTGTGTGTGTGTGTGTGTGTGTGTGTGTGTGTGTGTGTGTGTGTGTGTGTGTGTGTGTGTGTGTGTGTGTGTGTGTGTGTGTGTGTGTGTGTGTGTGTGTGTGTGTGTGTGTGTGTGTGCGTGTGTGTAGTGTATCATAAACACCTTATCACTCTATCAGCGCTGGGGTTCGCTGCGATAAGGAACAGGATGTTGTGTAATCACTGGCGTGTTCTCTCCTTCACAGCTCGCAAAGGATCATGGGATACGCTTCTTTGAGACCAGCGCAAAGTCCAGCATCAATGTGGAAGAGGTGATCTGTCACAATCATTACATCATCGCCCATTCACAATTAGCGTTGCTGTAATCGTCATAATCATTCCCATGTTGAATTTTTTCTTTTTACATTTTTCAAACTTGTTTTTCTCCAAAAATAGCAGAAATTGCTGCTCTACATTCAGATCACTGTAGACATAGCACTCTATAGTGAATACATGGTTTCATTATATAGATCTTCCACTGTTAGTTTCAGACAGACGAATACAAGAAGACTCACCCCGTTTCTGTTTTCCTCCCAGAATTTTCCCCAGTGAGGGGTGGGAGAGGCTGGACAGCAGACGGCTGGATTTTGAATTTCTCTAACTATAAACTTTCATGACAGCAGAACAGCCTAAGTACAAATATAATTTATGAAAAGCTACTACAGTGAAGTCTGTTCACAGAAGTTGTTGTAGGATATGTGGGGATTATCTGACGAGGTACCATTTGAGGGGGCAAAACCTTACATAATACTAAATAATACGAAATTGTTTATAGGGTCAATATAAGTAATATAATATAGCCTTTCCACAGGAGTATCTTTTTATATTTTTCTAAAAAGAATACAAACAGCCAATAGCATATTACAAAGTTATCCCCCTCACTGGGGAAAATTCCGGGAGGAAAGACGGGCACGCACCGGGGTGAGTCTTCTTGTTACCAGACAGACAGACAGACAGACAGACGTGTCATTTTGTCGAGTCATGTGTGCTGACCATTCCTCTTATATGAGCCGTGAACGATGTGATGTTTGAGATGTTTGCTCACACACAGGCTGTCTGTGTGGCGTAGTAGAGGGGGCGACGTTTAATCCCCTGACCTGTGGCCCCTTTAACGAGGAGGAATGCATGCACTTTCTCCCTTTTAAAATGTACTTTGTGGGTGATTTGTCGCGCTTGTCACGTTATAGTCACTTCAAAGGACGGGGGGGAGTGTTTGCTGTTACTCAGTCATGGACTAAGAATTAAACTCCAGTGCATTACATATTATTGTGAAGTCACTCCTGTCTGTGATTGCTGATTGGACAGGACATCATATTGTCCAATCAGAAAACGGAGCAGAAAATAAAAGGGTTTAGGTGACACGACAGTTTTCTGCCCTATAGAACAACAGTGTGTTGCCAAGTTTGCCAACAGCAAGTATAGCAACCACACTAATACTGTATGCTACCGTTAACCCATTTAGGCCCCACGTCAAAATAAAAAAAAAGGTCTTCTAAATTATGACAATTTTCTGAAAATGTTTCTATATCAGCGGTGCTCAATATTTCATGTCAAGGACCCCAAAAATTATATGTATTTGGCCGCCGACCCCCACCCATCGCAAAATATGTTGTTTCAAGGACCCCCCCCCCCCCCAGAAGCAAATATTTGAGTTAAAGACTTTCGCTCTGAAATAATATATAGGCACATTTTTACGATTTTTCTAAAATAGCTAAAGTATATAAAACACCAAATGGGGTTCCCCGCCCTAAATGGGTTAACCCATTCTGACCCGAGATCAGATTCATACGAGGTTTCCACCGGACACACACTGGTCTGATCAACCCATTCTGACCTGAGATCAGATTCTATAAAAATGTCAGTCGTTTTTCGATTTAAAAAAAAATAGCAGACCTAGAAGCTCGTAGCGCGCCACTCGGTGGCGCGATACGAGCTTGTAGGTCTGCTATTTTTAAATAGCTAAAGCACGTTCCCGTTCAGAATGGGTTAATCAAGGCTATTAGCGTGACGTATGTTTGATGATTATGCCACTTGGGACACACAGCTGCGTTGAATAAGAGCCCCTGTTGTTCTTCTGCAGGACTCCAGAGTTATATTATCTCTGCTGCCGATCAGTCTCTGAATAAATCAGTTTATTCTGGAAAATCAACGCCGGCACGCTCGTCTGCACTTCCCACTGCTAACCTGACAGAGGCAGTTAGACAGGCAGACAGACAGACAGACAGGCAGGCAGGAATGCAGGCAGGCAGACAGGCAGACAGGCAGACAGACAGGCAGGCAGTTAGGCAGGCAGACAGGCAGGCAGACAGACAGGCAGGCAGACAGACAGACAGACAGGCAGACAGTAATTTACAGTAAGCAAGAACAACACATGGTAATTCATCAAATACATTAAAAATAGTCATCATGCATCAGACTTAAGCTAAGAAGCTGTCTGTCTGTCTGTCTGTCTGTCTGTCTGTCTGTCTGTCTGTCTGTCTGTCTGTCTGTCTGTCTGTCTGTCTGTGTCTGTCTGTCTGTCCTTCTGACACATTGACACTCATATATGCAATTAAACACAGATTTAAATGTCTTATCTATGTTCAAACTACATTCACTTTAACCCAGTCTCTCTGCCTCACCCTCTCTCGCTCTGTCTGTCTCTCTCTCTCTCTCTCTCTCTCTCTCTCTCGGTCTCTCTCTCTCTCTCTCTCTCTGTCTCTCTACCATGTCATGTGACTACAGTCCTTCCTGTCCCTGGCGAGAGACATTCTACACAAGTCCAGTAAGAAGCCGGTGAGTCGCTGTGACCTTTGACCTTAGTTTCCCTGTGTTCACCACTCCTATCGGTCTATATTATGGGCCATTATTTGCCTTTGGTTTCTGCGTCGTTATGCAGCCAATATCTCCTGATCTAAACCAATCTGCACCGTCAGTGATAATGACCTGTATGTGTTCTCCTGATCTAAACCAATCTGCACCGTCAGTGATAATGACCTGTATGTGTTCTCCTGATCTAAACCAATCTGCACCGTCAGTAATAATGACCTGTATGTGTTCTCCTGATCTAAACCAATCTGCACCGTCAGTAATAATGACCTGTATGTGTTCTGATCTAAACCAATCTGCACCGTCAGTAATAATGACCTGTATGTGTTCTCCTGATCTAAACCAATCTGCACCGTCAGTGATAATGACCTGTATGTGTTCTCCTGATCTAAACCAATCTGCACCGTCAGTGATAATGACCTGTATGTGTTCTCCTGATCTAAACCAATCTGCACCGTCAGTAATAATGACCTGTATGTGTTCTGATCTAAACCAATCTGCACCGTCAGTAATAATGACCTGTATGTGTTCTCCTGATCTAAACCAATCTGCACCGTCAGTGATAATGACCTGTATGTGTTCTCCTGATCTAAACCAATCTGCACCGTCAGTGATAATGACCTGTATGTGTTCTCCTGATCTAAACCAATCTGCACCGTCAGTAATAATGACCTGTATGTGTTCTCCTGATCTAAACCAATCTGCACCGTCAGTAATAATGACCTGTATGTGTTCTCCTGATCTAAACCAATCTGCACCGTCAGTAATAATGACCTGTATGTGTTCTCCTGATCTAAACCAATCTGCACCGTCAGTGATAATGACCTGTATGTGTTCTCCTGATCTAAACCAATCTGCACCGTCAGTGATAATGACCTGTATGTGTTCTCCTGATCTAAACCAATCTGCACCGTCAGTAATAATGACCTGTATGTGTTCTTAACAGTGAAATAATGATCTGTTTAATCAGTGTGCAATCTTAACTCTTTGTGTCGTCAACAGGGTGTAATTTTAACCCTTTGTGTCCATTTTAACTCTTTGTCATCAACAGGGTGTAATTTTAACCCGTTGTGTCATCAACAGGGTGTAATTTTAACTTTTTGTATCCATTTTGACTCTTTGTCATCAACATGGTGTAATTTTAACCCGTTGTGTCGTGGACAGGGTGTAATTTTAACCCGTTGTGTCATCAACAGGGTGTAATTTTAACTTTTTGTATCCATTTTGACTCTTTGTCATCAACAGGGTGTAATTTTAACCCGTTGTGTCATCAACAGGGTGTAATTTTAACTTTTTGTATCCATTTTGACTCTTTGTCATCAACATGGTGTAATTTTAACCCGTTGTGTCCATTTTAACTCTTTGTCATCAACAGGGTGTAATTTTAACCCGTTGTGTCATCAACAGGGTGTAATTTTAACTTTTTGTATCCATTTTGACTCTTTGTCATCAACATGGTGTAATTTTAACCTGTTGTGTCGTTCACAGGGTGTAATTTTAACCCGTTGTGTCGTCCACAGGGTGTAATTTTAACCCTTTGTGTCGTCCACGGGGTGTAATTTTAACCCTTTGTGTCGTCCACGGGGTGTAATTTTAACCCTTTGTGTCGTCCACGGGGTGTAATTTTAACCCTTTGTGTCGTCCACGGGGTGTAATTTTAACCCTTTGTGTCATTCACAGGGCCCTACGGGTCGAGAGGTGAAGATCACGAGCGCCACAGTGAAGAAGAGGTCGAACTGTGTGCTCTTATAGAAACACACACACACACACACACTCACCACTACACCAACACTGCAGTATTAATGACAAAGACAAACTGTAAGTGCTCTGGCTCCATCTGCTGGCCACAGACAAAACCCCAAACAAATGAAAACCTATGTTTTAAACCAACCAGTATTCCATTGTGTTTAACCCATTCTGACCTGAGATCAGATTCATACGAGGTTTCCGCCGGACACACACTGGTCTGATGAACCCATTCTGACCTGAGATCAGATTCTAAAAATGTCAGTCGCTCTTCGATAAAAAAAAAAATAGCAGACCTACAAGCTCGTATCGCGCCACTCGGTGGCGCGATATGAGCTTGTAGATCTGCTATTTTTAAATAGCTAAAGCATAACATGATGCTGACACCAAAATGGGTGCCCGTTCAGAATGGGTTAAAAGAGATTCACTCAATCATATGTTTGTATTCCCCGCATGGAATCTTATCGCTAAAAAAATACTAATCTCCTTTGACATTTGGGTCATTCTGCAAGCCACAATATTGTTGGTTATTTTGTGGACCAGTTTGAAAACTGCCTGTAAACCTCTTTCTACACTGTTTTTTTTTATATTAATATCATTTTTTTGTCGTCATATTTTGATCTTTTCCCGATGTCTGGCGTCCCTCTCTTGGGTGCCGACCCGCTAGTTGTGAAACACTAAGGCTAAGAGGCAGTGGCGTGCACAGATAGACACTAGGGGGTGCTAGAGCACCCCCTGCCCTTTCTTTTTTTCTCCTAAATTTGTAGTGTGTGGACCATGCGGTGACATTGATCAAATCTTGATAAAAAAACGCTTCTACTATATTATTTAGGCGCCCACAATCTAAAGCTATGGTTCTATGTCAGTGGTTCTTCGATTAAGAGCTTGTAGATCTGCTATTTCTCAATAGCTAAAGCACCAAAATGGGTTCCTGCCCCAAAATGCGCTGCACAAGGTGCCCTGTTTTTCACTTGAGCCCCTCTAAATGTCTGTGCACGCCACTGCTAAGAGGACCACAAATGATGTCGTTCGTTACATCGGTGGTTGTCAAAGTAGGGTCCAGGGACCCTCAGGGTTTCCGCGAGGCGCTTCCAAATGGACCCTTTATTTACAGGTCTGGAACTACTGAAAGCGTACAGTTGGTCCATTTAGTTCCATTTGTACACTCTCAAGAGTTATGGGGGACGTCCTTGAAAATATAACGTTTGAGAACCTGTGTTACATTTTGTATGACCAAACATGATATAAAATAAGTCTTACATGACTGCGTGAACATTCCTCCGTTCAAAGCTACCGTTGGCTGTTTTAGCGCTATTGGCTATTTTACAACTAAAAGAAGAACTATAGTGTACCGTGTGCCATGTCATCTATTATTTTTTATTTTTTTTAAGATATTTTTTTGCGGCTTACGCCTTTTATTGATTTTTGAAGGGACAGACAGTAGGCTGACAGGAAACGGGAGAGAGATGGGGGGATGACATGCAGTAAAGGCCGTGTCGGGCTCGGGAGTCGAACCCGCGGCACACTGCGACTGGATTACCAGTCCGGTGCCCAGACCGTTACGCTACGGCCTGGGCCCATGTCATCTATTCTAACAGGTTCTGCTGGGTTTCCATGATGCGCTACGGCTTTTGTTTCAAAAAGGTTCTCCAGAATCTAATTTTGGGCCCTGCTCAGGAGTCAGGAGGTAGTTAGTACTAACCCTAAGTTTTTGCAAAGAATTCAGCGAACTTGGTCCTTTCAAATAACTGCATACAATGCAGTTATCATTAAAGGACCACTTCACCACTTTTCAACCTATCTTCGTATAATTGGTCCTCACTAATGTTCATGATAAAATACCGCCGTTTGTTACTGTCTGTGTCTCATAGGAGGGCTGTGGGCAGTTCAGAAACCCGTCCACCAGTGACATAATCGTTAGGCAGATTAAAAAAAAAAGTATATACTGTATATATATATATTCGCATTGCAACTTTTCAGGAATAGAAAACCTGCTGTTCTATATTAGCTTGGATTCCCCATCACTGGTTTCTGAACCGCCCATAGCCCTCATATGAGACACAGACAAGTGTCAGGTAGAAAGAAATGGTTATATCGTGGTCATTATTGAGGAGTGAGGACCAATTATATGGGTTGAAAAGTGGTGAAGTGTGTGTGTGTGTGTGTGTGTGTGTGTGTGTGTGTGTGTGTGTGTGTGTGTGTGTGTGTGTGTGTGTGTGTGTGTGTGTGTGTGTGTGTGTGTGTGTGTGTGTGTGTGTGTGTGTGTGTGTGTGTGTGTGTGTGTGTGTGTGTGAGAGAGTGTGTGCTGCATTAGTTCTACAACTAATTATCCCTAGGTTGAAATGATTCATCCAGCTATTCACCAGACATTCAAAATGTGTAAAATGTGATTCAACTTTACAACTTTTAATTTAAACCTACTAGAGGTCCTGATAAGATAGAAAACCAGCAGTATTAGAGGTCCTGGTAGGAGATAAAAACCCGGCATAGCAGTATCAGACGTCCTGGTAAAAGACCAGTATTAGAGTTTCAGATAAAAACCATCAGTATTACAGGTCCTGGTAGGTAGATACAACCATCAGTACTAGGTCCTGGTAAACCCTCCCAGTAGGACCTGGGTTGGTAGAGGAAGGCGCGTGTTGTGTGTCTGCGTGGAGGACAGAATGTGGAAGAGAGGAACAGAGAAGAGAAGAGAATAAGAGAGGAACAGAGAAGAGAAGAGAATAATAGGGGATTCACACTATGGTCCCGGGTGCGCACTCGGGACCACTTGGCAGATGTTGTGGTTTAGTGTGAATGATGCGTACCGTTCCCGGGAGCGGATCGCCCAACCGTCCCCGGGACCGCATGGGGGGCGGGTCTCTGGACCGTTGAAGTGTATTCAGATACGGATCGTTCCAATGTGAATGCATGCGTACCTAAAGAAGGAAGTGGACTGTTTTTTTTTTTAATGAACGTGACATGATCTCTAGTCGACGAGCCAAGCGTCAACAAAAAAAACACAGCCGCTGCACGATGCGTAACACCAGCGCATTTCTCAACGCCGCCCTTCTCCTGTTGAATCTGCTTATACGCGCAGCACAGCGCTGATCTTATTCTGCGGACTACACGTGGCTCTTGGGCTTTGCTTGGCACAGTTTCCAAAGTAAAACAAAATAATAATAATGCTAAAGTAGAATCCATATAGCAAACTAATACACTGGAGCACAGAACTGACTGACACAGTGAATAGCAGGCAGGCTGACAGTGAAGTAGTATAACGGCAAAAAGCCAAAGAGGCAATGCAATTCAGTCTGTCTGGATTCATTTGAGACAATGTCGCACAGTTGATGGTCAGTGTCCGTGCGCGCCAGCCATCAAGCACACCGTCATCAGGAGGATTAAACTGTGTTATGCAAGTGTACCCGGGTGCGCTGTTGAATCTCGGGCAATGTGAATCATGGCCATCGGGGACCAGGCAACCGTATTCGGAAACGGTTCCAATGAAACGGATTCAGTGTGAATCCCCTATATGAGAGCAACAGATAAGAGAAGAGAATAAGAGAGGAACAGAGAAGTGCAATAATATGAACCCATGAGTGAACGTCGGAGAGGATGTAGGACGGATGGATGGATGGAGGTGAGAGAATATAATATAAGGGCAGATTCACACTATATGGTCCCGGATGGATGCACACTTGGCAGATGTTGTGTTAAGTGTGAATGATGCGTATATAGCGTTCCCGGGAGCAGATCACCCAACCGTTCCCGGGAGCGCATGGAGGGCGTCCCGGGACGGATTTAAGTGCGACGGATACAGATCGATGCAATGCATGAACGCATTGAATACAGTTAAAAGTGGAAGAATCAGTGGAAGAATCAAGGCCAATGTGAGTCATGGCCAGCGGGGTGCCAGGCAATACAATTTACAATTTAGGCATTTAGCAGACGCTCTTAATCCAGAGCGATTTACATTTAGCAAGAACAAAAAGCATGGGAATACATCACAGATACACAATAATATTCAGGAACAGTTTGAATCGAACAGACTCGAGTGTGAATCTGCCCTTTAAGACAGCATTGAAGCGAGGACAAGGAGAGAGAGAGAGAGAGAGAGAGATGGTGAGGGAGGAGTCGATATGAAGGGAGGATAACTGGAGGAGGCGAGAGGGGAGGAGGAGAGGAAAGATACGAGAGGAAGAAGAAATATTATAATGATCCTTTTTCTTTCTTTTCTTTTTAGTTTTCTTTACTTTGATTGATCTAATATATAATCCCATTCAGAAGAACCTCTGAGTGGATTCCGTGTATAATATTTTTCACTCTGCTTTTCTTTCACGACCCGTTGAAACATTCCGTGTGTGTGTGTGTGTGTGTGTGTGTGTGTGTGTGTGTGTGTGTGAGTGCCGTATGGAACCAACCTGTATAGGACACGTCTGTAATACATCTGTCATGTGTATAGTTTGTTTACAGTATGCTGCTTCCTGAATAAAAGGAATTAAGTTTTAAAAACATGTGCGTGTTCGTTTGCGTGTGTGTGTGCGTGTGCTTACATTTAATATTTCAATTTTAACTGCAACAGTAAATTACACACAAATCATTATACTGCCTGTATCTAAAGCTGTCTGTCTTTAGATACGCCCGCAAAACGAGGAACAATTTAACCCATTCTGACCTGAGATCAGATTCATACGAGGTTTCCGCCGGACACACACTGGTCTGATGAACCCATTCTGACCTGAGATCAGATTCTAGAAATGTCAGTCGCTCTTCGATTTTTCAAAAATAGCAGACCTACAAGCTCGTATCGCGCCACTCGGTGGCGCGATATGAGCTTGTAGATCTGCTATTTTTCAATAGCTAAAGCATAACATGATGCTGAACACCAAAATGGGTGCCCGGTCAGAATGGGTTAAACACATTTTATATTTGGTTCATTGCAAAACAGCCGATCTACAAGCTTGGCTGAACATTTAAAAAAATGATGTGAGGAATTTTGAATTCACTAAGCAATTTACACTCCTATTCTGAGCGTACCGGGATTTCCGACCATTACTATTAGGATTGGGACATCCCTATAGTATCAATATTATATCAATAACATGATATTAGACTGGAAATTGTCTGTGATTTTGGATAATTGTACTATTGTGATATGGCATAATTATGCAAGTGTTCTATAAAAATATAAATATCGGATCGGGAAAAATCGGTATCGGCAGTTACTCAAAACCAAATCGCATGGGGAGCAAAAAAATGTGATCGGGACATGGCCTAATTTCTATGTTATGTGTATTTTCAAATAGCCAAACAAAGTATATATACTGTAATATAAAGTATATATACTGTAATAGAAAGTAGGCTATATATAATGTAATAGGGCTGAAGTGTGTTTTTTTTTTTTGTAATCTAAATCTAAAAAGTATAGCATAACTAAAGTTTTAAATTAATTCCAGGAGTAAAAGAGGCCATTGTGTTGCAGTATAAATAATGATCTGGTGCCACACTGCCACCCACAGGTTGGAACAGGTCAGTACGTTCACTTTCCACAACACTGCCCCCTTCCTTCAAAACAAGCAAATCACCAGATAAGTAAGCCTGGGACCGAGGCTAGCAAATCACTGGCTTCCTTAGTTCATTCTGACCTGAGATCAGATTCATACGAGGTTTCCACTGGACACACACTGGTCTGATTAACCCATTCTGACCTGAGATCAGATTCTAAAAATGTCAGTCGTTCTTCGATTTTTCAAAAATAGCAGACCTACAAGCTCGTATCGCGCCACTCGGTGGCGCGATATGAGCTTGTAGATCTGCTATTTTTCAATAGCTAAAGCATAACATGATGCTGACACCAAAATGGGTGCCCGGTCAGAACGGGTTAAAACCAGTATGAACATTGTCATTGTCAGCGGATCGAAAGGAGAGAAGGTGATTGCCTAACCTCCTTGTACCTCCTCCTCTGATCTTGTATTTCGACCTGTACATACTGTAAGTTATCATGTTTTTTGAGATATCTCAATTATTGTCATTGTTGTGTTTGTGAATTAATGCATCGACCCAAATGGAAACAATTTGCATAGTATTGTGTGTCTGTGCTATCCTTTTGGACCAATGTGCTTTGACTGTACGCTGTACTGTTTGCATTTTCTATTGGCTAACAACATTTATAAAATTGTCAATCAATCAAAACACATGACCAGTGCTGACACTGTAAGCATGTTGATATGACATTGATCTAACGTAATAAATGTGTAATCTCAGGGGCTGAGCACCTGGTGATCCATGTGTGGCTCAAAGGTTCACTCACTATTTCATTTCTACACCAAAAAGAGACCTTCAAAGTGTTTTCCCCAAACTTACACAAATAGCCTACATTATGATTATGAATGAATCACTGAAAGAAAAACAAAACAACAACAAAGAAAGACAAGGGGCCATATGTCATGTGTGGGTCAAAGAGCATATAGGACTGCGTTGGACCAAACACATGATCTGTGCTGACAGTGTGTAAACATGTTGATTAAATATACATGTGTAATCTAATCTCAGGGGCTGACATGGTGATAATTATGTGGCTCACTCACTATTTCATTTCAACACCAAAAAGAGACATTCAGTGTTTTCCCCCAAACTTACACAAAGACATTTTGAATGAATCACTGATCAAGCCCTATTTCATGAAAACAAATGATTGAAAATAGCACACAAATGCTCACAAGCTTGTATAGGTATAAATATAGGGCTAAAGAAGTGGTTAAACTGTTCCTTGTTTTGAGGACCTCTGAAAGACCCCATGAGGGACCCCTGGGGTTCCACAGGCCGCACTTTGAGAACCACTGCTCTAAAGATGACCACACACACGCACGCACACATGCACGCACGCACACACATACACACACACACACACACACACACTCGCACGTTTGTATTAATACTTGTGAAGACATCAACATTTTTGGACAGCCATTATGATATTATTTAACTGTAAGCCTAAAGAAAATGACATAAATCTTTACTCTAATTCCAAATCTAACCTCTAAATGTCACTACTTTTAGTTTTATTAGTCATTGTGGATTTTCTTTCTTCTTTTTTTAACAAATTGACATGAGCCACCAGTTAAGGAGATATGGCTTATAGTCAGTAATATGTCTTGAGATATCAGGCCTGAAAAGTTCACTTCTGTGATCTGTGATATTTGATCACCTATCTATCCCAGCCTTCCCAGGATGCATTGCTGAAAGGTCAGCCTTCCCAGGATGCATTGCTGAAAGGTCAGCCTTCCCAGGATGCATTGCTGAAAGGTCAGTAGAATTGTTATAGGCTCGAAAGGTCATGTCCACTAAGGTCATGTCCACTATGGTCATGTCCACTAAGGTCATGTCCACTAAGGTCATGTCCACTAAGGTCATGTCCACTATGGTCATGTCCACTAAGGTCATGTCCACTAAGGTCATGTCCACTAAGGTCATGTCCACTATGGTCATGTCCACTGGTGTAAGGCAGGGGTTCTCAACGTTTTTGGTCGGGGACACCCGGAAATGCTTTGGCAATGTCTCCCCCTCCCGACCCCCAATATAAATTGACCGCTACAATAACCTTAATAATAGAGACAATACACCATAAATGAATACTGAGACATAATATATATAAATAATTTGGGGACCACCCCAAAATAATTTGGCGACCCCCCGAGGGGTCGCGACCCATGGGTTGAGAACCCCTGGTGTAAGGAACCTTAAGACATCTTTTAAGCTTCGGAGCTTACTTCAGTGTGCGGGCCTTCATGGGCTCCATCTTGCGCCACCCCTTATCCCTAAACTTATTTGCCATTCTTTACTATTTTAAAACATTTAAAAATGTTCCAGCCCCTTTCCCTGTCCTTCGGCCCCCATCTCCCTTTGGCATGTGGAAGAAAGCTCTGGGGGGTTTCAGCCCCTTTCCCTGCCTCGCCGCCTGTGTTAACCTGTCCTGAACTCTCCAGCACCCACTTCCCATTCTTGTCCCCTCATGTTCCTCTCCTGTCCCTCTCCCCATTTAATTGGACTTTGTGGGACGTCAGGAGCCGTCCTTAGAGGGGAGGTACTGTCACGGTCTCAGACTTTGCTCATCTAGATGTTGTTTTTCTATGTTATGTTCTACTTGTTTTGATTCTATGTTCTGTTTATCTAGCTGTTGCATGTCTATGTTCTTGTTCTAGTTGTTTTGGTTCTATGTTCTTGTCTTCCCCATGTGTTTCTCATGTGTAATCAGCCCTCCTGTGTATATTAGTCTTGTTCCCCATGTGTTTCTCATGTGTAATCAGCCCTCCTGTGTATATTAGTCTTGTTCCCCAGGTGTTTCTCATGTGTAATCAGCCCTCCTGTGTATATTAGTCTTGTTCCCCAGTCAGTCCTTGTCGGTTCATTGTTTAGTGTCACTGTGCATTTGTGATTTCTGTTCTGTTCACCTGTTAAATAAAATACCCAACCATGGGTTTTGATCACTACTCCTGCCTGGCTGTCCTGCATTTGGGTCCTCACCACCACCACCACCAGATTGTGATACAAAGACTGTTAACTGTGAGTGGACGACCCAATTAAGCATTACACTTGTTTACAAGAGGGTCCAGTCCACCATGTTCAATTCATCAAAACATTTAGAGACGTACAAATAGACACTTAATTCTATATATCACAATTTCATTCACCTTCCTGTTTTCCTCACCTTGAACTCTTATTGCTCATTGGGCTGCATGCCTATTGTATTCGCTACATTTAAATAATAAATGTAGCGAATACATCTGAAAACAATTGAGGGTGTAGGAGCCGATCTACAATAGGCCATCACATCATGCCATGTCTAACATTCCTGTTAGTGTGCTTTGTCGCCCCCTACAGACATGGCAGAGAGGACATCAATTACCTGGCCATCAGAGTGCCAGGTGTTGTTGATTGGAGGTTCACAGTTTTTTTTTTTACGTCTGGTTTTTGTTCTACACCTCCTTCTATTCTGAGTTACAGTTTATATGCTAAAAGTATCTTTATTTTTGTTTTCAAGTTGGATCAAATAAACCTTTTGAGTTCAACTTTAATTCCTCATTTCCATTTTTTGGTCACGTCTGCTGCACAAAGCCAGTCAGTTGGAAAAAGGTACTCTCAGTCAACCACAACAGGAACAAAAGGTGGGGAAGGGGAAATAGAATGTTGATTATCTCCCCCTGCATACATCTGACAGGATTTACCTGAGGCGTTTATTGTCTTGTTTGTTTGTTTGATTGTTTGTTTGGTATTGCGGCGGCCTACTTTTAGTTTTAGGCCTATACTTAAAGTTACTTACTTACTTACTTACTTACTAATACTGTACTGTCTTACTTACTTACTTACTATACTTACTTACTTACTTACTTATACTTACTTAGCCTACTTGTGAAAGAGCTAATAGAGCATAGCAATGGGCGTGGTTTTCTGGACAGTCTGAGATAGAGATTTGCATTTATATAAATTATTTTAAAGATGGAGTGCCACCATTTTTTTCCACCCTAAAACATGATCATCAGGTATTATTACAATATAAGGGGGAAGAACTTTTTCCAAAAAGTGTACAGTATTTGTTAAAATTATGCTTTTATGTGGGCATGCCCACCAGTTCATTAAGTATGCCTGGTTTGCCTGGTGGGTGGTGATTGGGTGGTGATCCACCTGAACTGAAGCCACACCCACAGCTGTAGTTGTATGATAAAGGGGGAGGGGTTAGGGGAGGGGCTGATAGTGTGGTGTCACTATGTTACTGTTTATTTCATTGGCCCGTTTGACTGTCACGGGTTCAGCCTCCAGGAAGAAACCCTAAATACAAA
Source organism: Protomyctophum parallelum (assembly GCF_964188405.1). Classification (NCBI taxonomy): domain Eukaryota; kingdom Metazoa; phylum Chordata; class Actinopteri; order Myctophiformes; family Myctophidae; genus Protomyctophum; species Protomyctophum parallelum. The sequence continues at coordinate 6,804,553 of NC_139698.1, read as the reverse complement.
GTCAATACACCATTGCACATAAAAACAACTCCAGGGTGTCTAATGAAGTACTGTCACCTCATAGACACATGAAAAACTGGAAAAATACAAAAATTGTGGCACTCCATCTTTAAGTCTAGAATCAATCCATCCAGGATGGTGAATCATTCCATGACCATAAAACCTTTAATTCTGTGAAGGAAGAAAAAAAAAAGAAAACTGCTAAAGGGTATTTATTAAATGTAGAATATCATATCCTTAATTATCCAAACATTTTTGTTGTTTTATGGTCATGATTCTATAGCTGGCTTAACTACATAATTGATCCAATTGGTCCAGAAAACCACGCCCACTGCTATGCTAATTAGGTTGTAGGGTCACAGTATACTACAGGTCACCAATTTCGGTGTAACGTCAGCTAGGCCGTGGAACACCAGTAGCACAACACAGGAGGACAGCGAGGCTCTCTCTCTCTCTCTCTCTCTCTCTCTCTCTCTCTCTCTCTCTCTCTCTCTCTCTCTCTCTCTCTCTCTCTCTCTCTCTCTCTCTCTCTCTCACACACTCACACTCACACTCACACACACTCGCACGCACGCACGCGCGCTATACGGGATGCCCGCGTGACTGCGGGGAGGAGGAAGGAAGGAAGGAGGAGGAGGAGGCGCGTGAGCGCGAGGAGGGACCACCGCAAAAACCTCCGGTGATATGATGATGATGATGATGTTGGATGATGAAGAGACTGAAAAACCCCTAGCTAAAATAAAGCTGGTTAATATATATTAAGCCTATTTAATATATCTGGAACATATGTGTTTTATTTAGAATCAATAAGACCATTTGAAATTGATCCTATTATATTATAATTCATACAAATAATACATGAAGAATATTGATATAGTTCCATCATTGGCATTTGGTTGGTGGTGATCAGACGGTGGCTGCGGGGGTTTACTTTAAATCACATCCGGACGGTGTGTGTGTGTGTGTGTGTGTGTGTGTGTGTGTGTGTGTGCGTGCACACGCGTGCATGCGTGCGTGTGCGGTGGTGATGATACATCTGATCCTGTAGAAGAGAGAGAGAGAGAGAAGAAGAGAGAGATGCAGACCGGAACGACTGTGCCTGTTTCAGTCTAACCCATTCTGACCGGGCACCCATTTTGGTGTCGGCATCATGTTATGCTTTAGCTATTTAAAAATAGCAGATCTACAAGCTCATATCGCGCCACCGAGTGGCGCGATACGAGCTTGTAGGTCTGCTATTTTTGAAAAAAATCGAAGAACGACGGACATTTTTAGAATCTGATCTCAGGTCAGAATGGGTTCATCAGACCAGTGTGTGTCCGGCGGAAACCTCGTATGAATCTGATCTCAGGTCAGAATGGGCTAGCAGAGAGGATCATCATGCTGCTGTATAGCAGCCATCATACAGTATACATACAGTAGGCCCTGCTGCCTGCCTGCCTGCCTGCGCACAGAGCATCACACACACACACACACACACACACACACACCGGGGCTCCGTTACCGCAATGCTACGAAGCTACGGAGGGGAGAGAGGAGGAGGAGGAGTGATGGTGGAGGTGGAGGTGGAGGAGGCGGTGATGGTGATGTCTGGAGGAGGAGGAGGAGGAGGAGGAGGTGGAAGCTGGGAGGACCGGAGAGGAGGAGACACTCGTTCCGAGGCTGCTGCTGCCGCCACTGCTGCTGTGGGAAATTATTCCCCCCCGGTTTGCCGTTTTTAAAATGTTTCGCTGTTTTATATTTCATTCCTCCCATGGGTGGAGCAGGATTGCTGTTTCAAAGGTAACCTGGTGACTGCTGTAGTGTAGAGAGAGGGCCTGTATGTGTGTAGTAGTAAGTAGTAGCCTATACTGGACCGCGGACAACAACAACATAGACGAACTGATGTTCATAGTAAACACATGAGAGCACGACATGATTATTTACATACAAGTGCACTAGTTAGAACGGCGTCTACTACTTAACATCATGTGATAACGGAGGAGTAGCGCAGCGTGTGGGTTATAGCTGTGTTAGTGTGTGTTTTTCTCTTCTGTGGGGGTGTGTGTGTGTGTGTTGATATAGCTATACTATTATAGACCGTTTCATATCGCCCACCGTGCTGAGCCGGTGTTTGTGGGGCAGCGATGCGCGGACATTAGCGCTGGGCACCGTCCGGCGGTCTCGGCTTGGGTTGGCACGAGCAGCGGATTCCGAGAAGCACCCCGGCCACTGCCTCCTCCTGCTGCAACCATCCATCCATCCATCCATCCATCCGTCTCTCCTGGAACCTTCAGACGTCGATGGCCCCCAACAACAACACCCACTGAAGTTTACGCCTTGAAGGACGTTTTTTTTCTTTCCAAAGTAAACATTCATTGATTATCTCGCGGCCAGAAGGCCAGGGCATCTGCTCAGGTCTTGACCCTTCACCGCCAACGCACACACACACACGCACACACACACACACACACACACACACACACACACACACACACACACACACACACACACACACAGAGAGACATCATGCCTTCGCCGTCAGACTCCAGCAGCGTGGCCTCCGCCTCGGGGTCGCGCGGCTGGTCCGACAGCCGGAGGGGGATGTCGGGCCGCGGGCAGAGCGGAGCTCGGCTGCTGCTGTACCTGGGCCTGTGTCACCTGGGCCTGGGCGCCATGGTCCTGGCCTTCTCCTTCACCAGCATGGCCTTCACCTCCTCCGCCCGCGTCCGGCAGTCCTGTCCCTTCTGGGCCGGCTTCTTCGTAAGTATAGAAAGAAAAAAAGTTCCAACTCTCTCTCTCTCTCTCTCTCTCTCCCGAAAAGAGTCACGACGTGACGTTGAAATGTGGCGTGGAGATCAGATTCATACGAGGTTTCCACTGGACACACACTGGGTCTGATGAACCCATTCTGACCTGAGATCAGATTCTAAAAATGTCAGTCGTTCTTCGATTTTTCAAAAATAGCAGACCTACAAGCTCGTATCGCGCCACTCGGTGGCGCGATATGAGCTTGTAGATCTGCTATTTTTAAATAGCTAAAGCACGACATGATGCCAACACCAAAATGGGTGCCCGGTCAGAATGGGATATATACCGCTTCCACGTCACTTTTCAGCGTTTCAATGGGTCCTTTTTCGACTACAAGAACTAAAGTGAACCGTGCCGTGCTGTGCTGTGAAACATATTTCACAGGTTCTGCATGCGTTTCCGTCGTATCTGGGAACCAATAATTCTATACAATATCTCAGGTTATTGAACAAATGTACAGTTTACAAATGTAAACTGTTGTATTCTGTCTGTCTTAATTATCTGCAGTCAATTTGTCTACAAGGGCTGCCTTTGTCATTCAAAGTCAGGGTGTCGAGATGGTTTGTTTACGGTTTACTGTCTGTTCCTACTGCAATTTGTGTAACAAATCATAACATGATGCTAACACCAAAATGGGTGCCCGTTCAGAATGGGTTAAGATATAAGGTTCTCAGAACCTGAGCCCTGCTCAGGAAGGAGTTCTGGGAACCCAGAACCGCACGACTTGTAGGCCTACTTTTCAAAAATGTTTCTAAAATAGTGTAAACATCCGATTTACAAGCTCAAAGCACATAGATTTGTAGATCGGCTTTTTTAAAATAGAGTTTGTATGATGTGCACTATACCCCTTCAGGGGGTAAAAATGTACATGAACAAAAATCGATCAGAGAACTTCACAGGTTCCGGAATGTTTCAGGTTCTGGATCTGGATGGTTCCTGGTTACCCTTCGTAGTGAAAAAGATCTTGCGAGTCACGTGACGCCAGTCCAGTCTCACACCCGTTTGCCTCAAACACGCGTGACGGATTTCACCGCGCAGCAGCACCAGCTTGACGGGTCTTGATCCCCTGCGTCAGACATCGAAAACGGACGCATGAAGTTATGATTTCTAGGACTCACACATGGAAGACAGTTGTCTCATGATTGACCTGAGGGGAGAGAGAGGGACGAGACAACTTCCATTCATTTCCTATGGAAGTCACATGTTTTTTTTTTTTTAAACCTGGGGGGGGGGGGGGGGGCAGCGGACTGACCTCATGCCTCCTTCTATGCATGAGGAGTCCAAGCTGCTTCTTTTCACCTGACAGAGGGGAATTTCCCCAGACGGACGTAGCGCGTGGAAGGGACACGTTATTCCGACCAGTTCCTTTCCCCTCCATCAGGCGCCCCGGCTGGCCAGGGGGGAGGTAGTTTTAGAGACCAGGATTACTGCATGTTTTTGTGAGGGTACCTACCCTAGGGGACACGGGGAGAACATGCAAACTCCACACAGAAAGGCCCTTTCGCCAACCCCCGCCTCGGATATGGGCACTGATGACACGGAGGAGGGAACACGCCGCCAGTGCCCACAGCGCCCCGAGCGGGAATCGAACCCAGGACCTTCTAGCTGTGAGGCGACAGCACTACCAACTGTGCCACCGTGCCCCAGTCACATGGTTTTGAAGAGACAGCCTTGTCGTATGGGGGGAGGGCAGAAGAGCAGCCTAGAGACAAGGCAGCCTCTTCAAAACCATGTGACTTCCATATGAAATGAATTGAAGCTGTCTCGCCACCTCCTCTCCTCTCCCCCCCAGGTCAATCATGAGACACATGTGTGACTTGAACAGCGAATTGAACAACTCTGAGTCGAGGCCCGCGAGGCACCCCTGAGCGAGGCCGGTAGCCGAGCAAGAGGGCGTGGAACACCTGCCTTCAATGCCTTGTTTTAAGTGTTGCGTGGTGCACGTGTCCACCTTTCACGAGTTGGGAGTGAGAACGCCGTACCCGCATTTCAGTGGGTCGAGTCGTGATGTGTGTTCGGTTGTGTTGATGTTTCACTGTGTGTTCATGTGTGTTTACAGATGTGTGGACGTGTGGACGTTTGTCAGATTGTGTTGATATGTTAAAGGCAAATATCCCTTAAAACATTATACTTGCTCTCTATAACTACAATTACAAAATTTATATTTTATTTCTTTCATAAATAGAGAATCTTTCATAGGGACTGCTCCCGTCACAGGTTGATGATGTCATATTATGTCCATGCGTGGTCTAGCCCAATGGAATGCATGGAATGCATTATGCTAATAAAAACAACTCAACAACTTCCTAAAGGTTATTCAAGGAAGCTTAGAGAAGGAAAGGTCATGGTCATGTGACTGCAGGGCACTTTCATGGACACTTTCATGGGAGCCAAATCTCGCACCGGAAGTTCCATGAATACATGGCAGTGAATGGAGCCGACCGGCTCCATTCACATGTGTACATTAATGTGTGCTGCCTGCTGTTTGCTAGGTGGTGTTGGTGTGTGTGTGTACATTAATGTGTGCTGCTGTTTGCTAGGTGGTGTTGGTGTGTGTACATTAATGTGTGCTGCTGTTTGCTAGGTGGTGTTGGTGTGTGTACATTAATGTGTGCTGCTGTTTGCTAGGTGGTGTTGGTGTGTGTACATTAATGTGTGCTGCTGTTTGCTAGGTGGTGTTGGTGTGTGTGTACATTAATGTGTGCTGCTGTTTGCTAGGTGGTGTTGGTGTGTGTGTACATGAATGTGTGCTGCTGTTTGCTAGGTGGTGTTGGTGTGTGTGTACATTCATGTGTGCTGCTGTTTGCTAGGTGGTGTTGGTGTGTGTACATTAATGTGTGCTGCTGTTTGCTAGGTGGTGTTGGTGTGTGTACATTAATGTGTGCTGCTGTTTGCTAGGTGGTGTTGGTGTGTGTGTGTACATTAATGTGTGCTGCTGTTTGCTAGGTGGTGTTGGTGTGTGTGTACATTAATGTGTGCTGCTGTTTGCTAGGTGGTGTTGGTGTGTGTGTGTACATTAATGTGTGCTGCTGTTTGCTAGGTGGTGTTGGTGTGTGTGTACATTAATGTGTGCTGCTGTTTGCTAGGTGGTGTTGGTGTGTGTGTGTACATTAATGTGTGCTGCTGTTTGCTAGGTGGTGTTGGTGTGTGTGTACATTAATGTGTGCTGCTGTTTGCTAGGTGGTGTTGGTGTGTGTGTACATTAATGTGTGCTGCTGTTTGCTAGGTGGTGTTGGTGTGTGTGTGTACATTAATGTGTGCTGCTGTTTGCTAGGTGGTGTTGGTGTGTGTACATTAATGTGTGCTGCTGTTTGCTAGGTGGTGTTGGTGTGTGTGTACATTAATGTGTGCTGCTGTTTGCTAGGTGGTGTTGGTGTGTGTGTGTACATTAATGTGTGCTGCTGTTTGCTAGGTGGTGTTGGTGTGTGTACATTAATGTGTGCTGCTGTTTGCTAGGTGGTGTTGGTGTGTGTACATTAATGTGTGCTGCTGTTTGCTAGGTGGTGTTGGTGTGTGTGTGTACATTAATGTGTGCTGCTGTTTGCTAGGTGGTGTTGGTGTGTGTACATTATTGTGTGCTGCTGTTTGCTAGGTGGTGTTGGTGTGTGTACATTAATGTGTGCTGCTGTTTGCTAGGTGGTGTTGGTGTGTGTACATTAATGTGTGCTGCTGTTTGCTAGGTGGTGTTGGTGTGTGTGTACATTAATGTGTGCTGCTGTTTGCTAGGTGGTGTTGGTGTGTGTACATTAATGTGTGCTGCTGTTTGCTAGGTGGTGTTGGTGTGTGTGTACATTAATGTGTGCTGCTGTTTGCTAGGTGGTGGCGTCTGGCATTGTCGGGATCATTTCCTGGAGACGACCTCTGACCTTGGTGGTGAGTCAACTCTTCTCTCTCTGACATCATCTCAATTCAATTCAATTCAAAGGGCTTTATTGGCATGAGAAAACATACGTTTACATTGCCAAAGCAGAAAGAACAATACAACAATACAGCAATACAATCAAAACAAACATTATGTACTTTGAAGGTCAGAATCTTCAATAGATCAACTTCTATGTACCAAGATCACTCGATGCAGGTATAGTGCAGGAATATACACGATGATTAGTCTTTAGGGTGGTTGTGTTCCATTTGATATCCTTCTCCTATCACAGCAACTCACAAATCTTGCTGCTGTGTTTGCACATTGTTGTACTTCGCCCAGCAGATATGGGAGTTTTTTGTCATTGGTCATGTTTTCAAAATCTCTGTGGGTGTGGTTGTAATCTGTGGGAAGTATGTGTCTCTGATGTCTTGGTACAATGGACAGAATGGTTAGGAAGTGTGGCTCGGTTTCCACTTCATTTTGTGTGCAGTGGGTGCATAGTCTGTCTTCTCTCGGGATACAGGTCCGCCTATATGACGGTCTTTCTCGATCGCGAGATCGCTGCACGATGCGACCCTAGTCTGATTTTCTAATTGCTTTTCCAGTTGGACTAACTGTATCTTCCTAAATTGACACGATCTTTGGCTGCCATGTTTTTTCCCCTGCTGTAGTTTTTTAACTTCAACTGGAAGACAGACGACTAAATCAGTCCATAGGACTTCATCCCCCCTTTAACCACTTAAACGCCACACATTGTTAAGCGGTGTCCCTCAGGGCTCTATGCTAGTGTCTCGTTGGTTTTCGATCTACTGTACATCCGATCGACAAGCTCACCGCGTCGTGCCGATCGATCTGCTACCTTTTTTTCCCCCTCCGAATACGGATGCTGTCCGCTGGGGTTTAAGTTAGGGGACGTCAGCATTTTTCCCCCCAGTACAGGGGGCCATATACTGACTTGATTATAATGTGAATGAAGGGCCACACATTGGACCCTTGAATTGAAACTTGAAACACACAGGGCTGTATTTTGCGTGTCTTAAGTACCAGGTCTTATTCCCTAACTTGAGTAAACTAAAGACCTGGAGGCGTGATCAATGCTCTTTGGCCACTCAGAATAGCCAAATGGCATTGATCACGCCTCCAGGTCTTTAGTTTACTCAAGTTAGGGAATAAGACCTGGTACTTAAGACACACAAAATACAGCCCACAGACAGTGCTGATATGTTAAAAAGTAAACTGCATGAATCTGAGAGATAGAGTCAAGTCGTCAACTATATAGTATATACCTGTATATAATTTATTTACAGCTGGATTTTTTTTTTAAATCTTTTACAGCTGTGTTGTATCTCTCACATTATCACTTTCGCTATTTAGTTTTTTTTTTTTCATTTTGAGGGTTTGGTTCATAAAGTTATTATATTAACCCATTCTGACCGGGCACCCATTTTGGTGTCAGCGTCATGTTATGCTTTAGCTATTTAAAAATAGCAGATCTACAAGCTCATATCGCGCCACAGAGTGGCGCGATACGAGCTTGTAGGTCTGCTATTTTTTTTTAATCGAAGACACTTTTAGAATCTGATCTCAGGTCAGAATGGGTTAATAATAATACTATATCTGGTGCCTTGATGGTGTCTATGCCACATGCCTGTACTGCAAAGATCTTTTCTCACTGCCTGTTATGTGGCGTGTGTGTGTGTGTGTGTGTGTGTGTGTGTGTGTGTGTGTGTGTGTGTGTGTGTGTGTGTGTGTGTGTGTGTGTGTGTGTGTGTGTGTGTGTGTGTGTGTGTGTGTGTGTGTGTGTGTGTGTGTGTGTGTGTGTGTGCGTGCGCGCGTGTGTGTGCGTGTGTTCCCTCCCAGGTGTCTCTCTTCATGCTGTTGTCGGCGGTGTGTGTCATTCTCAGCCTGGCAGGGTCCATGCTCTCCTGTCAAAACGCACAGATGGTCAAATCCATGCTCACCTGCCAGGTACAAACACAAACACAAACACACGCATGCGTGCGTGCGTGCGTGCGTGCGTGCGTGCGTGCATGTTACTATAGTCGTGAGGGCCAAATGTCCCCTCAAGTATAGTAGGTACCTCACAGGATAAATATTCATTTTCTAAACACAGAGTTTAGAGTTTTTAATTAGGAAATGATTCCTGTTGGGGTTAGGGTTAGGAATAGACTAGTAGGATTAGGAATAGACTAGTAGGATCAGGAATAGACAGTCTACTCTATAGATTAGTTATAGTGTTAGTGGATTAGGTGTGGTTTGCAGGTAATGGTCGGCTGATTCACGACTGTTTTAGACTTATAGCCGCACCAGGAAATATCAGATCTTAAAAGCTCACAGCTTAAAATTGATGCGTTAGTTTGTGGCGACTGGTGGTCTTGTATAGATCGGCTATTTTCAGTGCACGACACCAGCGGGTTATATAGGGCTCAAAGTGGCCGAAAGGGTAAAAACCTGAAATGTTTATGTTCTCACAAGTGTGCGCGTGTGTGTGTGTGTGTGTGTTTGCGTGCGTGCCTGCGTGCGTGCGTGCGTGCGTGCGTGCCTGCGTGCGTGCGTGCGTGCGTGCGTGCCTGCGTGCGTGCGTGCGTGCCTGCGTGCGTGCGTGCAGGTGGAGAATGGCGTGTGTGTGTGCTGTGCCCCCACACACTCGTGCTCCATCACAGAAGAGGAGACCCTGGTGTTGTATCTGAACGTCGACTGTCACGCCGTGAGACACCAGCTCAAGGTGGGTGTGGTCTCATCTGGGTGGGTGTGGTCTCATCTGGGTGGGTGTGGTCTCATCTGGGTGGGTGTGGTCTCATCTGGGTGGGTGTGGTCTCATCTGGGTGGGTGTGGTCTCATCTGGGTGGGTGTGGTCTCATCTGGGTGGGTGTGGTCTCATCTGAGTGGGTGTGGTCTCATCTGGGTGGGTGTGGTCTCATCTGAGTGGGTGTGATCTCATCTGAGTGGGTGTGGTCTCATCTGAGTGGGTGTGGTCTCATCTGGGTGGGTGTGGTCTCATCTGGGTGGGTGTGGTCTCATCTGAGTGGGTGTGGTCTCATCTGGGTGGGTGTGGTCTCATCTGGGTGGGTGTGGTCTCATCTGAGTGGGTGTGGTCTCATCTGGGTGGGTGTGGTCTCATCTGGGTGGGTGTGGTCTCATCTGAGTGGGTGTGGTCTCATCTGGGTGGGTGTGGTCTCATCTGGGTGGGTGTGGTCTCATCTGGGTGGGTGTGGTCTCATCTGAGTGGGTGTGGTCTCATCTGGGTGGGTGTGGTCTCATCTGGGTGGGTGTGGTCTCATCTGGGTGGGTGTGGTCTCATATGGGTGGGTGTGGTCTCATCTGAGTGGGTGTGGTCTCATCTGGGTGGGTGTGGTCTCATCTGAGTGGGTGTGGTCTCATCTGAGTGGGTGTGGTCTCATCTGAGTGGGTGTGGTCTCATCTGGGTGGGTGTGGTCTCATCTGAGTGGGTGTGGTCTCATCTGAGTGGGTGTGGTCTCATCTGAGTGGGTGTGGTCTCATCAGATCCTTTTAGCTCCTCCTCCTTACTACCAGAGATGTAGCGCACCGGCTTAGAATCAGTGTTGTTTTTGGCAGCAAATTTAGATTTTTTTTAGTTTTAGTCATTTAGTCTCTTGAATAGTTTTCATTTAGTTTCAGTCTTATTTTTGTCACCTGGAATGTTTTAGTGTTTAGTGTCTTAGTTTTAGTCGACTAAATGTCATAAGATTTTTAGTCGACTATAAATCGACAGTTGATTTAGTCAACTAAATGTGTTTTGGCGGGCCTTGATGCCGTCCTAATGACTGATTTTACACTTTGCTGAAAATAGCCGATCTGCCGATTTGCTGAAAACAGCCGAGCTCACAACGCGTCGCACTGCGACGCAATCTACTGCGAAGCTTGTAGATCGGCTATTTTCAGCATTTCATTTCATTTCATATTTATTTATTTTATTTCAGTCATGGTTTTACATGATTATATAAATTTTTCTTCTTTTTTTACATATTCCATATCAGAACAGAAAAGGAGCAGGAAGAAGATAAATCTTATTTATACCTGCCCCTATCAATGTGTAAAAGGAATTATACTGGATCTCTTGTCCACTATAGTCCCCTTCCTAGCATTTTAGTCTAGTTTTTTGTCGGTGAAAAAAGGTAGTCGACAAAAAAAACGACACTGCTTAGAATGCTATCGGTGCACCGAATGGGACATTCAGTTAGAATGCTATCGGTGCACCGAATGGGACATTCGGGACCATCGAATGCTCTCAGTATAGCCGTCTATATATACTGACTGTCAAGATGTCAGTGGCTTCATGCATTCTGTGCATTCTTTTCACGTTTTTCATATCTGACGGCGACTGTTTTGACAGCGACGTACGGAGGCACGTTGTCCGACTAGTAGTGCTACTTTTCGAAGTGGGGGGGTGCCCCGTAAGACACGTGCGCGCACACGTGCACGCGCCTTCGCGTGCACGTGTCTGTTAACCCATTCTGACCGGGCACCCATTTTGGTGTTAGCATCATGTTATGCTTTAGCTATTTAAAAATAGCAGATCTACAAGCTCGTATCGCGCCACCGAGTGGCGCGATACGAGCTTGTAGGTCTGCTATTTTTGAAAAAAATCGTACAACGACTGACATTTTTAGAATCTGATCTCAGGTCAGAATGGGTTCATCAGACCAGTGTGTGTCCGGCGGAAACCTCGTATGAATCTGATCTCAGGTCAGAATGGGTTAAAACATGCAGACGTGTATAGCCTATTTAGAAACAGGTGTTTACAATGCTTGATCGTATCCATCCATCCAAGTCAAAAAAACATTTTTGGCAAAAATAAATATAGTTTTAGACACCCCCCCCCCCTCCCTCCGATACTGATGGTACGGGTATCCAGCTATACTCCTTGTTATTGGTTGATTGTGAAGTCAGTCTACAGCTATACTCCTTGTTATTGGTTGATTGTGAAGTCAGTCTACAGCTATACTCCTTGTTATTGGTTGATTGTGAAGTCAGTCTACAGCTATACTCCTTGTTATTGGTTGATTGTGAAGTCAGTCATCTAGGATCTGACCCTTGCACTCCATTGCTATTGGTTGATTGGAATGCTGCTTTGGTATATATATCATATATATCATTTTAAAATCAGCAATCTATCAGTGTTTTGGTGAATACAACGTTATTCTCATCCATCTGTAACGTATGGCAGTCTGGCATTAGAGTACATTAATACAATAATAGCTGATGGTCTTTCTATGCATAGAGAATGCATGTAGATCCTATTATGGTCGGTATAGGACCACCTGCTGGTTGACTAGAGGTAGTGCACCAAGGTCAAACGTGCACATTCCTCCTCAATGGACTCTGCTCATGCACATACGACCCTGCCAGCCACACTGACGTCCTCTGTGGGAGCGCCGCGGAGGCACTGACCTTCACGTGCGTTCACTTCTACTGGCTTTGCATGGAAATTGGACTATTCAACACATTGTTGTTACAGACAGTGCTTGAATTGGACTGTCTGGTACCCCCGTACAGAGTACCAGTCCACCTCGTATAGGTGTAATGTTAGAGGTCCACAGAAGTGAACCTTTTCAAGCCTGTTTTCTCAACTCGCTGTTTCTCTGCAAGACATTACTCTATAATAAGCCATATATCTCCAAAACTGGTGGGTCAAACTGAACAAACCAATATGTCAATTTGAAGCTATGATTCCCTGTTTTCATATGACGTGAAAAAAAACGAAAATTCCAAAATGTGGTCACATTATTGTGTTCATATTGTGTTATGTTATGTTAACCCCTTTTGGGGCGGGAACCCCTTTTGGTGTCATGCTTTAGCTATTGAAAAATAGCAGATCTACAAGCTCATATCGCGCCACCGAGTGGCGCGCTACGAGCTTGTAGGTCTGCTATTTTTTGAAAAATCGAAGAGCGACTGACATTTTTAGAATCTGATCTCAGGTCAGAATGGGTTAATCAGACCAGTGTGTGTCCAGTGGAAACCTCGTATGAATCTGATCTCAGGTCAGAATGTGTTAACTTTGTGTTAATGTTTCAGGACCTGCTGTTCAGTGCGTGTGGCCTCAGCATCCTGTCCACCATCATCTGCACTCTGTCCACGGTGACCTGCAGCATCCACATCTTCTCCCTGGACCTGGTACACCTGGTGAGACGTCACATGACCCTGTCTCACATCACATGACCCTGTCTCACATCACATGACCCTGTCTCACATCACATGACCCTGTCTCACATCACATGACCCTGTCTCACATCACATGACCCTGTCTCACATCACGTGACCCTGTCTCACATCACGTGACCCTGTCTCACATCACATGACCCTGTCTCACATCACATGACCCTGTCTCACATCACATGACCCTGTCTCACATCACATGACCCTGTCTCACATCACATGACCCTGTCTCACATCACATGACCCTGTCTCACATCACGTGACCCTGTCTCACATCACATGACCCTGTCTCACAACACTACACAGCAGCAGTGTTGTTTTCGTCGACTAAAACTAAGACGAAAAATGTTCGTCGACTACCTTTTTTCACTGACGAAAACTAAATAAAAACGAAATAAAGACGAATCTATGATGACTAAAACTAATACTAAATATACTGACAATTTCGTCAACAAATAAAAACTAAAACTAAACTAAAATGTTAGGAAGGGACTCTAGTGGACAAGAGATCCAGTTTTATGCTGGGTTGCATGCTGAAAATAGCAGATATACAATCTCACAACGCGTCGCGCTGCGACGCGTTGTGAGATTGTATATCTGCTATTTTCAGCATGCAACCAAAGTGTAAAATATGTCATTACAACGACATCAAGGCCTGTCAAACCACATTATAGTCGACTAAATCAACTGTAGATTTAGTCGACTAAAATCGTATGACATTTAGTCGACTAAAACTAGACTAAACACTAGAACATTGGGGTGACTAAAATGTGACAAAAACTAAGTGAAAACTATTCAAGAGACTATATGACTAAAACTAAAATAGAAATTTGCTGCCAAAAACAACACTGCACAGCAGGACACAAAACGACACCACATGACACGACGCGACACCACAACACAACACAACGTCACGAGACGACACTAAATGACACCACAAGGAAGGTGTTTGTTTGACTGTAACAATAGCAACGTACTGTTGTAACTCCCTCCTTACTGGCCTACCAGCATGTGCACTTAAGCCTCTCCAGCTGATCCAAAATGCCGCAGCTCGCTTGGTCTTCAACCAGCCAAAATTCTCACATGTCTCCCTCCTGCTCCGCTCCCTCCACTGGCTCCCGGTCGCTGCCCGCACAGAATACAAAACTCTGATGCTGGCATTCAAGGCAACCAAAGGCATGGCTCCCCCATATCTTGCAAGTATGATTGAACCCTACAAAGCCTCCCGCGCACTCAGATCAGCCAACGCAGGGAAGCTGGAAGTACCCTCACTAAAAACGCCGGGACAACGCTCCACACGTCCCAAACTCTTCTCCCTTCTGGCTCCAAAACTGTGGAATGCACTTCCCATTGCAGTCAGAACTGCAGCATCACTCCCAATCTTCCGCCGTAGTCTGAAAACCCACCTTTTCAGACTCCATCATGGCCCATAGCACTTACCCTACCCCCTTAGATAACCCACCTTTTCAGACTCCATCATGGCCCATAGCACTTACCCTACCCCCTTAGATAGCATTTCTGTTGGCTTAGATAGCATTTGATAAAGACTACATACATATGTTATGTAGACAGCACTATAATTGCATTGTATGTAGTCATAGCACGCCATAGTACATATGTATAGCATAGTAGTATATATGTATAGTTTATATGTATAGTTTCATTATATAGATATTCCCACCGGCGTCATCTACGGGGGTGCAGAAGCGCAGCTGCACCCACTGGCATTCTGTTTTAATAGCAGAATATGCACCCACTGTCGTGACTGTCCTGAATGAAATGTCACGTAGTCACATACCTTGTGCAGCGTCGGGCGCGGGCCAGATAGGTGTTGGGTCGCCGCCCATGGGCATTCAAATGCTAATAAGGTGGCTTTTGTTCTGCTGCCAGGTAGAGAGTATGTCGCATACATACATTACAGTACAGGATGCATTTCCATTTGACTACGAATCTACGATGATGAACACCGACTCTACAAGTAGCTGCCGAGGCTGACAGCACTATCTTCAGCGCCAACACAACGGCTCTTTTAAGAGCAGCTAATAGCCAGCCGCCGAGCAAAAGCCGCAAAATATGCCCGAAAATATCAACCCTACTGGAAAGAGACATTTACCTGGATCACGTACATTAAATGGTACGTCAATAAGCGACCGCCAGAAAGCGACTGCTAGCTGTTTATCATTGATCATGCTGAAATGTTGAAACAAAATACTGAAACAATTTAATGTGTTCGTTGTGAACTGAAACACTGTGTTCATTAGCAAATTGTAAATAAAGTAGGGGAGAGCCGCCAACGATGTAACACTTTGCACGTTTCATTTTTTTACTCAGAGATCCGTTTATCTACACATGTAATATTTTCAGGCAACGGACCTACACATGTCAGCTACCATAAACCATGCACTTCAAGTTATTTTTTTTATAAAACAGGTCGGGAGTTATTAAACCGAACGTGGACGCTGTTCCAGTGTTATACAATTGCTGCGCATGTCGGATTAATTGGCATGCATGATAAATGTAACAACGCTAAAAAACATCATTAAACATATCGTTTTCAGCTTAAAGCAATTATATTTCATTGAAGCAACTCCTTAGCATTGTTTTCATACCATAGACGTGATAAGAAAATGTATCAAAAATAAGGGAAATATTAAATAGTATCGGGTGTACCAGTTTGGGCTTTTTTTATTATTATTTTTTTGGCACCCACCGCCGTTATAGGAACGTGACGCGGCTGGATATTCCACTGTTACTTTCTTAGCTTACGCATGTTTCATGATAAATGCTTTCTTTCTATCTATCTATCTATCTATCTATCTATCTATCTATCTATCTATCTATCTATCTCTCTATCTATCTATCTATCTATCTATCTATCTATCTATCTATCTATCTATCTATCTATCTATCTATCTATCTATCTATCTATCTATCTATCTATCTATCTATCTATCTATCTATCTATCTATCATCTCTCTCTCTCTCTCTCTCTCTCTCTCTCTCTCTCTCTCTCTCTCTCTCTCTCTCTCTCTCTCTCTCTCTCTCTCTCTCTCTCTCTCTCTCTCTCTCTCTCTCCAGTTGGCCCCTCATCGTTCTCGTTCTGTCAACCCAGAATGCACCACTCCTCAGGACGCGTTCCTCACCAACATCATGGACTTTGAAGAGTTTGTCCCCCCCATCCCCCCTCCCCCTTACTACCCCCCCGAATACACATGCAGCTCCGAGACCGACGCACAGAGGTACACGCACACACCCACACACCCACACACCCACACGCACACACACGCACGCACACACACTCTCTCTCTCTCTCTCTCTCTCTCTCTCAGGAACATAGTGTTGTTTAGTGTTCAGTTT
>NC_139698.1:6725861-6783361 GCF_964188405.1 Protomyctophum parallelum | reverse complement strand
GGTAATCATAAACTTTATTTATATAGCTCCTTTCATGACATAAATGATTATCATAAACTTTATTTATATAGCTCCTTTCATGACATAAATGATAATCATAAACTATATTTATATAGCTCCTTTCATGACATAAATGATTATCATAAACTTTATTTATATAGCTCCTTTCATGACATAAATGATAATCATAAACTATATTTATATAGCTCCTTTCATGACATAAATGATTATCATAAACTTTATTTATATAGCTCCTTTCATGACATAAATGATAATCATAAACTATATTCATAATTGCTCCTTTCATGACATAAATGATAATCATAAACTATATTCATAATTGCACCTTTCATGACATAAATGATCATCATAAACTATATTCATAATTGCTCCTTTCATGACATAAATGATAATCATAAACTATATTTATATAGCACCTTTCATGACATAAATGATAATCATAAACTATATTCATAATTGCTCCTTTCATGACATAAATGATAATCATAAACTTTATTTATATAGCTCCTTTCATGACATAAATGATAATCATAAACTATATTTATATAGCTCCTTTCATGACATAAATGATAATCATAAACTATATTTATATAGCTCCTTTCATGACATAAATGATAATCATAAACTATATTTATATAGCTCCTTTCATGACATAAATTATATAGCTCCTTTCATGACATAAATGATAATCATAAACTATATTTATATAGCTCCTTTCATGACATAAATGATAATCATAAACTATATTTATATAGCTCCTTTCATGACATAAATTATATAGCTCCTTTCATGACATAAATTATAATCATAAACTATATTTATATAGCTCCTTTCATGACATAAATGATAATCATAAACTATATTCATAATTGCACCTTTCATGACATAAATGATAATCATAAACTATATTCATAATTGCACCTTTCATGACATAAATGATAATCATAAACTATATTCATAATTGCACCTTTCATGACATAAATGATAATCATAAACTATATTCATAATTGCACCTTTCATGACATAAATGATAATCATAAACTATATTCATAATTGCACCTTTCATGACATAAATGATAATCATAAACTATATTCATAATTGCACCTTTCATGACATAAATGATAATCATAAACTATATTCATAATTGCTCCTTTCATGACATAAATGATAATCATAAACTATATTCATAATTGCACCTTTCATGACATAAATGATAATCATAAACTATATTCATAATTGCTCCTTTCATGACATAAATGATAATCATAAACTATATTCATAATTGCTCCTTTCATGACATAAATGATAATCATAAACTATATTCATAATTGCTCCTTTCATGACATAAATGATAATCATAAACTATATTCATAATTGCTCCTTTCATGACATAAATGATAATCATAAACTATATTCATAATTGCTCCTTTCATGACATAAATGATAATCATAAACTATATTCATAATTGCTCCTTTCATGACATAAATGATAATCATAAACTATATTCATAATTGCACCTTTCATGACATAAATGATAATCATAAACTATATTCATAATTGCTCCTTTCATGACATAAATGATAATCATAAACTATATTCATAATTGCACCTTTCATGACATAAATGATAATCATAAACTATATTTATATAGCTCCTTTCATGACTTAAATGATAATCATAAACTATATTTATATAGCTCCTTTCATGACATAAATGATTATCATAAACTTTATTCATAATTGCTCCTTTCATGACATAAATGATAATCATAAACTTTATTTATATAGCTCCTTTCATGACATAAATGATAATCATAAACTTTATTTATATAGCTCCTTTCATGACATAAATGATAATCATAAACTTTATTTATATAGCTCCCTTCATGACATAAATGATAATCATAAACTTTATTTATATAGCTCCTTTCATGACATAAATGATAATCATAAACTTTATTCATATAACTCCTTTCATGACATAAATGATAATCATAAACTTTATTTATATAGCTCCTTTCATGACATAAATGATAATCATAACCTTTATTTATAATAGCTCCTTTCATGACATAAATGATAATCATAAACTTTATTTATATAGCTCCTTTCAGGACATAAATGATAATCATAAACTTTATTTATATAGTTCCCTTCATGACATAAATGATAATCATAAACTTTATTTATATAGCTCCTTTCATGACATAAATGATAATCATAAACTATATTCATAATTGCTCCTTTCATGACATAAATGATAATCATAAACTATATTTATATAGCTCCTTTCATGACATAAATGATAATCATAAACTTTATTCATATAGCTCCTTTCATGACATAAATGATAATCATAAACTTTATTTATATAGCTCCTTTCATGACATAAATGATAATCATAACCTTCATTTATATAGCTCCTTTCATGACATAAATGATAATCATAACCTTCATTTATATAGCTCCTTTCATGACATAAATGATAATCATAAACTTTATTTATATAGCTCCTTTCATGACATAAATGATAATCATAAACTATATTTATATAGCTCCTTTCATGACATAAATGATAATCATAAACTATATTTATATAGCTCCTTTCATGACATAAATTATATAGCTCCTTTCATGACATAAATTATAATCATAAACTATATTTATATAGCTCCTTTCATGACATAAATGATAATCATAAACTATATTCATAATTGCACCTTTCATGACATAAATGATAATCATAAACTATATTCATAATTGCACCTTTCATGACATAAATGATAATCATAAACTATATTCATAATTGCACCTTTCATGACATAAATGATAATCATAAACTATATTCATAATTGCACCTTTCATGACATAAATGATAATCATAAACTATATTCATAATTGCACCTTTCATGACATAAATGATAATCATAAACTATATTCATAATTGCACCTTTCATGACATAAATGATAATCATAAACTATATTCATAATTGCTCCTTTCATGACATAAATGATAATCATAAACTATATTCATAATTGCACCTTTCATGACATAAATGATAATCATAAACTATATTCATAATTGCTCCTTTCATGACATAAATGATAATCATAAACTATATTCATAATTGCTCCTTTCATGACATAAATGATAATCATAAACTATATTCATAATTGCTCCTTTCATGACATAAATGATAATCATAAACTATATTCATAATTGCTCCTTTCATGACATAAATGATAATCATAAACTATATTCATAATTGCTCCTTTCATGACATAAATGATAATCATAAACTATATTCATAATTGCTCCTTTCATGACATAAATGATAATCATAAACTATATTCATAATTGCACCTTTCATGACATAAATGATAATCATAAACTATATTCATAATTGCTCCTTTCATGACATAAATGATAATCATAAACTATATTCATAATTGCACCTTTCATGACATAAATGATAATCATAAACTATATTTATATAGCTCCTTTCATGACTTAAATGATAATCATAAACTATATTTATATAGCTCCTTTCATGACATAAATGATTATCATAAACTTTATTCATAATTGCTCCTTTCATGACATAAATGATAATCATAAACTTTATTTATATAGCTCCTTTCATGACATAAATGATAATCATAAACTTTATTTATATAGCTCCTTTCATGACATAAATGATAATCATAAACTTTATTTATATAGCTCCCTTCATGACATAAATGATAATCATAAACTTTATTTATATAGCTCCTTTCATGACATAAATGATAATCATAAACTTTATTCATATAACTCCTTTCATGACATAAATGATAATCATAAACTTTATTTATATAGCTCCTTTCATGACATAAATGATAATCATAACCTTTATTTATAATAGCTCCTTTCATGACATAAATGATAATCATAAACTTTATTTATATAGCTCCTTTCAGGACATAAATGATAATCATAAACTTTATTTATATAGTTCCCTTCATGACATAAATGATAATCATAAACTTTATTTATATAGCTCCTTTCATGACATAAATGATAATCATAAACTATATTCATAATTGCTCCTTTCATGACATAAATGATAATCATAAACTATATTTATATAGCTCCTTTCATGACATAAATGATAATCATAAACTTTATTCATATAGCTCCTTTCATGACATAAATGATAATCATAAACTTTATTTATATAGCTCCTTTCATGACATAAATGATAATCATAACCTTCATTTATATAGCTCCTTTCATGACATAAATGATAATCATAACCTTCATTTATATAGCTCCTTTCATGACATAAATGATAATCATAAACTTTATTTATATAGCTCCTTTCATGACATAAATGATAATCATAAACTTTATTTATATAGCTCCTTTCATGACATAAATGATAATCATAAACTATATTCATAATTGCTCCTTTCATGACATAAATGTTAATCATAAACTATATTCATAATTGCACCTTTCATGACATAAATGATAATCATAAACTATATTTATATAGCTCCTTTCATGACATAAATGATAATCATAAACTATATTCATAATTGCACCTTTCATGACATAAATGATAATCATAAACTATATTCATAATTGCTCCTTTCATGACATAAATGATAATCATAAACTTTATTTATATAGCTCCTTTCATGACATAAATGATAATCATAAACTTTATTCATATAGCTCCTTTCATGACATAAATGATAATCATAAACTTTATTTATATAGCTCCTTTCATGACATAAATGATAATCATAAACTTTATTTATATAGCTCCTTTCATGACATAAATGATAATCATAACCTTCATTTATATAGCTCCTTTCATGACATAAATGATAATCATAACCTTCATTTATATAGCTCCTTTCATGACATAAATGATAATCATAAACTTTATTTATATAGCTCCTTTCATGACATAAATGATAATCATAAACTATATTTATATAGCTCCTTTCATGACATGAATGATAATCATAAACTATATTTATATAGCTCCTTTCATGACATAAATGATAATCATAAACTTTATTTATATAGCTCCTTTCATGACATAAATGGTAATCATAAACTTTATTTATATAGCTCCTTTCATGACATAAATGATTATCATAAACTTTATTTATATAGCTCCTTTCATGACATAAATGATAATCATAAACTATATTTATATAGCTCCTTTCATGACATAAATGATTATCATAAACTTTATTTATATAGCTCCTTTCATGACATAAATGATAATCATAAACTATATTTATATAGCTCCTTTCATGACATAAATGATTATCATAAACTTTATTTATATAGCTCCTTTCATGACATAAATGATAATCATAAACTATATTCATAATTGCTCCTTTCATGACATAAATGATAATCATAAACTATATTCATAATTGCACCTTTCATGACATAAATGATCATCATAAACTATATTCATAATTGCTCCTTTCATGACATAAATGATAATCATAAACTATATTTATATAGCACCTTTCATGACATAAATGATAATCATAAACTATATTCATAATTGCTCCTTTCATGACATAAATGATAATCATAAACTTTATTTATATAGCTCCTTTCATGACATAAATGATAATCATAAACTATATTTATATAGCTCCTTTCATGACATAAATGATAATCATAAACTATATTTATATAGCTCCTTTCATGACATAAATGATAATCATAAACTATATTTATATAGCTCCTTTCATGACATAAATTATATAGCTCCTTTCATGACATAAATGATAATCATAAACTATATTTATATAGCTCCTTTCATGACATAAATGATAATCATAAACTATATTTATATAGCTCCTTTCATGACATAAATTATATAGCTCCTTTCATGACATAAATTATAATCATAAACTATATTTATATAGCTCCTTTCATGACATAAATGATAATCATAAACTATATTCATAATTGCACCTTTCATGACATAAATGATAATCATAAACTATATTCATAATTGCACCTTTCATGACATAAATGATAATCATAAACTATATTCATAATTGCACCTTTCATGACATAAATGATAATCATAAACTATATTCATAATTGCACCTTTCATGACATAAATGATAATCATAAACTATATTCATAATTGCACCTTTCATGACATAAATGATAATCATAAACTATATTCATAATTGCACCTTTCATGACATAAATGATAATCATAAACTATATTCATAATTGCTCCTTTCATGACATAAATGATAATCATAAACTATATTCATAATTGCACCTTTCATGACATAAATGATAATCATAAACTATATTCATAATTGCTCCTTTCATGACATAAATGATAATCATAAACTATATTCATAATTGCTCCTTTCATGACATAAATGATAATCATAAACTATATTCATAATTGCTCCTTTCATGACATAAATGATAATCATAAACTATATTCATAATTGCTCCTTTCATGACATAAATGATAATCATAAACTATATTCATAATTGCTCCTTTCATGACATAAATGATAATCATAAACTATATTCATAATTGCTCCTTTCATGACATAAATGATAATCATAAACTATATTCATAATTGCACCTTTCATGACATAAATGATAATCATAAACTATATTCATAATTGCTCCTTTCATGACATAAATGATAATCATAAACTATATTCATAATTGCACCTTTCATGACATAAATGATAATCATAAACTATATTTATATAGCTCCTTTCATGACTTAAATGATAATCATAAACTATATTTATATAGCTCCTTTCATGACATAAATGATTATCATAAACTTTATTCATAATTGCTCCTTTCATGACATAAATGATAATCATAAACTTTATTTATATAGCTCCTTTCATGACATAAATGATAATCATAAACTTTATTTATATAGCTCCTTTCATGACATAAATGATAATCATAAACTTTATTTATATAGCTCCCTTCATGACATAAATGATAATCATAAACTTTATTTATATAGCTCCTTTCATGACATAAATGATAATCATAAACTTTATTCATATAACTCCTTTCATGACATAAATGATAATCATAAACTTTATTTATATAGCTCCTTTCATGACATAAATGATAATCATAACCTTTATTTATAATAGCTCCTTTCATGACATAAATGATAATCATAAACTTTATTTATATAGCTCCTTTCAGGACATAAATGATAATCATAAACTTTATTTATATAGTTCCCTTCATGACATAAATGATAATCATAAACTTTATTTATATAGCTCCTTTCATGACATAAATGATAATCATAAACTATATTCATAATTGCTCCTTTCATGACATAAATGATAATCATAAACTATATTCATAATTGCTCCTTTCATGACATAAATGATAATCATAAACTATATTCATAATTGCTCCTTTCATGACATAAATGATAATCATAAACTATATTCATAATTGCTCCTTTCATGACATAAATGATAATCATAAACTATATTCATAATTGCACCTTTCATGACATAAATGCACCGTAAAGCGCTTTACAGAGAAAAAAGAAACAAAGCGGAAACAAAAAAATAACATTAAAATAAAATCAAAAGAATAAAGCAATGTTTTTTCCAAGTTCCAAGTTTTTTCCAAGCTGTCGGCAAACGCAAATATACAGTAGTTCCTATGTTTTTTTTGTTATTCATGTCCTCACTGTACTGCATTACTGCTTGTTTTTTAATGTTTATGCCTTGCTTTTCTTTTTTTTTCTCCATTGCTCTGTAAAGCACTTTGAGCTGCATTTCATGTCATGAAAGGTGCTATACAAATAAAGTTTTATTATTATTATTATTATTACTATAGCAACACAAAGATATTGGTGCTCGCCCTGTAATTACAGACGGTATACTGTCTGTCGTCACTACTCCTACTTTGTCTATTCAAACTATTCTAACGTTGCCGTGCGCTCTGTTGTTCTCTTTGGAACCAATCACAGTCTCCATGGACAGCGGCTCGCTGCTGATGTCAGAGATAGTTGACATTCCCGACGACTCGTCGCCCTCGGAGGACTCCTGCCTGATGGAGGTGGCGCCGCCTGGTGGCGGCGGCGGTGACAGGGGCGGGGCCAAGAGGAGGCGGAGCCAGGGGGGAGCCGACGGAGAGAGGCGGGGCAGCGGCAGCGGCGGGGGGGGAGGGGAGTACGTGAGCTTCAGGGGCCCGCCCACCCTGACCCCTGAGAGCCCATTGGCCGGTGGGCCGCGGGCCCGGCGCTTCTTCAGAGGAGAGAGGTCCAACTCCTGCTCCTCGCCCAGCACCGCTAGCAACACGTACAGGTACCGCTACGCTACACACGCACTGCTAGCAACACGTACAGGTACCGCTACGCTACACACTCACTGCTAGCAACACGTACAGGTACCGCTACGCTACACACGCACTGCTAGCAACACGTACAGGTACCGCTACGCTGCACCGCTAGCAACACCTACAGGTACCACTACGCTACACACGCACGCAGGCTCACACACACACACACACACACACACACACACACAGGCACGCTCACACACACACACACACACAGGCACGCTCACACACACACACATACACACAGGCACAAACTTTTTTTTTATTATTATTATTATTATTATTATTATTAGCAGCAGTATTATTATTATTATTATTATTATTAGCAGTATTATTATTATTATTATTATTATTAGCAGCAGTATTATTATTATTAGTAGTAGTAGTAGTAGTAGCAATATTATTATTAGTAGTAGTAGCAGTATTACTATTATTATTATTATTATTATTATTATTATTATTATTATTATTATTATTATTATTATTATTATTAATCTCATCCTTAAGGTCTCCAGTGCTGCGTCGTCAGGTCATGTTATTGTTATTATTATTATTATTATTAATCTCATCCTTCAGGTCTCCAGTGCTGCGTCGTCAGGTCATGCTAGCGAGCAGCTGTTCCCAGCTGGACCAGCTAGGGGGCGCCATCTCCCAGCAGCAGCAGCAGCGCGGGATCTCCATCCCGGAGATCAGGGTCCGCCCGTGCACCCCGCTGCGCCAACAAGGCTCCGCCTCCTTCTCCGTGGCCCCTCCCACCACCACGTCCTCCTCCTCCCCCAATGAGCATCGAGGGGGCGGCGGCGGCAGTGGGTTGCCCCTCCCCCGGCAGCCGCTCTACCTGCGGAGGGCGAGGGGGAGAGAGAGAGACGCTGACGGACAGCTGAGCCTGGTCAGGTCTCACAGCGAGCCGGGCCTCAGCTCCTCCACCGACACAGGTAGACAGTGGGTCCCAAAGTGGGGTCCGGGGACCCCCAGGGGCCCTTGAGGGAGTTCCAGGGAGTCCCCATGCAGCTAAATGATAGTTTGGAACCATTATGGGTCTGTAACTCTTGAGAGTGTACAAATGGAACCAAATGGGTCCATTTGGTTCCATTTGTAGTTTGAGTTAAATTAACATTGATTTTACAATATATATTTGGGTCTCAGAGATAGAAATGCCATTAAAAGGGCCTGTACAGTACAGTACAGTACAGTACAGTACAGTACAGTACAGTACAGTACAGTACAGTACAGTACAGTACAGTACAGTGTGTGTGTGTAATCTCTGACTGTGCTACAGGTGACTTCATGGTGTCAGGAGGCAGTAAGGGAGGATCTCAGACCTCTACAGACACAGGTGAGAGAGGCCCGGGGCCCCCACATCCAGTTATCACACTGGCCCAGGGCCCGGGGCCCCTACATCCAGTTACCACACTGGCCCAGGGCCCGGGGCCCCCACATCCAGTTACCACACTGGCCCAGGGCCCGGGGCCCCCACATCCAGTTACCACACTGGCCCAGGGCCCGGGGCCCCCACATCCAGTTACCACACTGGCCCAGGGCCCGGGGCCCCCACATCCAGTTACCACACTGGCCCAGGGCCCGGGGCCCCCACATCCAGTTACCACACTGGCCCGGGGGCCCCACATCCAGTTACCACACTGGCCCAGGGCCCGGGGCCCCCACATCCAGTTACCACACTGGCCCGGGGCCCCCACATCCAGTTACCACACTGGCCCAGGGCCCAGGGCCCCCACATCCAGTTATCACACTGGCCCAGGGCCCCCACATCCAGTTATCACACTGGCCCAGGGCCCCCACATCCAGTTATCACACTGGCCCAGGGCCCAGGGCCCCCACATCCAGTTATCACACTGGCCCAGGGCCCCCACATCCAGTTATCACACTGGCCCAGGGCCCCCACATCCAGTTATCACACTGGCCCAGGGCCCCCACATCCAGTTACCACACTGGCCCAGGGCCCCCACATCCAGTTACCACACTGGCCCAGGGCCCCCACATCCAGTTATCACACTGGCCCAGGGCCCCCACATCCAGTTATCACACTGGCCCAGGGCCCCCACATCCAGTTATCACACTGGCCCAGGGCCCCCACATCCAGTTATCACACTGGCCCAGGGCCCCCACATCCAGTTATCACACTGGCCCAGGGCCCCCACATCCTGTTATCACACTGGCCCAGGGCCCCCACATCCAGTTATCACACTGGGCCCAGGGCCCCCACATCCAGTTACCACACTGTCCCAGGGCCCCCACATCCAGTTACCACACTGGCCCGGGGCCCCCACATCCAGTTATCACACTGTCCCAGGGCCCCCACATCCAGTTATCACACTGGGCCCAGGGCCCCCACATCCAGTTATCACACTGTCCCAGGGCCCCCACATCCAGTTATCACACTGGGCCCAGGGCCCCCACATCCAGTTATCACACTGGGCCCAGGGCCCCCACATCCAGTTATCACACTGGCCCAGGGCCCCCACATCCAGTTATCACACTGGCCCAGGGCCCCCACATCCAGTTATCACACTGGCCCAGGGCCCACACATCCAGTTACCACACTGGCCCAGGGCCCAGGGCCCCCACATCCAGTTATCACACTGGCCCAGGGCCCCCACATCCAGTTATCACACTGGCCCATGGCCCCCACATCCAGTTATCACACTGGCCCAGGGCCCCCACATCCTGTTATCACACTGGCCCAGGGCCCCCACATCCAGTTATCACACTGGGCCCAGGGCCCCCACATCCAGTTATCACACTGTCCCAGGGCCCCCACATCCAGTTACCACACTGGCCCGGGGCCCCCACATCCAGTTATCACACTGTCCCAGGGCCCCCACATCCAGTTATCACACTGGGCCCAGGGCCCCCACATCCAGTTATCACACTGGGCCCAGGGCCCCCACATCCAGTTATCACACTGGCCCAGGGCCCCCACATCCAGTTATCACACTGGCCCAGGGCCCCCACATCCAGTTATCACACTGGGCCAGGGCCCCCACATCCAGTTATCACACTGGGCCCGGGGCCCCCACATCCAGTTATCACACTGGGCCCAGGGCCCCCACCTCCAGTTACCACACTGGCCCAGGGCCCCCACATCCAGTTATCACACTGGGCCAGGGCCCCCACATCCAGTTATCACACTGGGCCCAGGGCCCCCACATTGTCAGGGTTACGTCACGCCTACCTAGTCGTGACGTCACCCCAACCCTTTTATAAGGCACTTCGCCAGAACCATTCTCTGTCTGATCATAAATCTTCCAATCTTCCATCAAGTCTGTAGGAGAATCTAAACCTAAACCTGACAACTAAGCTTTCTTAACTTGTCCATAAAGATGAAGAAATCGCCAAGACCTAACTTCGCCAAGGAGTTCCACCTGCATGGTCAGCACTTCCCGCTCCTGTGACGAAGGACGCCTCTACCAACCCTTACAGTATGATCAGACCAAAATTTCGTCGCAGCGGGACGTCTTAAACCATGACTGATCCTTTCAAAGTCGGCGACTTTTGACCTCGCCTTCCCAGGACGAGGTCAAAATCGAACTGCAAGTTGAGGATGACTGTGCTTCCCTTTCCCCACCTTTTGAAGCCCTTACCTCCCTAGGCCAAGACGGAGAGCGCCTACCAAACCGAGATTTGGTCGCAGCGGAAGACTGCGGGGATTGATAAAGTATTTTCCTTTTCTATTCCATTCCATTTCGATTCCATTCCATTCCATTCCATTCCATTTTCCCAAACCGGTGGCACTTTCGCCTCCGGGAAGGGCCAAAGATGACTTGATGACTTGCCTCGCCCTCCCCTGGGCGAGGTTAAAATTGAACCGAACGGTGAAGGATATCGTGCCCCCAGGTAGGCTGCTGCGATGTACGACAACCGCCTAAGGACCCTGGCCACGAATCCTCCTACCCATCAGCCTTCCTAGGCTAACCCTAACCCTAACCCTAACCCTGACCCTGACCCCTGAAGGATATCGTGGTACCCCAGGTAGGCTGCTGCGATGTACGTCGACCGCCTAAGGACCCTGGCCCCGAATCCTTAACCCTAACCCTGACCCTGACCCTGACCCTAACCCTAACCCTGACCCTGACCCTAACCCTAACCCAGGCTCAGCCTGTCCGGCTCTTCGCCGCTCAGCCTGTCCGGCTCTTCGCCGCTGATCAGCCTGCCCGGCTCTTCGCCGCTCAGCCTGCCCGGCTCTTCGCCGCTCAGCCTGTCCGGCTCTTCGCCGCTCAGCCTGTCCGGCTCTTCGCCGCTCAGCCTGCCGGGCTCTTCGCCGCTCAGCCTGCCCGGCCCTCCGCCCAGCCTTCCCGGGCTATTCCAGCCTTTAAAGTTGGGCAACTTCCTCCTTACCCCTTTCTCGACGAGGTCTACAACGCCAGGCGCACGAGCACTTTGGTTACGCGTGGACGCGTTCCTCGAGGGGGGGGTACTGTCAGGGTTACGTCACGCCTACCTAGTCGTGACGTCACCCCAACCCTTTTATAAGGCACTTCGCCAGAACCATTCTCTGTCTGATCATAAATCTTCCAATCTTCCATCAAGTCTGTAGGAGAATCTAAACCTAAACCTGACAACTAAGCTTTCTTAACTTGTCCATAAAGATGAAGAAATCGCCAAGACCTAACTTCGCCAAGGAGTTCCACCTGCATGGTCAGCACTTCCCGCTCCTGTGACGAAGGACGCCTCTACCAACCCTTACACACATCCAGTTACCACACTGGCCCAGGGCCCCCACATCCAGTTACCACACTGGCCCAGGGCCCCCACATCCAGTTATCACACTGGGCCCAGGGCCCCCACATCCAGTTATCACACTGGGCCAGAACCCCCACATCCAGTTATCACACTGGGCCCAGGGCCCCCACATCCAGTTACCACACTGGTCCAGGGCCCCCACATCCAGTTACCACACTGGCCCAGGGCCCCCACATCCAGTTACCACACTGGCCCAGGGCCCCCACATCCAGTTATCACACTGGCCCAGGGCCCCCACATCCAGTTATCACACTGGCCCAGGGCCCCCCCACATCCAGTTATCACACTGGCCCAGGGCCCCCACATCCAGTTATCACACTGGCCCAGGGCCCCCACATCCAGTTATCACACTGGCCCAGGGCCCCCACATCCAGTTATCACACTGGCCCAGGGCCCCCACATCCAGTTATCACACTGGCCCAGGGCCCCCACATCCAGTTATCACACTGGCCCAGGGCCCCCACATCCAGTTACCACACTGGCCCAGGGCCTCCACATCCAGTTATCACACTGGCCCAGGGCCCCCACATCCAGTTATCACACTGGCCCAGGGCCCCCACATCCAGTTATCACACTGGGCCAGGGCCCCCACATCCAGTTATCACACTGGGCCCAGGGCCCCCACATCCAGTTACCACACTGGGCCCAGGGCCCCCACATCCAGTTACCACACTGGCCCAGGGCCCCCACATCCAGTTACCACACTGGCCCAGGGCCCCCACATCCAGTTACCACACTGGCCCAGGGCCCCCACATCCAGTTACCACACTGGGCCCAGGGCCCCCACATCCAGTTACCACACTGGCCCAGGGCCCCCACATCCAGTTACCACACTGGCCCAGGGCCCCCACATCCAGTTATCACACTGGCCCAGGGCCCCCACATCCAGTTATCACACTGGGCCCAGGGCCCCCACATCCAGTTACCACACTGGCCCAGGGCCCCCACATCCAGTTATCACACTGGGCCAGGGCCCCCACATCCAGTTATCACACTGGGCCCAGGGCCCCCACATCCAGTTACCACACTGGCCCAGGGCCCCCACATCCAGTTATCACACTGGCCCAGGGCCCCCACATCCAGTTATCACACTGGGCCCAGGGCCCCCACATCCAGTTATCACACTGGGCCCAGGGCCCCCACATCCAGTTACCACACTGGCCCAGGGCCCCCACATCCAGTTATCACACTGGGCCCAGGGCCCCCACATCCAGTTATCACACTGGGCCCAGGGCCCCCACATCCAGTTACCACACTGGGCCAGGGCCCCCACATCCAGTTATCACACTGGCCCAGGTCCCCCACATCCAGTTATCACACTGGGCCAGGGCCCCCACATCCAGTTATCACACTGGGCCCAGGGCCCCCACATCCAGTTACCACACTGGCCCAGGGCCCCCACATCCAGTTATCACACTGGCCCAGGGCCCCCACATCCAGTTACCACACTGGCCCAGGTCCCCCACATCCAGTTATCACACTGGCCCAGGGCCCCCACATCCAGTTATCACACTGGGCCAGGGCCCCCACATCCAGTTATCACACTGGGCCCGGGGCCCCCACATCCAGTTATCACACTGGGCCCAGGGCCCCCACATCCAGTTACCACACTGGCCCAGGGCCCCCACATCCAGTTATCACACTGGGCCAGGGCCCCCACATCCAGTTATCACACTGGGCCCAGGGCCCCCACATCCAGTTACCACACTGGCCCAGGGCCCCCACATCCAGTTATCACACTGGGCCAGGGCCCCCACATCCAGTTATCACACTGGGCCCAGGGCCCCCACATCCAGTTACCACACTGGCCCAGGGCCCCCACATCCAGTTATCACACTGGCCCAGGGCCCCCACATCCAGTTATCACACTGGGCCCAGGGCCCCCACATCCAGTTATCACACTGGCCCAGGGCCCCCACATCCAGTTATCACACTGGGCCCAGGTCCCCCACATCCAGTTATCACACTGGGCCCAGGGCCCCCACATCCAGTTACCACACTGGGCCCAGGGCCCCCACATCCAGTTACCACACTGGCCCAGGGCCCCCACATCCAGTTATCACACTGGGCCCAGGGCCCCCACATCCAGTTATCACACTGGGCCCAGGGCCCCCACATCCAGTTACCACACTGGGCCAGGGCCCCCACATCCAGTTATCACACTGGCCCAGGGCCCCCACATCCAGTTACCACACTGGCCCAGGTCCCCCACATCCAGTTATCACACTGGCCCAGGGCCCCCACATCCAGTTATCACACTGGCCCAGGTCCCCCACATCCAGTTATCACACTGGGCCAGGGCCCCCACATCCAGTTATCACACTGGGCCCAGGGCCCCCACATCCAGTTACCACACTGGCCCAGGGCCCCCACATCCAGTTATCACACTGGCCCAGGGCCCCCACATCCAGTTATCACACTGGGCCCAGGGCCCCCACATCCAGTTATCACACTGGGCCCAGGGCCCCCACATCCAGTTATCACACTGGCCCAGGGCCCAGGGCCCCCACATCCAGTTATCACACTGGCCCAGGGCCCCCACATCCAGTTATCACACTGGGCCCAGGGCCCCCACATCCAGTTATCACACTGGCCCAGGGCCCCCACATCCAGTTATCACACTGGGCCCAGGGCCCCCACATCCAGTTATCACACTGGGCCCAGGGCCCCCACATCCAGTTATCACACTGGGCCCAGGGCCCCCACATCCAGTTATCACACTGGGCCAGGGCCCGGGGTGTCCTAAAAAAGACTAAAGAATAAAACAAAGAAGACTAGACTCTAGGAGAGTCTAACTGCCGCCCTAGAGTCTAGTCGAACTGTCCTAAAAATATGAATTTGTCGAGACTCAGTCACACTGTCAGTCAGTCACAACAGGAGGGAGTAGACAACTAAGCACGCACGCACGCACGCACGCACGCACGCACAGGGACCAGGGACTACAGATGAAGTTTAGCTTCGGCTAACTCTGGCCCATTTACATTGATGTGAAAACTGACATGTTGATTAATGAGCTTTGTCCCTGTCAAATAAATAAATAAATACATAAATAAGCAACAGTACAAAGTGTTCTATCTATAGGAGTCTGTTATTGTAACAGTCCTGTCTGTGATCGTTCATTCCAGCTCCGAACTCGGAGGCCTTCCTGCTGCCCAAAGACAGCCAGCCTCCAGCTTGCGCCCTGCCCAGGAAGGGCAGTCTGAAGGCAGCCGA
Source organism: Protomyctophum parallelum (assembly GCF_964188405.1). Classification (NCBI taxonomy): domain Eukaryota; kingdom Metazoa; phylum Chordata; class Actinopteri; order Myctophiformes; family Myctophidae; genus Protomyctophum; species Protomyctophum parallelum. The sequence continues at coordinate 6,766,972 of NC_139698.1, read as the reverse complement.
GGGCTCCGGCCTGGTCCCCTTCAAGCACACACCCTCCTCCTCCTCGTCCCCGCTACGCCACCGCTCTCTGGGCGACCTGAAGGTGTGTCAGGGCATTCTACTGTTGTTATGACTACACGCTACATGTAGCACTGTTGCTAACATTTCAGCCCCCCTTTTGAGGGGCGGTAGCCCAGAGTCCAGACTCCCCTCGCATGAATGGAAATGCGATTTCAAGGGGAGTGGTTTGGTTACCAAGGCCACGAAATTCATTGTCGCGGCCGAAAAAAGTGGATCGAGCAAATCATAAAATGTACTCATTAGAGGTATTTTGATGAATGAGCTTCAGTTCCTGAGGGATTCTCACGGCCCGAATTTCGTGAAGAACGATAAAAAAACTGCTAAAATGGTGGAATTGTTACGGAAACAATAAGGGTCGACTTAATAATCATATTTGAACTGCATGGGGACCCCCGCCTGCCCCATGAACCACATGGAATTGTAGGGGTTTAAGGCTCGGTTCCACAGATAAATATTGTAAAAATAATCTAAAAATAGCTGCTCTATAAGCTTGTTTACCTCTCATGGTATAAAAACTCTTCCATGGGGGACCTGACTCACAGTTTGACAACCACTGAATTATTGCTACTACAAAGAATGCTACTTTTCCTTTCCGCCGTTTTGATGATTTCCTGTTTCAGGTGACCCGGGTCCTGGTGGCGCGCTTCCTGCATCGCTCCAAGCGCAACCTGGTGGCCGCCTCCGAGCATGCTGGGAGTACGGGGGGGCAGGGGCCCAAGAGGAGGGGCGGAGCCGACGCCAGCCCAACCAATCACCTGCCGTTGGAGCAGGTAGGCCTAAACATAGGAGTTATGCGCTTTTTTTTAAAGGGATTGTGACATTAAAAAAAAGGTTTTGGAATTGTTCTTGTTTTTTTTTAGGTTTTCTAATCTCAATTGCACCCAAAAAACATGAACTTGTAACATTCAGTAGATTTTCTGTGATCTGGGGTTTTCTGGCTCAAACAGGTGCTCTGATTTGCCGGCAGTAAGTGACATCACTTACTGCAAATCCCATATATGTCAATGGGATTTGCCAGCAGATGTCACTGTTTCACTGCCTGTTGTCATTGTAGCTCAAAAGGCCCAAAAAACCCCAAAGAAAACTTCAGACCACAGAAAATCCACTGAATGTTCAAAGTTCAGGTTTTTTGGGTGTAATTGAGGTCATAAAACCTAAAAGAAAAAAGAAAAAGAAAAAGAAATGAAAATTAATGTCATAAAACCTTTAATATATATTTTTATCCCACGATTTTGCAACCAAGTTGTTTCACCCAGTGCCAATTATCTAATGTAATCCTCTGCCAACCTGGGGAGGGCAGCAGACTGACCTCATGCTTCCTTCTATGCATGAGGAGTCCAAGCTGCTTCTTTTCACCTGACAAGGGGGAGTTTTCCCTGGTTGGAAGTATAGCGCCTAGAAGGAACACGTTATTCCGACAAGTTCCTTTCCCCTCCATCAGGCACCCCGGCTGGCCAGGGGGAGGTCGTTTAGAGACCAGGATTTCTGACTGTTTTTGTGAGGGTACCTACCCTATGGGACACGGGGAGAACATTTGAGGGTATACCTACCCTAGGGGACACGGGGAGAACATGTGAGGGTACCTACCCTAGGGGACACGGGGAGAACATGTGAGGGTACCTACCCTAGGGGACACGGGGAGAACATGTGAGGGTATACCTACCCTAGGGGACACGGGGAGAACATGTGAGGGTACCTACCCTAGGGGACACGGGGAGAACATGTGAGGGTACCTACCCTAGGGGACACGGGGAGAACATGTGAGGGTATACCTACCCTAGGGGACACGGGGAGAACATGTGAGGGTATACCTACCCTAGGGGACACGGGGAGAACATGTGAGGGTACCTACCCTAGGGGACACGGGGAGAACATGTGAGGTTATACCTACCCTAGGGGACACGGGGAGAACATGTGAGGGTATACCTACCCTAGGGGACACGGGGAGAACATGTTAGGGTACCTACCCTAAGGGACACGGGGAGAACATGCAAACTCGCATACTCGCAAATAAAAGTCAAAGATAGCTACATAAACGTACACCATTATTAATGAGCAGCTATAATGTACATGAGGTTAGACATACGGTGCAGAAAAGATGGTGGTATCGTACAGTATAGGCTCACTAGGTTGCATTATTAGGAGCAAAGTGACCATGGTGAAACATGGTGGGCAAGTTATATTTCTTTGGCATCATGAAACAGTAAACATGAAGCATGTACTGTAAGCATGTAATGAAACAAAAGAGAAAGCTACTAAAGGTTGAACGCGACGCAAACCCGAAACATGCTTTGATAATCTCTATGTATCATGATGTCACGTACCAAAACGAGCAGATCTACAAGCCTACACCACATTGGATTCTTAATAGAGATGTCCCGATACTGTAATTGGCCCTTATTTCGGGTCATACCGGTATCGGTGAATATGCCAGTCTAACCACCGTTTTTTTTCCACCTCAGCAATCCATCTCCAGGGGTGTAGCGCAGTGGTTTTCAACCCATTTCATATCAAGGTCCATTATTCATTCACCATTTGAGCCACGGACCACCATTAGATGATTGATTTGAAGCCTAAATTGAGTCTCATATTTTGTTATCGTTGGATAAGATTTTGTCCATAATTCCATGCTCTATTAATGTGGTACCGTTAGGAGAGATAACAAACGTTGGCAAACGAGATAGCAAACGTTGATCAAAATAACTTAATTCTTGTAAATTAAGTAATGCAGATGTTTAACAATAATTTAACTCAAGAGTTAAAGATCTACTGTATAAGGGTCCATTTGGTTACCAACTCTCCATCATTTAGCTGGGGACCACCTGGAACCCCCATAAGGACCGCTGGTTGAAAACCCACTGGTCTAGCGTCGCATTGAGAAGGGGATAGACACCTTCGTTCTCTGCAGATTCTGACAATAAGCCACTGTCTGTTCCTGACTATACAGATCTGTTCTTCTTGGCAAGCAGCACCTCTGCATGATGGAGTAGATAATTTAAAGTATATGCTTAAATGCAGGAACGGTGCACTGATAGCAATAAGCGCTGTGCCGAGGTATAATAGCCATATCAGTTGAGTGGCGCGCGCACAGTAAACACCCGTAGACTGCATCTGCAAACACTGCACGTGAATCACATTACCGGCCTTACAGAGTGCTCAGCGGAAACCCTGATCCTAACGTACTACACCACCACACACATACTGTACTGCAAACCCTGATCCTAACGTACTACCACCACACACATACTGTACTGCAAACCACGGGTACTATACATTACATATTGTATAAAATTGTGTTGCAGATTAAAGATTTAGTTGATTTGATTTCATGGCTTCATGGACAGAACATTGACAATCATCAGTGTGTAAATTTAATGTTGTTTTAGTTCACATGTAATTTCAGATAATACTAATCACATGCAGTACTGTAAACGCTTCATACTTTGTAAACTTTACCGTTGGCTCTGTACAGTACTTTGGTTTACTCTTTATTTCCCTCTAGTCTACACCTAATCTCAGTTTGGCGTTCAAGTGGTTTTAATCTGAAAGAAATAAAATAAAGAGGTAAAAAATTGGCAGCCTCCCTTAGTAAGTCTGAGAACCCCCGAGGGGTCCCTCTCCTGCATGCAGACCCACGCGGTAAAACCATTGTGTGTGTGTGTGTGCGTGTGCGTGCGTGCGTGTGCTCGCCCCCTCAGGTGCTGCGCAACTCGTGGGGCGGCGGCGGCGGCGGGAGCCGGGGGCAGTTGGCGGTGGCGCACCACCATCCCCGCGGACACCACCACACGCACAGCGACAGCCGGCACGACCGGCGGCCCGGCGGCCGCTGGGCTCCGCCCTCCTCCGAGGGCATCCACCTGCGGAGCTGCGGCGACCTCAACTCCTCGTCCTCGCTGCGGCGGCTGGTGGCCACGCCCCACGGCTGCTCGTCGGGGACGCTGTACTCGGAGTCGGCGCTGTGACCGCCGCCGCAAACGAGGAGGAGCGACCGATGGCCGACGGCGAGGAAGACAGACAGACAGACAGCGTGGGGAGGGAAGTTATACGTTGAAGTTATACTGTATGTAATATCTCCACTATTCTTCACTTAAGTCCGATCCAGAAGAACACAGTTTGTACGGAGCAACTGCTATACAGAGCTGATCATGAGGTTATTGTCTTCTCTTCCTTCTCTGGAGTCCTGCCTCAAAGCAGACCCAGAGGGGTATATAAAACTGTCGTTCCCCTGCTGTCATCGCTATAAGGGACACATGCATCAGTAAGCAGGAACTGGGGACGGCAATGAAGGACCGGGGAAGTCTGTGTGAAATCCATGATCTCGACCGCAGTCGAAAAATGATGATGATGATGATGATGATGATGATGATGATGATGATGATGATGATGATGATGATATAGGATTGGGATCCCGCCCCGGGAAAGCGGATTGGAAAGCAGGATGGAACCTTGGGATCCAGTGTTGAGGAAATTATGGAATCTGTTCCGTACCGTTTTCCGGGCAAAAAAACCCTGGGTTTTTATCAGAGCTGGTGTGTGGACTTCATGTCTGCTATAAAAGTACAGGACCGGCGTAAACTCTGAGAGTGTAACACATGGAACCAAATGGACCCTTATACAGGACTGTAACTCTGAGAGTGTAACACATGGAACCAAATGGACCCTTACAGGACTGTAACTCTGAGAGTGTAACACATGGAACCAAATGGACCCTTACAGGACTGTAACTCTGAGAGTGTAACACATGGAACCAAATGGACCCTTACAGGTCTGTAACTCTGAGAGTGTAACACATGGAACCAAATGGACCCTTACAGGACTGTAACTCTGAGAGTGTAACACATGGAACCAAATGGACCCTTACAGGTCTGTAACTCTGAGAGTGTAACATCTATATATTCACCTGGTCCTCAGAATCAGCTTCACGCCTGGAATAACCCGCCACCAAACGGGCATGTTTGCACACGACAGTTCTCACCAAACCACCTGGCCACTACACACAGCGGGACATCTGGTCGACGTACGTGTTTCAATGAGAATGCGGGCGGACAGATATTGCCCTCCAGAGCGGGGGAAATAAATTAATCTTCTTGTGTGCGAGTCAAGTGGAGCATCCGTGCACGGCCAGCAGTGACGAGGACTGCATTCGTTAATAACTTAATATCGAGCGGAAAGAAAGCCGAGTGCATCCGTATGTGTGCCTGCGCTATAGCTTGCACGCCTGGTTGCGTTTCAACTCCAGAGCTATACAGTATACAGTACGTCACACCACAGGTTTACAGGTGGACAGAAGTGGGGAGGGAGGACCAGTTTTTCTTGTCATACAATCTCCATCGTTTGCAGTTTTCAGGAAAGTGGAAGGAGGAGAATAAGGAGAAAGAAGGAGAATAGACATAGTCAGAAGAACGGGATGGAAACGGGTCAGATTATCAAAGCGTTGAAGAGTAGAGTGAGGGAAGAAACACATCGACACTGTCGGGTGGAAAACCTGTTACGTCCCAATACCAGTAGTTATAGGAATGGAACATCGTTCTTTTTCAGAGATTTTGAAAATAGCCGATCTACAAGCTTGTAGCTCGGCTATTTTCACTGCTTTTACCTGACACTCTTGCATAAGGGAAAGGGAAGTCTGGAGCTCTCTGTGACCTGACTCTGGATAGACGGTCGCAGATGGATGACTGTCGTATGACAAGCTGTACTTTCAACCAGTGTTGATTTTGACAGCTTTTTTATTATTATTATTATTTATTTATTTTACTTTATTTAGATTTTTCGGTAAACAGGTGGGTCATGTTGGGCATCACAGTACATTTCGTAATTGTTACATTTCTATTATTAACTGTCATGGTGTTACGGGTCATACAGTTCCAGGAGAATAAGGGGAACCCTCTTTGAGTAGTTTCAGTTCGTTTGACAGCTATTTTTAATGTCGTTTTTGTCATATTTTTGTCACCTGAATTGTTTTTTGTTTAAGTCTAGTTTTAGTCAACTAAATACCATGTGATTTTAGTCGACTAAATCTACAGTTGATTTTCTCGTCAAAAAGGTCTTTTGGCAAGCCTTGATGGCGTCATAATGACTGATTTTACACTTGGTTAAATGCTGAGAATAGCTATGAATAGCCTATCTACAAGCTCACAGCCTCACAATGTGAGGCTATTTCAGAGCGCAAAACCTGAGCCAAACTAAATACAAAATGACTAGTCTTTTAGTTCTATCTTTCTCCACTAGTCGCTCCCTATGATTGACAAAATTGTCAATATATTTAGTCATCATCATATTGTGATTTATTTTTGATTTAGTTTTCGTCAGTGAAGAAAAAAAAAGTAGTCGACAAACATTTTTCATCGTACTGTAGTACTCTAGTCGAAAGTAACAAAACAAAATGAACACTGGTTAGGTGGAGGTTAGATGGAGGTTTAGACGGAGACAAGAAAGACACCATCACCATGGAGGTTTAGACGGAGACAAAGAAAGACACCATCACCATGGAGGTTTAGACGGAGACAAAGAAAGACACCATCACCATGGAGGTTTAGACGGAGACAAAGAAAGACACCATCACCATGGAGGTTTAGACGGAGACAAAGAAAGACACCATCACCATGGAGGTTTAGACGGAGACAAAGAAAGACACCATCACCATGGAGGTTTAGACGGAGACAAAGAAAGACACCATCACCATGGAGGTTTAGACGGAGACAAAGAAAGACACCATCACCATGGAGGTTTAGACGGAGACAAAGAAAGACACCATCACCATGGAGGTTTAGACGGAGACAAAGAAAGACACCATCACCATGGAGGTTTAGACGGAGACAAAGAAAGACACCATCACCATGGAGGTTTAGACGGAGACAAAGAAAGACACCATCACCATGGTGGTTCGAGGTTTAGACGGAGGAGGTTGGGTGGTGGACAGACTTGAAGGAGTCATGGGTCAAGGGTCTGACAATGGAAGGAATCGCATCATGGAATTGTTGATCCCAACCCTATGCCGGTGACAGCTCATACGACAGGTGACAGCTCATACGACAGGTGACAGCTCATACGACAGGTTACAGCTCATACGACAGGTGACAGCTCATACGACAGGTGACAGCTCATACGACAGGTGACAGCTCATACGACAGGTTACAGCTCATACGACAGGTGACAGCTCATACGACAGGTGACAGCTCATACGACAGGTGACAGCTCATACGACAGGTGACAGCTCATACGACAGGTTACAGCTCATACGACAGGTGACAGCTCATACGACAGGTGACAGCTCATACGACAGGTGACAGCTCATACGACAGGTGACAGCTGCTCATACGACGTTGGAAAGAACATGGAAGAGTTGCCTGGCTGGAGAGTGACTAATAAACGGAGCTATAACAATCACGACAGGAAGTTGATAATGCTGTTCCTAATGGAACTGTAAACAATCATGACAGGAAGTGGATAATGCTGTTCCTGTATATGGAACTGTAAACAATCATGAAGCCATCATCGACACACAGGCTCAGGATTATTCCCACATGTTCTCTCCTCCTCCTCCTCCTCCTCCTCCTCCTCCTCCTCCTCTCCGATGAAGTGAAAACATACATCATCGTCTCGCACAGTGGTTCCAAAACAGTGGCTCGGGACCCCACCCCACACCCCCGCCAAATTTAATGAAAAACAAATTGAAACACTTTTCAAAAAAATATAGTTTCCCAAATAAAAAGCAAATACAACGACATTTTATTTTATTATATAACGTGTTGCATTGTGAGCTTGTATAGATCATCTATTCTCACTGGTTTGAGTCACTGTGTCAGAATCCCTCTGTTGGGTCTCGAGCCAAAGCCTTTGGGAGCCATGTTGCACTGTAGCTCTGGTCCATAGCCTTCTACTGCTTCACTGTAGCTCTGGTCCATAGCCTTCTACTGCTTCACTGTAGCTCTGCTCCATAGCCTTCTACTGCTTCCATTCTGTCCTGCAGTAAGGCTATGGGACTATCAGTTTTAAATCTCAAATCGAAATCAGACCAGCCTCTCCTCTTTTGTGGAAATCTCACGAACGTTTGACCTACTCACCAATACAAAGATGGGTTGTGTCAATAGAAAGACTACTTTCCTTAGTGGACGCACTCTGAGCCCCCCACCACACCACACGTATAAACGGTACTTTTTGGCCAGAAAGGGATTTTTTTTCCACCGGAGGAAAAATATTCTATATGAGGCAGTTCTCTGGGAAATATCGGTAGAGGGCGCAGCGGAATAACTAAAAGTATTTTTTTTCCGGTGGAAACAAAATCCCCTTTTGGCCAAAAAGTACCATGTATACGTGTGGTGGGGGGCTCAGAGTGCGTCCACTAAGGAAAGTAGTCTTTCTATTGACACAACCCATCTTTGTATTGGTGAGTAGGTCAAACGTTCGTGAGATTTCCACAAAAGAGGAGAGGCTGGTCTGATTTCGATTTGAGATTTAAAACTGATAGTCCCATTCCCGTAGAAGACTCCAGTAGAAGGCTATGGACCAGAGCTAGTTGCACTGATGTACTGTGGACACTGGAGAGACATGAGGGGACTGATTAAACCGTTACACACAACACAACACAACATTACATCATCATCATCATCATGTTGGGTTGCAATACAGTTCTGGGCCGTTTTGGCTGCTTTTCCCCCCCGAGGGCTACCCGACAAGCCTACGGATCTATCCACCCATCTATCCATCACTCAGGTTTCGGTGGTCATCGTGGGGACTCATACTTCGTCTTCCGTTGGTTATAAAAACAAGAACAGAAAACGACAACAGCGACAGCAGCAACGCAAGAACCTGCACAGCGCGAGCAGGACGCTCACACCTATACTGTACACTCAATATGGTTTTGTATGTTTTTTTTATTGCGTTGCTCATTTGACTTTTTCTTTCTCTTTGTAATCCGTGTGCAGTTCAAATGACCACTTTCACCATGCCAGTCCCATCACAACATCGAAATGCATGGTTTGTCTTAACACACACAAACGCACAAACACACACACACACACACACGCACACGCACACACATGCATGCTAGGGATGTACACTATTGACATTTTGGCCGATATCCAATAACCGATTGATTGCATGATCACATCGATCGATATGGCTACCGATAAGGATATTGCAATACAGGCTTCCATTAGGGTTTACTCTAACACAACAAACGTGAAGCTGTTTATTACAAAGATGGCGATGTAACATTTATTTTTACTTTTACTTGTTCAACAGGTAGACACCCCTTTTCAAAGCATCACGTGAACTATAAACACTGATTGAATCTGCAGCCTCCAGTCATCACAAAAGGCTTCACATTCAAACATAAATATTACAAAATATATAAAGTATTGGCTAATAATAAAGGGATAGTTTTTTTTGCCGATACGATTTAACTGATATCACTTTTTTTGTTGTTTATGCAATAGTCGTCTGATTATACCGATACCATGGACGATTCACTGTGCATCCCTAAGTCACACACACACACACACGCACACACACACACACACACACACACACACACACACACACACACACACACACACACACTCTCAGCCTTATGGAACTATTCTGTTTGGGAGGTACGTTGACACCGTGGTCTTATGAACGTGTGCATGCATGTTAATGCTGGAACCAACCTTGTACATTTCAACCGTGGAGTGACTGTACACAAAACAGACTTATCAGAATGTCTCTATCTGCATGTTGTTTTTTCCAACAAAAAAAAAGAAAAAAATTGCTTCTTACCGTTTTCTCGCTCTTTGCACCCAAGCTCTTCGATAAGAGCCCTTTGCAAATGTGTTAGATAATGTATAGATATAAATATTTGAAGTGGGAACATCTTTAAAAAAAAGGATTTCCTCAGGTGGCTCTCCAAACATTCTACGGATTAATTTGCGATTTGATTGCACTCGATACTAGCCTGGAATCCAGACTGCCAGACTGATCTTTAGAATTTATTTCGCCTGGAACTCCTACCATCTGAAAGGGGGTGTGGCTTAGTTAGCGCGGATGGCGTGATGGCAAATATGCGTGGGGAAGAATGGCGAGCGCAGACGACGACAGGAGCGGCGTGCCAATTTACAATGGTTTACAAAAAAACAACCTGACTGCAGTCCTTGAACTAGTGATCAGCGAGGTCACAGAGGAAATTAAGAATCGAGAGGCACCCTCTTATGCTGAATAGCATTCAGTCTAGATTCCAGGCTAACCCTTACAAGAACACTGTGGAATTGTGTAAAGTCTGAGGGGAGCTGAAACTATGTGGGACAGGAGCAGATGGAGGTACATGTGGATCTGTGGGACTGCTAGGGTACAATGGATACAAGAAGAGTGGGCACCTCGATGTAAGATTTGCCGAAATGTTTGAAAAATAAAATATTTGAAAAGTGTAACGTGAAGTATACATGATTTGAACATGAACAGGACATCATTAACCGACTTGAAATGTGTCCTTCAGCGTCTTTTTTTTTATGCCCAAAATTATTGGATATAGTTTTGTTACAATTTGTAGCAATTAGACCTTATACTTGTTCAAATGTTCAATCATGTTCTGATCATGTAAACTTTTAGATTACTTCTTTTTTTGACCATTTAGACAATTTTACATCGTAGATAATATGTACAGTATAAGTGGACCAATGGGACTGCTGGGTTAACACAGATATAGCTGGATCTATTTGTCAGGTGAAATACGATAAGGGTCTAAAGTTCCACCAACACTAAAGCTCAATGTTGACTGCATCGCACTGCGTTGACCCCTGACCCCTTCTTGTCTGCAAGCAGTGGTGGGGAAAAGTACTCACATTTGTTTACTTAAGTAATAGTACATTATCAATACTGTGATATAGATATACTCTGTTACAAGTAAAAGTCCGGAATCCAAGTTAAACATGTAAAAGTACAAAAGTGTCGGTATCAACTAAAGTAGCCTACTGGTCCTATTTCACAAGTTTTCAAATGCATAAAATGTATACAAATCTTTTGAAAATAGCCGATCTACAAGGGCCAAAATGTATATAGGGCTGAAGTGGTTCATTCATGTACAGTATGTTTTGCAATAATAATCAAAATCTACAAAGTATCTATAGTGACTAAAAGATTCTAATAGATAGTAGTGCAGTAGAAGTATAAAGTATTGGAAATACTCAAGTAAAGTATACAAATACCTCAAAATTGTACTGAAGTACAGTACTAAAATACAGTACTAAAGTACAGTACTTAAGTAAATGTACGTAGCTACTTTCCACCACTGTCTGCAAGCGACAGCCGGCGTGTGATGGGGAAGGGGGGGGGGGTGGATGGAGGGGGGGTAGATAAAATATAAAGCTATACTGATGAGACGGCTCTTGCAATAAATGTACAGTTTGTGTTTGTATAAAATTGTCCATCAGTGACGATACCCGGAAGTTAAATATAGTTTGAAATGTTAAAAGAAGAACTTTGTATTTTTTGGGGTCAGTCCGGTGGTGCTGATAAATAATAATGATGATGATGACGGGTCTGGAACCCTGCGTGCAGAACACTCGTTTTCCTGATAGGTGCGAAGACGAAATGGCTCTTTTTCGATTGAAATAAAAAAAACAAAAAACGATGAGGTTCTCGGAACCTAATTTGTCCAGTAGGTAGGCCTACTATAAGCCTGAGGTTTGGGAACCTCGAATACTTATATAACTCTTACAATTTCAAAACATTTTTGGAAAAAACATTTGAATTCCCATCCCGGCCAGTCATGGGTTGTCTCTGATAACGTTTCATTTTTAAAGGTATATTCAGTGATTTCACTCAAAAAACCTTAGGTTTCGTTTTTGGCTGTGGGACCCAGCCTTTCGTCCAATCAGGATAGAGAGTCAAAAACGAAACCTAAGGTTTTTTGACCCCCAGGGGTTAACTGGGGACAGGGAGGAACTCCTTATATGGCCAGCACACTCTATAGTAGGGAGGATTATCACAACAAAACAAAAAAAATAAGTGATATTTGAATTAAGTGAAATCACTGAATATACCTTTAAGTGTATAAGGCAAAAAAAGCGTGACACTTTTGTGGTCGAAAAAGAGCCATAGATTATATCAAAGTATAAATCAGGCCTGTTGTGTGTTTTGCATTTTCTCAACGTGCACTGATAAAGTTCTGCTGATATATCAGCGCCTCATGACATGTGACAGTATAAGGCACACTTTGAACACATACATATGACACACTTTTAGTCACACACGTCACTTATTGTAGAACTCAGTGGTTCTCTTTCATTTTCCAAGGACCCCCATAACTCTGAGGGCGTACATACAACCGCAAGGGTCCATTTTTTGGTTCCGTCCGTATGCCCTCAGAGTTACAGACCTGTAAATGGGTGTCCATTTAGAACCCCCTCAAGGAACCGTGAGGAGGACCCCACTTTGAGAACCACTGACATATAACTGATTGTGACCTTTGACACCACCACATGCACTTAAAGGGACACTTCACCCTTTTTACAAAAAAATATATGTTAATGACGTTTAGAAGCTTTAGATCACTTTCCTGGGGGTATGTATGTGTGTAATAGGGGAGGATGGGGGAAGATGAACCGTCGGGTAAGTTGAACCACCCCCTGTATCTTTAAAACTACACACATGAGTTGTCATGTGACCTCAAAATCAGGACACACCCACCATTTCAACCTGACTGTGAAGATGAGAGACACATGGACAAAGTGGAAAGTACATTTATACACAAAAAAGTGTTTTTTGCTGGTCAAAGTAAAAAAATAAACTTTTCTGGAATAATCATTTTTATATTAAAGCAAAAGCACCCAGGTCTAAACTTATATATCATGCATGTTGGTGATATACCAATGTATAAAACCCATGTGAATCATTTAGCTAAACATTATCCTGGAGCATTAAGCTAGCCATGTTTTATCAAAAAGTGGCCATGGGGCAAGTTGAACCAATTCCTTGGGGTAAATTGAGCCAATTTTCTTAATGTGAATCACCATTCATATTTTTGTATTAAGTATTAGCTACTCAAATTATACTGAATGACCTTTAATTTGGATGTTTGCAAATGTTTGCAAATTTGCTATATTGTATTAACAATATTGCAAATATTATAAGGTTCTGAATAACAAACTTTATTTAATTGTCTTTATATTGTTTAAATAATAAATAAACAGATAAATAAGACTATTTGCAAAAGGGAAAACTGTTATTAAATTAGTTTCAATATGTGAATACATTATCTGTTCAAGTTTAAGCTCTTTACATTAAAATATCATGTGGTTAAATTTTGGATCAACTTACCCCTTACCTGGGGCAAATTGAGCCACTTTTTTTTTTTTTTTGAAAAGGTCATATTTTCATGGCCCTTTGTCATAGCTGCTTACTCATCATTTCAATTGATAGAGGACATCCTGAAATATGTGTAGATCATTAGATTTGACTGCCATCTCATTTTGCCTTGCTTCCAGGACAACTTAAGTAAAAAGTGGTTCATCTTCCCCCATCCTCCCCTATGTGGTTTTAGATATTTTAGATTGTAGCAGTGAGCCTGTTGTCTCTGATGTCATGGACACTGGTCTCACTTCCTTCCTGGACTACAATTCCCATAATTCTTTGGTGCACTGCTCCTCCTTGTGGATAGGGGGAGAGCTGTCTTACTGAGACAACATGTAGTCCAGGAAGGAAGTGAGCCCAGTGTCCATGACATCAGAGACAACAGGCTCACTGCTACAATCTAAACTATCTAAAACCACATATTACACACATAAATACCCCCAGGAAAGTGTTCTAAAGCTTCTAAATGTCATTAACATATATTTTTTTGCAAAAAAGGGTGAAGTGTCCCTTTAAGCTCAATTGAACCCCCGATTGATATATAGTACTCTTGACGCGCACCGGTGTCCTCCTGTAAGCAAAAGAACAGCAGATCTACATAGCTTGTAGATCTGCTATTTTACCGCGCGCCGCACCGGTGCACTGAACCGAGCATAAACCGGGCGTTATATTCCATGCACCGCGACGCGTTGCCGCATGCCCATCACATGAGAGGGGCGTTGATTGCCTGAAGATCTCTGCTAATGAGTTAGCGGCAACAGCGTGCGATAGAGTATAATAATTAAACTAAATTATAGTATAATTTAGGCATTAGTGTACACAACCCCCCCACACACACACGCACACACGTACATGCACGCGCACACGCACACACACACACACACACACACACACACACACACACACACACACACACACACACACACACACACACACACACACACACACTACACTTAAGGCACTGGTATGTGTTTCTACCTCCTGTCTAGCATTACCTGTTTGTGAAAATGTTATTTATTTGAAGAAATGTATATCTGTATATGGCACTGGCAGGCTAAAAACGGATAGAACCTGGAATCCTGAATGATGATAATAATAATAATAATAACATAAATTATGGCACCTATTCCAAATTTTGTAAATGCAGATCCAATGCCAGAACTTTTAATGCAAGTTATGTATTTCAACGTATGGAATAAACTATAGACAATGAATAAACATGAATATGTGTGTGTGTGTGTGTATATATATTGTGAAATTACATTGCAATGAATTAAATCTAATTCTAATTATTGTCATTGGAAATTGAACGGATTGGTTATAAAAACATATATAAAATAATAGGCTACTGTTGTGTGTGTGTGTGTGTATAGGCTACAACCTACTGTGTGCATATATGCACACAAAGCATGTAATATGAATGTGTATATATTACAGGAAACTCCTGTTAAGCTTTCCAACAAACTCCGGTAAACTCCCAAATTGTACCTTATACCACCTGTATATTATCGTAATGCCTGCTAAACTTAAAGGTATATTCAGTGATTTCACTTAATTCAAATATCACTTATTTTTTTGTTTTGTTGTGATAATCCTCTCTACTATAGAGTGTGCTGGCCATATAAGGAGTTCCTCCCTGTCCCCAGTTAACCCCTGGGGGTCAAAAAACCTCGTTTTTGACTCTCTATCCTGATTGGACGAAAGGCTGAGTCCCACAGCCAAAAACGAAACCTAAGGTTTTTTGAGTGAAATCACTGAATATACCTTTAATGTTTACGGGCAAATCTAGTGCCCATAATTTCCCGTTAACTTGCATGTGTAGAAATAGTCTGTAACAATTAAGTAAAAGCCTGGGATATAAAGAAAATACTTGAGTAAAAGTAGGCCTACAAAGGTATTGGTGTGGAAATGTATAAGTAAAGTACCAAAAATAGAAGGTACAAATGTCCTGTTTCACAAGTTTCCAAAAAAAGACAAAAAGTACAGTTTTCAAATAATTGTAGTGGAGTAAAAGTACAATATTTGCGGCCTCTGATGTGTAGTGGAGTGTATAAGTATAGCCTATAAGTACTGAAAAATGGAAATATTCCGGTTTAAGTAAAAACCTCAAAATTGTACTTACAGTAAGTACAGTACTTGAGTTGAGTAAATGTAGCCTAGGCCTATACTTAGTTACTTTACACCAGTGGTTTTCAAACCCTTTTCATAGCAAGGTCCATGATTATATATTCTTCTGCATTTGAGCAACGGAACCATTTGATCATGACATTTAGCCTCTCAGACCCAAAACTATAAAGATTTTGTCCACAATTCTATGCTGTATAGGAGAGATGACAGGCAACTGTTGAAATAACAATTATTCTACATTATCTAATTGTGTAGAGACTTCTTGTAAATTAACTTAAGCAATTGCAGATGTTTAACAATAATTTTACTCTTGAGAGTGTAAAATTAAACCAAATGGACCCATAACCATAAGGGTCCATTTGGTTTCATTTTACACTCTCAAGAGTTAATGATCTATAAGGGTCCATTTGGTTAACATTGCCAACATATCCATAATTTAGCTGGGGACCACCTGGAACCCCGTCACGGACCACTGGTGGTCCCCGGACCACTGATTGAGAACCCACTGCTTTACGCCACTGTGTATTTTGTCCATTGACCAATCGGGAACGAGAGAAAACAAAAAGTCCCACCACCCAGACCACGCCCTTTCCCCTTTTCCCCCCTTCCCATTGGCCAGGCGACGCGAAAGCCCCATCCTGGTTCGATGGCGCCGGCCAACGAGAGCCCTCGATGTCATATGGAGCCTTAGAAGGCCCACGCCCCCGTGTCCCGCAGAGGACGTCGGGAGTTGTGGTTCGGCGACGTCGAGATAAAACTGCAGGCAACGAAGAGAGAAACTACAAAGAGAACACATCCTGTGTGTGTGTTTGTGTCGTCGCCGCGTCTCATTATAATCAGTCTGAAAGCCAAGCCGGGAGCTCTGTCACTGTTCTACTAAACTTACAGTTATCATCATCATGGTAAGCCTGTTTCATTTCATTAGTGTCAGACCGTTTAATGACAATTCAATGAATGACACGATGACAAATTGTCATTGACAATAATACACCAGAAAGACGGAACACTTAATTTATTTAGGTCTCATTATTTAATGACGATGACGATTATATAGCATCTTTGAACCACATGTAAACCGACTTTAAGACAGATTATTGATTAATGTAACAAATTGTGTGACTTAATTGTTGTAGGTAACGTACGTGAGATGTTAAATATGACTATTTTTTTTTACAGTAGGTAAAGAGTTGATTTCTATGTTATGCTGTTCTTCACTGCATCAACGTTATTTACCGATACAGTAACTATAATGATCTAACAATTACACCGTTACATATAAAATATGAAGTCACATTGAATACGTGGTTCTGCTTGTAACAATAATAAATGTCTTTACATGTATTGATTAATTGAATACACAGGACCACAATTGAACCAAAATGTTATCCTTTTAGCATCATCATCATAGTATAATCTTACCACTTGTCTCTTTCAATATTTGTATTGGTTTTTCAGAAAATTATAAACATGCATTACATTACAAAGACGTACAAAAAGGCAACATCTTACCACTTGTACTATTTGCAAACTGTTAATATAAACAAAAGTATTCAATCAATCCAGTGTTGTTTTTGGCAGCAAATTTCTATTTTAGTTTTAGTCATGGTCTCTTGAATAGTTTTCACTTAGTTTTAGTCACATTTTAGTCACCTGGAATGTATTAGTGTTAGTCTAGTTTTAGTCGACTAAATGTCATGCAATTTTAGTCGACTAAATCTACAGTTGATTTAGTCGACTAAAATGTGTTTTGACAGGCCTTGATGTCGTTGTAATGACATATTTTACACTTTAGTTGCATGCTGAAAATAGCAGATATACAATCTCACAATGCGACGCGTTGTGATATTGTAGATCTGCTATTTTCAGCATGCAACCCAGCATAACACTGGATCTCTTGTCCACTAGACCCTTACTAACATTTTAGTCTAGTTTTTATTTGTTGACGAAATTGTCAGTATATTTAGTCTTAGTTTTAGTCATCATAGATTCGTTTTTATTCAGTTAGTAGGTCCCATGTATCACCCGGGTCCGTGTTTCACGTCGACCCACAATGAACGTGACACCGCGGATGCTAACTAAGCTAATAAAGCAGCTAATCCTCCTTCCATCCATCTGTCCTCCTTATTGTTATTGTTACGAATATCGTGTCATCATGGAGGCTAACAGGCTAGCCTAGCAGGCTCAACTCAGCTCAGTGCAGGTTAATCATTAAAAGTGTCCCGTATACGTTATAGTTATTACAGATTATGACAGCATGATGTGACAACAACGTGACCTTTATTATTGTATGAGATGAGACGCTGGTTGTGGCTGCTCCCTCTGACCACCAGAGCCGCTTCCATCTTCTCCTGCTGTCCTCCTCCTCCTGTACTGTACAGCTCCTCATGTCCTCCTGTACGCTACAACAGCTGCTGTCCTCCCACTGTAAGCAGTGTGTCTCTGTTATGGGAGTGCGTGGGACTATAACCCATTCTGACCTGAGATCAGATTCTAAAAATGTCAGTCGTTCTTCGATTTTTCAAAAATAGCAGACCTACAAGCTCGTAGCGCGCCACTCGGTGGCGCGCTATGAGCTTGTAGAGCTGCTATTTTTCAATAGCTAAAGCATAACATGATGCTAACACCAAAATGGGTTCCTGTTCAGAATGGGATAATGCATGAATTGAGTATGAAACAATAATAAGGACCCCAATGCAAACAAACAAGCCACTATATAGGCTTTCTTGGGCTATATTTAATCCTTTTTAGCAGACCTTGTATTGAACTGTACTTTCCTGTGCTTTTTGTTGCTGTTATAATAAAGATGGATTGATTGATTGAAGTAGCTATTAACACTAACAGTTTGCAGAATTACACTACATTTCAAGCACAACTCGATACAAAAACTGTTAACTGTGGATGACACCCTAATGACACTTGTTTAGAAATAGAATAGGGTCCACCATGTTCAATTCAGATCAGAAATCAGGAAGTATTCAATCAACAAAAATCACAAAGTCCATAGCCTTGGCTGTTCGTTAACAGTGCTAAACAAACATTAAAAGTCCATAACCTTGGCTGTTCGTTAACTGTGCTAAACAAACATTAAAAGTCCATAGCCTTGGCTGTTCGTTAACGGTGCTAAACAAACATTAAAAGTCCATAGCCTTGGCTGTTCGTTAACGGTGCTAAACAAACACTAAAAGTCCAGTAGACGTGGCTGCCACGTGACGTCACGTTTAGTACTCTTAAACAAACATTAAATAGTCCATAGACTTGGCTTCCATAATGTCCGGAAGCCAGACATATTTACAGCGCCCCTCACAAAGCACATCTGTGCAGTGCAGAGAGAGACGGAGTAATCATTTGAGTCGGTACCATGCATTAGAGTCTTTTTTTGATTGAAATATTTATTAACAGTTTGCAGAATTACAGTACATTTAAAGCACAAACTCAATACAAAGACTGTTAACTGTGAGTGGACGACCCAATTAAGCATTACACTTGTTTACAACAGGGTCCACCATGTTCAATTCATCAAAAATGCAGGGTTAGGCAACCTGCGGCTCTAGAGCCACTTGCCATGTGGCTGAATTCAACCAATTCAGGACGGGGTGTTTTTAAGCATCATGTTATACTTTAGCTGTTGAAAAATAGTAGAACTACAAGCTCATAGCGCGCCACCGAGTGCTGAGGCAACTAGCGGCACTCAGCAATTTTTCGCAAATCTTTGAATATATATTCGTTCAGAGCGAAATGTAATGGGGAAATATGAAACTGTGCATTCACACCACTAATTGTAAATTGCATATCCTGATGTTTAGTCTAACTGGGTGTGAGTACTAGGCCTCTCTCGACTTAAGGCCTATTCATAGTCTGGATTTTCGGTGGTGAGGTGACCACCGCTCCGGTGGTGAGCTGAAATAACGTTGAGCGGTGGTGAGTAAAAACAGAGAGAAGGGCTGGGGGCGGTGGCGGTGGTTTGCTCTTCACCGTGGCTCAGTGACGTCATGTTGTAGTTCGGTGGTCACCCCACCACCGTAAATCCAGACTATGTATGAGCCTTTAATCAACCGTTTTCGCACATCAATAGGCTTTTGTTATGTATGACCAAAGTGTCGGTGAGACTCAAGATTCTCAAGAGATACTCAAGATTCAATCAATCAATCAGACGGTTCCTGGACTCCAGCTGGGTAACGACACCAGCCCAGCCTCTGTCTTTGTATAGGTCATGTTTATTCATCACAGTTTATTCAAACCCATCCAGGGTTACTAGACCAGTGTTGTTTTCGTCGACTAAAACTAAGACGAAAAATGTTCGTCGACTACCTTTTTTCACTGACTAAAACTAAATAAAAACGAATCTATGATGACTAAAACTAAGACTAAATATACTGACAATTTCGTCAACAAATAAAAACTAGACTAAAATGTTAGGAAGGGACTAGTGGACAAGGGATCCAGTTTTATGCTGGGTTGCATGCTGAAAAAACAATCTCGCTGCGACGCGTTGTGAGATTGTAGATCTGCTATTTTCAGCATGCAACCAAGGTGTAAAATATGTCATTACAACGACATCAAGGCCTGTCAAAACACATTTTAGTCGACTAAATCAACTAGATTTAGTCGACTAAAATCGTTTGACATTTAGTCGACTAAAACTAGACTAAACACTAGAACATTCCAGGTGACTAAAATGTGACTAAAACTAAGTGAAAACTTAGTGAAGTGAAGACTAAAACTAAAATAGAAATTTGCTGCCAAAAACAACACTGACTGTACTAGACTCCGACCACTTGTCATTTTGGTTTGATTTGTCCCATTGTCTGATATGGAGAGTAGCTGTCTGGTCATGTGACCAACAGTTACTCCTCCTCCTTTGAGTAAGACTGTATAAAATTGACATACATGTAATTGTTATTTTGTTCTAGAGTTCAGTCATCCGACATGCTGGAAGACGGTTGTGCTCTAGAGATCTCTATTACATTGAACTGAATGCCTCATCTCATCTTGTCCTCACCTTATATTTTAGTTTTAAGTGGTCTTGTGTTAGTATAATTTCCATCACAGAACGTTTTTAACTCAAATCTTTGCTGGTCCCTCCCTGGAACAAAGTGGTTGAGCACCGCTGACATAGGAAGTAAAACATGGGTTTTTTTAGAATCGGCCTCAGGTTAAAGATGTTCCTCATTTTGAGAGGTTCCCCCCCTGTAACCCGCCTCAAGGGGGTCCGTGGACCCCACAGCACTGCTCTACAAACAGGACTAACCCCTCCCCCTGTAACCCGCCTCAAGGGGGTCCGTGGACCCCACAGCACTGCTCTACAAACAGGACTAACCCCTCCCCCTGTAACCCGCCTCAAGGGGGTCCGTGGACCCCACAGCACTGCTCTACAAACAGGACTAACCCCTCCCCGTGTGTGTGCCTCCTCTACGTGGACCCCACAGCACTGCTCTACAAACAGCACTAACCCCTCCTCTCCGCAGGGCGACGCCGTCACCAACGGGACTCATTGTAAGAAGGCTCTGCTGTCAGACTCTCAGCTGTTCCAGGACCAGTTTGACGAGCTGGTGGTAGAACTCACAGAGAGAGACCTGACGGACCCGGCGCTGACCGACGCCCTGACCCGACTCCGAGAGGTGAGCCGTGTGTGTGCGTGTGCGACTGTGCGTGCAATGCACGTCTCGTTATCTTTGACACATTTTTTATCCCAATTTTGTACTAAGCGGAGGAAAATACACTAACAAGGATTAAAACAGATCTCCCCCCCCCCCCCCCCCTCCCGTTTGCTTCCTGATTACACCCCAGTTTCAAAATACTTTCATTCGAAATGGAGAGTTCTGACTGATATACAAGTTATACGAGATATACAAGTTCTGACAATAATATAGCCCTAGTTCTGACTTTGTTATAAAATAAAATACGAGATCTTTGCCACAGTTCTCATTTAATCTATCCACCGTAGATGAAAATACTGTGCATGGAGTGGCCTCTGTGTTTAAAAGAAGTCAGGGACTCGCACAACATGCACATTTAGATCTAGCATTGCTAATCTGTGCCTGTATAAATGCAGGACTCTTGTTAGGTAAGGGATAATTTACTGACATTGGTGCCACCCGGTGGAACAGCCTGGACACTGCAACCAGACTGACTTTAAACTTGAGATCTTTGTCAGCAGCAGTCAACAAAAGCATGGCTGATGGAAAAGGTTGGGTCCCGTTTGGGTGTAGGGAGATTTAAACTTTAGGAAGCGTCGTTTGGTTTTTTGTTTTAATGCAATCCTTCATCAAATCAAACAGTTACAGGACAGATCAGAGAGATCTAACTGTACTGTAGTCTTCAAGAATAAACAACATAAACATAGGGGTAAACCAGTAGTATCATACAGTAATAGACCTACTGTAAGATAAAATACCAAACAGGAGATTTAACAGCTGGGGATTGACAATCTACGATGGTTAACCCTAGAAAACTGAACATACATACATACATTTGGTTACACCATCACTTTATTTATTTAATCTTTATTTAACCAGTGTGCACTGGCCAAGAGAAGAGGCAAATAAATGTTACGCAGCTCTGCCAGTAACAACAAATACAGGCCATGACAAAGACAAACATAATGACATCTGTAATACCAAGAACCTACCAGTGTTGTTTTCGTCGACTAAAACGATGACAAAAAAGTGTTCGTCGACTACCTTTTTTCACTGACGAAAACTAAATGGAAACTAAATGAAAACGAAGCTACGATGACTAAACTGAGACTAAATATAGTGACAATTTTGTCAACAAATGAAAACTAGACGTTAAATGTTAGGAAGGGACTAGTGGACACGAGATCCAGTATAAGTCATTTTACACTTGGTTGCATGCTGAAAATAGCAGATCTACAAGCTCATAACATGCTATTTTCAGCAAGTGTAAAATCAGTCATTACAACGGCATCAAGGCCCACTAAAATTCATTTTAGTCGACTAAATCCACTGTAGACTTAGTCGACTAAAATCTCGTGATATTTAGTCGACCAAAACTAGACTAAACACTAAAACATTCCAGGTGACTAAAATGTGACTAAAACTAAATGAAAGCTATTCAAGAGACTATATGACTAAAACTAAAATAAAAAAGTGCTGCCAAAAACAACACTGGAACCTACTACCAGGGAGGCTCAGAGAGAGTCTAAGTAGCTAACCGAATACAGACTAATAAAAAGAACAATAAGAACAATACATCATGAAACTACTAACCTAATATAAAACCAAGATCACA
This sequence comes from Protomyctophum parallelum, assembly GCF_964188405.1. NCBI lineage: Eukaryota > Metazoa > Chordata > Actinopteri > Myctophiformes > Myctophidae > Protomyctophum > Protomyctophum parallelum. Next base: position 6,744,208 of record NC_139698.1, on the reverse strand, counting down.
GCATTTGCTAATCGTCAAAGCAGGAGCAATGGCTGGAGAGTGTGCCCAAAGGCAATCCTCTTAAAAGTCACTAGGGGGATCAAAGAAGCCCATTTTAACCCATTTTGGGTGGGAACCCCTTTTGGTGTTAGCATTACGTTATGCTTTAGCTATTTAAAAATAGCAGATCTACAAGCTCATAGCGCGCCACCGAGTGGCACGCTACGAGCTTGTAGGTCTGCTATTTTTGAAGAGCGAAAGACATTTTTATAGAATCTGATCTCGGGTCAGAATGGAAAACTGTCAGGATGTAGAAGACATTTTTAGAATCTGATCTCGGGTCAGAATTGGTTAATCTGGTCTGTAGATCGTTCCACGCCCAGGGCCCAAAAAAACGCACGTTTTTCTTTCCCTGTCTCAGATTTGGTGTTGGGTACGACATATAGCGCATCCAGGCGTTTGATCTGAGGTTAAGCGCATTTTGGACTAGTTCACATTTTGAACAAATGAAATATGGTATATTTTTACCCAATGTAAAATATTCCATAACAAATATTTCTCATCAAAATATATTGAAGTACAGCAATACAACTTGAGCTACTCTTCTATGTTATTTCAGCAAGATGTTTAAAAAAAATCATAGGGGGGCAAAATCTGTGAAAAACGTGGGTGTTATTTTAAAAAAATTCCTAAAATGATGAAGAATATACAATCTATCAACAGTAAAACATCTACTGTTAAAATACACTAGTCTATCACATGAGTCCACTGAGTCCACTGAGTCCACTGTCAGCAACCTACAGTGAGATACAATACTCAGCATCTCTCTCTCGCTCTCTCTGTCTCTCTGTCTCTCTCTCTCTCTGTCTGTCTCTCTCTCTCTCTCTCTCTCTCTCTCTCTCTCTCTCTCTCTCTCTCTCTGTCTCTCTCTCTGTCTCTCTGTCTCTCTCTCTGTCTGTCTCTCTCTCTCTCTCTCTCTCTCTCTCTCTCTCTCTCTCTCTCTCTCTCTGTCTCTCTCTCTCTCTCTCTCTCTCTCTGTCTCTCTGTCTCTCTCTCTGTCTCTCTCTCTCTCTCTCTCTCTCTCTCTCTCTCTGTCTGTCTGTCTGTCTGTCTCTCTCTGTCTCTCTCTCTGTCTCTGTCTCTGTCTCTGTCTCTGTCTCTGTCTCTCTCTCTCTCTGTCTCTGTCTCTCTCTCTCTCTCAGGTTTTGGTGTACAACTCGCCGGGAGGCAAGAGGAACAGAGGGCTGTCTGTGATTGGCTCGCTACGGGAGCTTGTCCCGCCCACCCAGCTCACCCAGGACGCCGTGCAGAGAGCGCTGCTGGTTGGCTGGTGCATAGAGCTGGTGAGACCTATTAACCAATCAGAAAAGCACCCTGGTGCGCGCGCACACACACACACACACACACACACACACACACACACACACACACACACACACACACACACACACACACAAAGCTGTCTTTGACTGCCAATATTGATTCAGACTGTATGTCACTAGCCTCGAAGACTGCAGGCGTTTTGTTTTCAAAAGAAAAAGCCTGTCAATTGACCATATAACAGACCGCGGCCAGCAAGGTGGCAACTAGGTGCAACTTCCCATATATATTGAACCCATTCTGGGTGGGAACCCATTTTGGTGTTAGCATCATGTTATGCTTTAGCTATTCAAAATAGAATTTTGAAAAAAAATTGAAAAATCGAAGACACGTTTAGAATCTGATCTCAGGTCAGAATGGGTTAAAAATGAAACTGTCAGGATGTAATAGACATTTTTAGAATCTGATCTCAGGTCAGAATGGGTTAAAAAGTCGGAAGTGTGGAAGACGCGCTACGTCACGCTGCCACTCAAGTGATTACTGGCCAATCACAGTGCATCTTTTCCGGGACTTACAGACCTGAACATGCGCTCTGTGACGCACGCTCATGCTTATCCGAACAGAAAAGATTGTGTTTAACCACGTTAAACTCACCAACATTGCAGCTGTATGTATGGAAAGCTTTTCTATCTGCAAAGTGTTTGTTTCATAATAATCCACATATGTTATGAGTGTTTGAGTTTGGAAGCGCTCGTTTTCAATAAAGCAACGTCCTGCCTCCTCCTGCATTATGTGCAAGTTCAAAACAGGTGGTACTGTATGCATGGGCTGTTGTCTGTTGAGTGATATCCAACGAACGCTACCAAACTCACTCAACACTCATAACATGTCTACGGTGGATTTATTATGAAACAAACAGTTGCAGATAGAAAGAGGATAATTCAATCTTTTCATATAGATGCAATGTTGGTGATAGCACTTTTCTGTTTGGATGTATGGGGCTGTCAATGGGAAATTGCAGCTAGTTACCACCTTGTTGGCAAGATGGCTGCCGTCCGTTTCTATGCCCAGAAAAGCATAGGTCTCTTTCAGGCTAGTATATGTCACTAACTGCCTCCGGATTCAGCATGGACTTTTATTCTGAAGACCTACCTTTTTACCCATGTTCTTTCATGTCATATGAAAGCAGGGAATCGTAGCTTCAAAGGAACATGTTGGCTGTTCAGTTTGACCCACCAGTTTTGGAGATATGGCTTATAGAGTAATGTCTTGCAGAGAAACAGCGAGTTGAGAAAACAGGCTTGAAAGGTTCACTTCTGTGGACCTCTAACATTACACCTAGCTACATGTTTAAGCATTATTTTCATATTTACATGTCAATTTCAGCTCTGGCATTTATTTCAGACATGCAGTTTGCAGTTTAAGGCTAAGCACATAAATCTTATCTACTACTGAAAACCACCTTTATCTCTCTCTCTCTCTCTCTCTCTCTCTCTCTCTCTCTCTCTCTCTCTCTCTCTCTCTCTCTCTCTCTCTCTCTCTCTCTCTCTCTCTCTCTCAGCTCCAAGCGTTTTTCCTGGTTGCTGATGACATCATGGATGCATCCGTCACCCGTAGGGGGCAACCTTGCTGGTACAAGAAGGTTGGTGCAATAAACAATAATAACAACCAATTTAATATGATCCTGAAATATATTCATAACAAATAATGAGACTAAATGGCTGCTCTGAAATGGTTGTGTGTTTGCAGGATGGCATTGGATTGGACGCCATCAACGACTCCTTCCTGCTGGAGGGCGCCATCTACAGGCTGCTGAGGAGACACTGCAGGGAGCAGAGCTACTACGTCAACCTGCTGGAACTGTTCACAGAGGTGACGAGAAGAACAATTCACCCAAGAGTTTGTAATGATAGTAAGGGTCTTTCTGTGTGGAGTTTGCATGTTCTCCCCGTGTCCCCTAGGGTAGGTACCCTCACAAAAAACATGCAGTAATCCTGGTCACTAAACTGCCTCCCCCTGGCCAGCCTGATAGAGGGGAAAGGAACTGGTTGGACTAACATGTTCCTTCCACGCGCTACGTCCAACCAGGGAAACTCCCCCCTGTCAGGTGTAAAGGAGCAACTTGGACACTCAGGCATGAAGGAAGCATGAGTTAAGTCCGTTGCTCTCCCCTTGTCCCCCATATATGGGGACTAGGTTGGTGGAGGGTGTGTAGAGCCCAGGATCACATTAGATCATATATGTCAAACTCAAGGCCCGGGGGCCAAATCAGGCCCGTGAATGAATTATCTTTGGCCCGCGGGATTATATTTAATTAGTATTAGAACTGGCCCTCTGGTATATTGCACGGACCACTTTAATACTACAAGTCCCACAATGCACTGCGAGTGCATTGTCACACGTGTATCGAGGGCCCGCAAGCGTCTTCTCTTCACTATTGATCAGCAGTGAAAGTATATCACTTGTGGTCAAATTTCAGCTATACGGTACCCTCTCCCCAAAAATGTCCCGTGTGTTGAAACACAGTCCGGCCCTCGACTTGTACCAATTTCTTTATTTTGGCCCACTGTGTATTTGAGTTTGACATCCCTGCATTAGATGATTGACACAGGGGTGAAAAATGGTTTACAAAATCGTGGGATAAAAAATATATTTTTTGAGTAATGATAGTAAGGGGTTAAGTGCCTATATCAAGCACACCTCGACAGGGCCTGCATCGTGAGCGGGATCCCGCGCTACCCGCAGGTCCCAACGTGCGGGATTTAAATACCTGCGGTAATACCTGTAATTAATCAGTGCTATTAAACGCCCTTTTACATCTGTGTGTTGGTTAAAAACCATATTGAACCAAAAAGCGCTTCGACAAAAAACTCCTAACTCCACTTGAGTTGGATATTTCTTCATTTCCTGAAAAATGGTCATTTTGGAGTTGGTGTTTTTTTTTTTTAAGACAGAGATTTCTGTATACATTAGCAAGATATGAATATGTCTACATGCAGAGGAGAACGTAATTTTCACTACTGTGCTATGGAGTCTCTCCCTCCCTCCCTCATTCGCTGTCATGCTGTGCGCAGCTCGTCGTGATACAATATAAGCGTAATATATTCCTATAATAATGTATGTCCCGTCGCAATACATACACTGTCCCTCATCTTTATCAATACATACACTGTCCCTCATCTTTATCAATACATACACTGTCCCTCATCTTTATCAATACATACACTGTCCCTCATCTTTATCAATACATACACTGTCCCTCATCTTTATCAATACATACACTGTCCCTCATCTTTATCAATACATACACTGTCCCTCATCTTTATCAATACATACACTGTCCCTCATCTTTATCAATACATACACTGTCCCTCATCTTTATCAATACATACACTGTCCCTCATCTTTATCAATTCATACACTGTCCCTCATCTTTATCAATACATACACTGTCCCTCATCTTTATCAATACATACACTGTCCCTCATCTTTATCAATACATACACTGTCCCTCATCTTTATCAATACATACACTGTCCCTCATCTTTATCAATACATACACTGTCCCTCATCTTTATCAATACATACACTGTCCCTCATCTTTATCAATACATACACTGTCCCTCATCTTTATCAATACATACACTGTCCCTCATCTTTATCAATACATACACTGTCCCTCATCTTTATCAATACATACACTGTCCCTCACCTTTATCAATACATACACTGTCCCTCATCTTTATCAATACATACACTGTCCCTCATCTTTATCAATACATACACTGTCCCTCATCTTTATCAATACATACACTGTCCCTCATCTTTATCAATACATACACTGTCCCTCATCTTTATCAATACATACACTGTCCCTCATCTTTATCAATACATACACTGTCCCTCATCTTTATCAATACATACACTGTCCCTCATCTTTATCAATACATACACTGTCCCTCATCTTTATCAATGCATACACTGTCCCTCATCTTTATCAATACATACACTGTCCCTCATCTTTATCAATACATACACTGTCCCTCATCTTTATCAATACATACACTGTCCCTCATCTTTATCAATACATACACTGTCCCTCATCTTTATCAATGCATACACTGTCCCTCATCTTTATCAATACATACACTGTCCCTCATCTTTATCAATACATACACTGTCCCTCATCTTTATCAATACATACACTGTCCCTCATCTTTATCAATGCATACACTGTCCCTCATCTTTATCAATACATACACTGTCCCTCATCTTTATCAATACATACACTGTCCCTCATCTTTATCAATACATACACTGTCCCTCATCTTTATCAATACATACACTGTCCCTCATCTTTATCAATACATACACTGTCCCTCATCTTCGCCATAATATGTGAGCAACTCCACACACATAAACAGACCCTATCTCGCGCACGCCCGCTGATCACTATCTCACTCCGTTTCATAATGTCTTTGGATCTCAATGGAAATGTATAATGTAGCATCACAATCATACATCAAAGCAAAAAAAATAAGAAAAAAAAACTCACTGGTGTGTATGTCTCTCTCTCTCTCTCTCTCTCTCTCTCTCTCTCTCTCTCTCTCTCCCTCTCTCCATCCCCAGACAACCTTCCAGACTGAGTTGGGTCAAGCTTTGGACCTGATGACCGCCCCTCCTGGTCAGATAGACCTGGACAGGTTCACCATGGACAGGTGAGACATACTATAGTAACTATACTATGGGGCCGTGTGGCATGCCATGCAGGGAGACATAGTTTACTGAGACAGACTATACTATGGGGACATAGTTTAAATTGTTAATGTTGTTTCTGTCGGGCAGAAACCTTATCTCCATATTCTAACCTTTTTGTGTGTTGCGTATTGTATTTTCTAAATGAATGCCTTACTTGTCCGTTCTACAGCATCGCACAAAAGTATAAAAAAGTTGCAGATCCTCAATGCTTGAAATGCGGTGCAAATCGAGGTGTTTTGTGCTTGTCGATCTGCTATTTTATTTTAACTACTTTTGAATTTGAAAAGTAACCGTTTTCGGACATAATCAGGTTTCCTTCCCGACAGTGACGATAGAAAAAAATGGGGGGAAAAAATCCACATTTGATATGATATCAACTTCAAAACTCTCTGCCAGTGAATGCCCTGTAACATGTTTAATTTATTTATTGAATGATTTTAAAATCATTCAAGAAAATAGTGAAATGATTTGAACTGTTGGTCTACAGTAATTTTATTTTGTCGCAACACGTGTGTAACGGACCTGTGTTTTAATGTAATGACCACATTGGAAATAAGCTGTGTTTTATCCTTTTGGACAGCTTATGTACAAATATGTTGTGTATACTATACAATGTATTTTGTCAATAAAGATGTCAATTAATCATATGCTTCTTTCAGGTATAAAGCTATTGTGAAATACAAAACTGCATTCTACTCTTTCTACCTGCCGGTAGCAGCAGCTATGTATATGGTAAGTTCATCTGAATAGAAATGCAGTAGTAGTTTTAGTTTATTTTGGTCCTAAAATTAACAGAATAATATAAGCAGTACAAAATAATAATTTAAAACATAGGTGAGGGAAGTGCGAAGCATAGCTTATTGCTCCCACCCCCTTTCCATCAATACTAAATATCATTCAATAATCTATTCAATACTTGTATAACTAAATCTGTGATATACAAATGAATATTACACACACGCACAGACCCCCCCCCCCCCCACACACACACACACACACACACACACACACACAACTCAACTCAACTCAACTCAACTTTATTTATATAGCACATTTAAAACAACCATAGCTGCCACAAAGTGCTGTACAGTACATAGGTAAAAACAGTAAGTAAACACATAGACTAAAAACACAGAATACACACCTAGTGAGATCCCGCACCTTCTTCATCCCTGTAGCTCATTAAAATCATGTCTTTGAGCTTAAGTTTAAACATTTTCATGTTAGCACATCTTTTTTTAACTCCACCGTAAAACCATTCCATAATCTCACCACAGAATCGGAAATGCCAAAAACTTTTTCTGGTTGTTCGTCTAAATTGAACTTTAAAGTTGCAATTTGATTTAGTCCTTTAACCCATTCTTGGCGGGAACCCATTGTGGTGTCAGCATCATGTCGTGCTTTAGCTATTGAAAAATAGCAGATCTACAAGCTCATAGCGCGCCACCGAGTGGCGCGCTATGAGCTTGTAGGTCTGCTATTTTTGAAAAATCGAAGAGCGACTGACATTTTTAGAATCTGATCTCAGGTCAGAATGAAAACTGTCAGGATGTAGAAGACATTTTTAGAATCTGATCTCAGGTCAGAATGGGTTATAATAATTATAACCCCCCTCCTGGTCTCTAAACAGTTTCTGTATGTTACCTGGTCGTAACATATTGTTCGCTTTATACATTACCTGTGCTGTTTGGTAGTCCACAATGTCAATACATTGTAGACATTTTGACTGTCTTTGTCGGTACAGTATGCTCCTGATAACCCACATTGTGTATTATTCAAATTGCTCTTTTTTGTAGGGTTATTACTGGTTTCAAAGATGTTATGTAGTTATTTCCCCAAACCCTCTACACATTACTGCAAATAGGGCAGGACTGTGTGGAGTGATTTCTGGTCCAATACCTTCCTAGATTTGCAATACTTCTTGATACCTTGTTCTGTACATGTTTTACATGTGCTTTCCAGTTCATTTGTTCGTCAATTTGTACCTTAACTTGTGTGTTTGTCGTGTTATTGCCAAATAGCATTATTTTTCTCTTTTTCATGTTTAATGATAACCTGTTTCTGTCAAACCATATTTTTAATTTACTCATTTATGTATTTATATACCCTCCTGTAATTGAATTATGTTATTTCCTGAGCAAAAAATATTTGTCATGGGCAAAAAGCACACACTGTAATAAATTGGAAACTTCACTATTATGTCAGTCTGCCCACAATGACTCATGGGATTACAAAACAATGCCATGATGACGCACAGTGGTTTCAACCCTTTTCATATCATGGTTCCATTCTTTATTCGGCATCTGAGTCACGGCCCACCATGAGATTTAGCCTCTCAGACCCAAAACTTTGAATATTGTGTTAACTTGTCGTCTAATGCGATTTCCGTCCACAATTCCACGCCGTCTTGCTGTGGTACCATAGGAGAGATAACAGGCAAACATCAAAATAACGGTTTTTCTACATTCTCTAATTGCGTAGACTTCTTGTGAATCAATTACTCTGGAGAGTGTCAAATGAAACCAACTCCATCATTCTCAGTAGCTTCGGACCACCTGGAACCCCCTCAAGGACTAATTAACCCATTCTGAACGGGCACCCATTTTGGTGTCAGCATCATGTTATGCTTTAGCTATTTAAAAATAGCAGATCTACAAGCTCATATCGCGTCACCGAGTGGCGCGATACGAGCTTGTAGGTCTGCTATTTTTGAAAAATCGAAGAGCGACTGACATTTTTAGAATCTGATCTCAGGTCAGAATGGGTTCATCAGACCAGTGTGTGTCCGGCGGAAACCTCGTATGAATCTGATCTCAGGTCAGAATGGGTTAATGGTGGTCCCCGGGGCACTGGTTGAGTGCTGATCTAACATATGATGCAATCAATTACAGAGATGAATCAAAATATCCCACAGATTTATTATTTCACACCAGTGTTGTCTAGTCACTAGTGCGCTTGATTGTGAGCGAATGGTTTCATAATGAAAGTGTAAAAATTTGATTTTTTTCTTTTTCAGGCGGGAATCGACAGTGAAGAGGAGCACAACAATGCCAAACACATCCTGCTGGAGATGGGAGAGTTCTTCCAGATTCAGGTTCATAGAACACTCATAGAACACTCACAGAACACATAGAACACTCACAGAACACATAGAACACTCACAGAACACATAGAACACTCACAGAACACATAGAACACTCACAGAACACATAGAACACTGGAGATGGGAGAGTTCTTCCAGATTCAGGTTCATAGAACACTCACACTGTCATCTTCACCACTGGTTCATAGAACACTCACACTGTCATCTTCACCACTGGTTCATAGAACACTCCTTCATCACTGTCATCTTCACCTCCACTGGTTCATAGAACACTCTCCTTCATCACTGTCATCTTCACCTCCACTGGTTCATAGAACACTCGCCTTCATCACTGTCATCTTCACCTCCACTGGTTCATAGAACACTCGCCTTCATCACTGTCATCTTCACCTCCACTGGTTCATAGAACACTCTCCTTCATCACTGTCATCTTCACCACTGGTTCATAGAACACTCGCCTTCATCACTGTCATCTTCACCACTGGTTCATAGAACACTCGCCTTCATCACTGTCATCTTCACCTCCACTGGTTCATAGAACACTCTCCTTCATCACTGTCATCTTCACCACTGGTTCATAGAACACTCTCCTTCATCACTGTCATCTTCACCTCCACTGGTTCATAGAACACTCGCCTTCATCACTGTCATCTTCACCTCCACTGGTTCATAGAACACTCTCCTTCATCACTGTCATCTTCACCTCCACTGGTTCATAGAACACTCTCCTTCATCACTGTCATCTTCACCACTGGTTCATAGAACACTCTCCTTCATCACTGTCATCTTCACCTCCACTGGTTCATAGAACACTCTCCTTCATCACTGTCATCTTCACCACCACTGGTTCATAGAACACTCTCCTTCATCACTGTCATCTTCACCACCACTGGTTCATAGAACACTCGCCTTCATCACTGTCATCTTCACCTCCACTGGTTCATAGAACACTCTCCTTCATCACTGTCATCTTCACCTCCACTGGTTCATAGAACACTCTCCTTCATCACTGTCATCTTCACCTCCACTGGTTCATAGAACACTCTCCTTCATCACTGTCATCTTCACCTCCACTGGTTCATAGAACACTCTCCTTCATCACTGTCATCTTCACCTCCACTGGTTCATAGAACACTCGCCTTCATCACTGTCATCTTCACCACCACTGGTTCATAGAACACTCTCCTTCATCACTGTCATCTTCACCACTGGTTCATAGAACACTCGCCTTCATCACTGTCATCTTCACCACTGGTTCATAGAACACTCGCCTTCATCACTGTCATCTTCACCACTGGTTCATAGAACACTCGCCTTCATCACTGTCATCTTCACCACTGGTTCATAGAACACTCGCCTTCATCACTGTCATCTTCACCTCCACTGGTTCATAGAACACTCGCCTTCATCACTGTCATCTTCACCTCCACTGGTTCATAGAACACTCTCCTTCATCACTGTCATCTTCACCACTGGTTCATAGAACACTCGCCTTCATCACTGTCATCTTCACCACTGGTTCATAGAACACTCGCCTTCATCACTGTCATCTTCACCTCCACTGGTTCATAGAACACTCGCCTTCATCACTGTCATCTTCACCTCCACTGGTTCATAGAACACTCTCCTTCATCACTGTCATCTTCACCACTGGTTCATAGAACACTCTCCTTCATCACTGTCATCTTCACCTCCACTGGTTCATAGAACACTCTCCTTCATCACTGTCATCTTCACCTCCACTGGTTCATAGAACACTCTCCTTCATCACTGTCATCTTCACCACTGGTTCATAGAACACTCGCCTTCATCACTGTCATCTTCACCTCCACTGGTTCATAGAACACTCGCCTTCATCACTGTCATCTTCACCACTGGTTCATAGAACACTCTCCTTCATCACTGTCATCTTCACCACTGGTTCATAGAACACTCTCCTTCATCACTGTCATCTTCACCACCACTGGTTCATAGAACACTCGCCTTCATCACTGTCATCTTCACCACTGGTTCATAGAACACTCTCCTTCATCACTGTCATCTTCACCTCCACTGGTTCATAGAACACTCTCCTTCATCACTGTCATCTTCACCTCCACTGGTTCATAGAACACTCGCCTTCATCACTGTCATCTTCACCTCCACTGGTTCATAGAACACTCTCCTTCATCACTGTCATCTTCACCTCCACTGGTTCATAGAACACTCTCCTTCATCACTGTCATCTTCACCACTGGTTCATAGAACACTCTCCTTCATCACTGTCATCTTCACCACTGGTTCATAGAACACTCTCCTTCATCACTGTCATCTTCACCTCCACTGGTTCATAGAACACTCTCCTTCATCACTGTCATCTTCACCACTGGTTCATAGAACACTCGCCTTCATCACTGTCATCTTCACCACCACTGGTTCATAGAACACTCGCCTTCATCACTGTCATCTTCACCTCCACTGGTTCATAGAACACTCTCCTTCATCACTGTCATCTTCACCACCACTGGTTCATAGAACACTCGCCTTCATCACTGTCATCTTCACCACTGGTTCATAGAACACTCTCCTTCATCACTGTCATCTTCACCACTGGTTCATAGAACACTCTCCTTCATCACTGTCATCTTCACCACCACTGGTTCATAGAACACTCTCCTTCATCACTGTCATCTTCACCACCACTGGTTCATAGAACACTCTCCTTCATCACTGTCATGTTCACCTCCACTGGTTCATAGAACACTCGCCTTCATCACTGTCATCTTCACCTCCACTGGTTCATAGAACACTCTCCTTCATCACTGTCATCTTCACCACCACTGGTTCATAGAACACTCTCCTTCATCACTGTCATCTTCACCACTGGTTCATAGAACACTCTCCTTCATCACTGTCATCTTCACCTCCACTGGTTCATAGAACACTCTCCTTCATCACTGTCATCTTCACCACTGGTTCATAGAACACTCTCCTTCATCACTGTCATCTTCACCACCACTGGTTCATAGAACACTCGCCTTCATCACTGTCATCTTCACCACCACTGGTTCATAGAACACTCTCCTTCATCACTGTCATCTTCACCACTGGTTCATAGAACACTCTCCTTCATCACTGTCATCTTCACCACTGGTTCATAGAACACTCTCCTTCATCACTGTCATCTTCACCACTGGTTCATAGAACACTCTCCTTCATCACTGTCATCTTCACCTCCACTGGTTCATAGAACACTCTCCTTCATCACTGTCATCTTCACCTCCACTGGTTCATAGAACACTCTCCTTCATCACTGTCATCTTCACCTCCACTGGTTCATAGAACACTCTCCTTCATCACTGTCATCTTCACCACCACTGGTTCATAGAACACTCTCCTTCATCACTGTCATCTTCACCTCCACTGGTTCATAGAACACTCGCCTTCATCACTGTCATCTTCACCACCACTGGTTCATAGAACACTCGCCTTCATCACTGTCATCTTCACCTCCACTGGTTCATAGAACACTCGCCTTCATCACTGTCATCTTCACCACTGGTTCATAGAACACTCTCCTTCATCACTGTCATCTTCACCTCCACTGGTTCATAGAACACTCGCCTTCATCACTGTCATCTTCACCTCCACTGGTTCATAGAACACTCGCCTTCATCACTGTCATCTTCACCTCCACTGGTTCATAGAACACTCGCCTTCATCACTGTCATCTTCACCACCACTGGTTCATAGAACACTCTCCTTCATCACTGTCATCTTCACCTCCACTGGTTCATAGAACACTCTCCTTCATCACTGTCATCTTCACCTCCACTGGTTCATAGAACACTCGCCTTCATCACTGTCATCTTCACCTCCACTGGTTCATAGAACACTCTCCTTCATCACTGTCATCTTCACCTCCACTGGTTCATAGAACACTCTCCTTCATCACTGTCATCTTCACCTCCACTGGTTCATAGAACACTCGCCTTCATCACTGTCATCTTCACCTCCACTGGTTCATAGAACACTCTCCTTCATCACTGTCATCTTCACCTCCACTGGTTCATAGAACACTCTCCTTCATCACTGTCATCTTCACCACTGGTTGTGATTTAGGCTGACCATCTGACTGGTCTCCATCTAAAGGGGTGGTGGGTGAGGATCAGCTGAGTCGCTGGTGGAGAACACATGTCAACACCCGGACACGTAGTATTACACATACATTCTGAAGTTTATTACACACACACACACACACACACACACACACACACACACACACACACACACACACACACACACACACACACACACACACACACACAGAACAGTGGATCTATGACGTCCCTAGCAGATTTTAGAAACAAGGATATGAACGGGAACATGCATGCATCTCATATAATTTCGCACATACAGTCAGTCTCTCTGATACAGTAGTGGACGGTCGTCATATCACGGGTATCAACATGCTAATGCAGATGAGATGACACTCACCATCACGTGCCAACTAAGTCACCTTGTCCCTAGTGATAAATCGTTGCTGTCGAGACCCATTTTGTGTGTCAGAGACCAATTTGTATGGGCCACGACTCGAGTAAAAACCCCCACGGTATTTCTCCTCAGAAGCGTTTATATTGTAACCTCGACACGGCATCATTTCAGTGCTGTTTTTCTAAGCGGTGTGTACTATGTGTGTCTCGCTGTAGGACGACTACCTGGACTGTTACGGAGACCCGGCGGTTACCGGGAAGATCGGGACGGACATCCAGGACAACAAGTGCAGCTGGCTGGTGGTCACCGCCATGGGGGTCATGACCCCGGAGCAGAGGGCAGAGCTGGAGGTCAGAGTTCACCTCTATGTTGATGATCGCCTCTCTCTAGACTGCCTTTCTTCTCAGCCATAGTTCTCTGATGGTTGAAGATGTGCATGCATTTGTTCATTTTGACAGCACGTTTCTTTTGACGTAGTTCGTACCATTTTCCATTTTCCATGTTCTATCATTTTAATCATCCGAAATGTTTTAAGCTCACAATGTGTCTCATCTCATCCTTTCTCTCCATCCACTACCATTGAAATATGGTGTTTTTCAGTTGCTTTGTATTATACATAGATAGATTTTATTTCAATAAAAGGAGTACATACAGACGTACATACATTAATATCCACTAGTGGTACCGAAAAGGTGAAGGCAGAAGCCGAGGCTTATTGCGCCTACCCTTGTTTGAACATCATTCAGAATACACTAAGCAGAGTATTGATATTCTGTGCATTCAATTCTCATTTTAAACTTGGTGTCAGTAAAAAGGCATATCATGTTTATTTTAACATAAACGAGGCAGAACCAGGGTGGAACAAGGCAGAAAGAGCCTGCTGGTTGGTCAGTCAGGGACCAATCACGGCCAATGGTCGTTTTATCCGGTCGGGAGCGGATGATATATCTTACATCATGTTGTAGTCATTGTTTTGTAGTCATCGGGCCGGAAACCCTCAAACAAGAACTTCCTTTCCCTCAAACTGGAAGAATAATTTCTAAAATACAAAATAAATATAAATGTGTGTGTTTTCCAGAGACTATTTAGCGTCTGTATACCTTATTTCTTTTTTTATCCCACAGGGTAATTAGATTTGCACGCTACGGGAGAGCGAGTAACGCTTTTATTGGGAAGGTATTATTCCAGGCAGTTGTGGTTCAGGAGGCAGAGCAGGTCGTCCAATGATCCCTGGGTCGGCGGTTCGATTCCCGGCTCCTCCTCCTGTCCACATGTGGAAGTGTCCTTGGGCAAGACACTGAACCCTACATTGCCTCTAATGAGTCGGTCGGTGCTAGCTTGCCACCATTGTTGTGGGAAGTGAGGACGCTGGCGTCGACTGTTCGCCGCTTCACCTCCCACTGTATGAATGAATGAACCATTGTAAAGCGCGTTGAGCACTTGGAAAAGCGCTATGAAAATGCAATTCATTATTATTATTATTCCTTCAGTTTGAGGGAAAGGAAGTTCTGGTTTGAGTGTTCTGGCCCTGATGACTACAAAACAATGACTACAACATAATCATAAACTCAAAAAGGAATGCTGTGCCCAGGCTATTGCAGCATAGGCAAATGGAACTGGATGAAAAAAATGTGGCATACAAATTATATATATATATATATATATATATATATATATATATATATATATATATATATATATATATATATAAAGTGAGAACATTACTTCCACCCCTGCTGAACGCTGGTCCTTTTCTTTTCCTAGGCGTGTTACGGTCGCCATGACACGGCCAGCGTGGCTCAGGTGAAGGCTCTGTACGAGCGTCTGCAGATGTCTTCTCTCTACCACCAGCACGAGGAGCAGAGCTACCAGCGGCTGCAGAAGCTGATCGCCCGACACGCCCAGAACCTCCCGCACCAAGTCTTCCTCAGCTTCGCCAAGAAGATCTACAAGAGGAACAAGTGACGACGCCAAGATCGTTGTTAAAAGGCATATTCACAGTCCAGTTTTCAGTGAAGAGATGACCACTGTTTGTTAGTAAAAACAGAGAGATGTGTTTGGGTGAGCGGTGGCCACTGTTTGTTAGTAAAAACAGAGAGATGTGTTTGGGTGAGTGGTGGCCACTGTTTGTTAGTAAAAAGAGAGAGATGTGTTTGGGTGAGCGGTGACCACTGTCTGTTAGTGAAAACAGAGAGATGTGTTTGGGTGAGCGGTGACCACCGCGGCTCAGTGACGTCGGGTTGTAGTTTTTGGTGGTCACCTCTTCACTGAAAACTGGATTATGAATAGGCGTATAGATGTATAGAATGTATTTTTTTTTAATAAGAGGGAAGGTTGTTATTTTCAAGGTTTAAAGGTTTAAACCAGGCTGTAGAAGAGCTGCTACTGAAGGGGTCTAAAGTAAGTGTTTCTAGACCTTTGAAGAATCCCTTTTTTAATACCTCAAAGAAAAGAGAGGCCATTTCTGCATCAAAAGTCATCAACAAACTATACAAGCTGGTCAAACATTGGCCAAAGATGCAAAAATAGCTACCGGTATCTGCTATTTTCACAATATTTACCTGTGAAAACCGAGTCAAGCTAATTGTAATGCCTCAAACTCCTACAATTCCACGTGCTTGATTTGAGAATCACTGTTCCAGCAACACACTCTAGCACATAAACATAAGACATTTGCGAGATCTACTGTCGCAGTGCCCATTTAGGAGACCATTTTGTGTACCGTTTCACCCCTACAATTTAGGCATTTAGCAGACGCTCTTAATCCAGAGTGACTTACATTAAGCAAGAACAAAAAAGCATGGGAATACATCACATAAAAGCATTTATCATGAAACATGCGTAAACTAAGAAAGTAAGTGGAATATCCATATAATGAAACTACATATAAACTAAAACTATACATATATACTACTATGCTATACATATGTACATATGTACTATGACGTGCTATGACTACATACAATGCAATTATAGTGCTGTCTACATGCTATAAGTCTGTATCAAATGCTATCTAAGTCTACAGAAATGCTATCTAAGGGGGTAGGGTAAGTGCTATGGGCCATGATGGAGTCTGAAAAGACTACGGCGGAAGTTGGGAGTGATGCTGCAGTTCTGACTGCAATGGGAAGTGCACCCCTAGTGGCAAAGCGTGGGCTTGGGGCTATCTTTAAGCATCTTTGGCTGTAGTTCTTCTCCAGGCTTGTCCCCTTGGTGAGACGAGTGAAAGCTAGGAACGAGTTTAGGTCTAACCAGGTTAAACTAGTAAAAGCTAGGAACGAGTTTAGGTCTTACCAGGTTCACCGGTCTTCCCCACTTCCAGTCTATGAACTGGTGCTAGGCCTGTCACAATTATTACATGATCACACTTATTTGAGATAATCACAATGATCTTTTGCATTATTTAAAAAAAATAGTTGATCCACAAGCTTACAACAACACGTGTTGTACATTTGTGGAATATTTACGCTATTTTGTACATTGTTTGGAAAGACAATATTTAAAAAGAAATAGGAAATGTGTCAATGATTTCTTTGTATATTTAAGCTATTTGTCATATCTACCCTAGTGTGCAATTATGTGATTACGAAGCGTAAAAGGCCAACGGAAATATACATTTGTAATGTTCCAATGTTCAATGGAAAAAAACTAATCGTTAATCGCAATTATGTGTGACAATAATGGCCAATTTAAACGTGTAATCATGGTGACAGCCCTAGACTGGTGCGTGTTCAACAGAATGAAAAGCAGCAGTGGTTCTCAACCAGTGGTCCGTGGTCATTTAGGGGGTTCCAGGTGGTCCCCAGCTAAATGATGGAGAGTTGGTTACCAACCGAAGTCTACACAATTTAGAGAGTGTGTAGAAAACTTGTTATTTGTCTCAATGTTTGCCTGTTATCTCTCCTATGGAATACCACATCAATACAGCATGGAATTGTGGACAAAGTCTTCTCCAACAACAATAAAATATTGTATGCTTTTGGCTCTAAATCTCATCGAATGGTGGTCCGTATCAAATGCACTTTGATATGAAAAAAAGGTTGATCAAACCACTGTGCTAGTGGAAATGCACAGCTATGGTAGTGGTACTGTCTGTATCCGAGGGTAAAATAGCTGATCAATAGATAATCAGTCTGGACAGATAATCTGGATGCTGTTCCGGTCGTGGTGGTGGACTTTGAAGACAGAGGAGTGCAGGCAGGGGTCAAAGGTGAAGACAGAGGAGTGCAGGCAGGGGTCAAAGGTGAAGACAGAGGAGTGCAGGCAGGGGTCAAAGGTGAAGACAGAGGAGTGCAGGCAGGGGTCAAAGGTGAAGACAGAGGAGTGCAGGCAGGGGTCAAAGGTGAAGACAGAGGAGTGCAGGCAGGGGTCAAAGGTGAAGACAGAGGAGTGCAGGCAGGGGTCAAAGGTGAAGACAGAGGAGTGCAGGCAGGGGTCAAAGGTGAAGACAGAGGAGTGCAGGCAGGGGTCAAAGGTGAAGACAGAGGAGTGCAGGCAGGGGTCAAAGGTGAAGACAGAGGAGTGCAGGCAGGGGTCAAAGGTGAAGACAGAGGAGTGCAGGCAGGGGTCAAAGGTGAAGACAGAGGAGTGCAGGCAGGGGTCAAAGGTGAAGACAGAGGAGTGCAGGCAGGGGTCAAAGGTGAAGACAGAGGAGTGCAGGCAGGGGTCAAAGGTGAAGACAGAGGAGTGCAGGCAGGGGTCAAAGGTGAAGACA
>NC_139698.1:6668361-6720861 GCF_964188405.1 Protomyctophum parallelum | reverse complement strand
CGACACACCGTGGTCTACAGAGGTGTCAGGTTGTGTTATTGTGGGTGTGATAAGCGACACACCGTGGTCTATAGAGGTGTCAGGTTGTGTTATTGTGGGTGTGATAAGCGACACACCGTGGTCTATAGAGGTGTCAGGATGTGTTATTGTGGGTGTGATAAGCGACACACCGTGGTCTGTAGAGGTGTCAGGTTGTGTTATGGTGGGTGTGATAAGCGACACACCGTGGTCTGTAGAGGTGTCAGGTTGTGTTATTGTGGGTGTGATAAGCGACACACCGTGGTCTATAGAGGTGTCAGGTTGTGTTATTGTGGGTGTGATAAGCGACACACCGTGGTCTATAGAGGTGTCAGGTTGTGTTATTGTGGGTGTGATAAGCGACACACCGTGGTCTATAGAGGCGTCAGGTTGTGTTATTGTGGGTGTGATAAGCGACACACCGTGGTCTGTAGAGGCGTCAGGTTGTGTTATTGTGGGTGTGATATAGTGACACAACGTGGTCTGTAGAGGCGTCAGGTTGTGTTATTGTGGGTGTGATAAGCGACACACCGTGGTCTGTAGAGGCGTCAGGTTGTGTTATTGTGGGTGTGATATAGTGACACACCGTGGTCTGTAGAGGCGTCAGGCTGTGTTATTGTGGGTGTGATAAGCGACACACTGTGGTCTATAGAGGTGTCAGGTTGTGTTATTGTGGGTGTGATAAGCGACACACCGTGGTCTACAGAGGTGTCAGGTTGTGTTATTGTGGGTGTGATAAGCGACACACCGTGGTCTATAGAGGCGTCAGGTTGTGTTATTGTGGTTGTGATAATAAGTGACACACCGTGGTCTGTAGAGGTGTCAGGTTGTGTTATTGTGGGTGTGATAAGCGACACACCGTGGTCTATAGAGGCGTCAGGTTGTGTTATTGTGGGTGTTATATTAAGCGACACACCGTGGTCTGTAGAGGCGTCAGGTTGTGTTATTGTGGGTGTGATAAGCGACACACCGTGGTCTATAGAGGTGTCAGGTTGTGTTATTGTGGGTGTGATAAGCGACACACCGTGGTCTATAGAGGCGTCAGGTTGTGTTATTGTGGGTATGATAAGCGACACACCGTGGTCTGTAGAGGTGTCAGGTTGTGTTATTGTGGGTGTGATAAGCGACACACCGTGGTCTATAGAGGCGTCAGGTTGTGTTATGGTGGGTGTGATAAGCGACACACCGTGGTCTATAGAGGCGTCAGGTTGTGTTATTGTGGGTGTGATAATAAGCGACACACCGTGGTCTATAGAGGCGTCAGGTTGTGTTATTGTGGGTGTGATAAGCGACACACCGTGGTCTATAGAGGCGTCAGGTTGTGTTATTGTGGGTGTGATAAGCGACACACCGTGGTCTATAGAGGCGTCAGGTTGTGTTATTGTGGGTGTGATAAGCGACACACCGTGGTCTATAGAGGCGTCAGGTTGTGTTATTGTGGGTGTGATAAGCGACACACCGTGGTCTGTAGAGGCGTCAGGTTGTGTTATTGTGGGTGTGATAAGCGACACACCGTGGTCTATAGAGGTGTCAGGTTGTGTTATTGTGGGTGTGATAATAAGCGACACACCGTGGTCTATAGAGGCGTCAGGTTGTGTTATTGTGGGTGTGATAAGCGACACACCGTGGTCTATAGAGGTGTCAGGCTGTGTTATTGTGGGTGTGATAAGAGACACACCGTGGTCTATAGAGGCGTCAGGTTGTGTTATTGTGGGTGTGATAAGCGACACACCGTGGTCTATAGAGGCGTCAGGTTGTGTTATTGTGGGTGTGATAAGCGACACACCGTGGTCTATAGAGGCGTCAGGTTGTGTTATTGTGGGTGTGATAATAAGCGACACACCGTGGTCTATAGAGGTGTCAGGTTGTGTTATTGTGGGTGTGATTAAAGCGACACACCGTGGTCTATAGAGGTGTCAGGTTGTGTTATTGTGGGTGTGATAATAAGCGACACACCGTGGTCTATAGAGGCGTCAGGTTGTGTTATTGTGGGTGTGATAAGCGACACACCGTGGTCTATAGAGGCGTCAGGTTGTGTTATTGTGGGTGTTATATTAAGCGACACACCGTGGTCTATAGAGGCGTCAGGTTGTGTTATTGTGGGTGTGATAAGCGACACACCGTGGTCTATAGAGGCGTCAGGTTGTGTTATTGTGGGTGTGATAAGCGACACACCGTGGTCTGTAGAGGTGTCAGGTTGTGTTATTGTGGGTGTTATATTAAGTGACACACCGTGGTCTATAGAGGCGTCAGGTTGTGTTATTGTGGGTGTGATAAGTGACACACCGTGGTCTGTAGAGGTGTCAGGTTGTGTTATTGTGGGTGTGATAAGCGACACACCGTGGTCTGTAGAGGTGTCAGGTTGTGTTATTGTGGGTGTGATAATAAGTGACACACCGTGGTCTGTAGAGGCGTCAGGTTGTGTTATTGTGGGTGTGATAAGCGACACACCGTGGTCTATAGAGGCGTCAGGTTGTGTTATTGTGGGTGTGATAAGCGACACACCGTGGTCTATAGAGGCGTCAGGTTGTGTTATTGTGGGTGTGATAATAAGCGACACACCGTGGTCTATAGAGGCGTCAGGTTGTGTTATTGTGGGTGTGATAAGCGACACACCGTGGTCTATAGAGGCGTCAGGCTGTGTTATTGTGGGTGTGATAAGTGGGGCGGCGGTGGCTCAGGGGTAGAGTGCCTGGATGGTAACCGTAAGGTTGCCAGTTCGAACCCGGGCTCCCCCAGAGTTACTGTCGAAGTGTCCTTGAGCAAGACACTGAACCCCTAATTGCTCCCGATGTGCTAGTTGGTGCCTTGCATGGTTTCCGCTGCCATCGGTGTATGAATGTGTGTGTGTGAATGGGTGAATGTAATGCACAATCTCTGTAAAGCGCCTTGGATAAAGGCGCTATATAAATGCACCATTTACCATTTTATTTTACCGTGGTCTAGAGGCTACGATCATGGGGAGTGTGGATGAAGGACGGATCAGGAAGGATCTCACGCTCCAGTTGCAGCATGGTGTTTCATTGGCTGCTGGAGGGAACGCGTATATTGCTGATGTCAGAAATGTGCTTTTCTTTTCTCCTCGCCGTTTCCCAGCTGCAGGGTCAGATGTGTATAGGCTATATTATAATATGATGCTCTTCTTGTTGTTCATGACGTCTCTGTTCAACTGAGGTTCAGCTAATGTGTTATAACTTTGTATATTATTACGAACGCAGTAACTGTAACTCCCCCAAGGACCGCTGGAGGTCCCCAGACCCCACTTTGGGAACCACTGATGTAAGCGACACAGCTGCATGAATCAAATGAATAATGGATGTGTTATAAGCTTAGGTTACTTACTGTCAATACTGTCTGACTCACTCTATAATATCATGCTTGCACATTGGCTCTTGACAAGGCCCCGTTTAGACTGCAGTCACATCCAGTCAACTCTGATTCAAATCTGATTCATTTCTCAAATCTGATCTTTTGGCCCGACCGTTCACACTGCATACTGCATAAGTGACCAGATCTGATCTGTCACAGATCTGTGTGTTCAGACTGGCAGCCAAACCCAGCCTGAATCTGATCTGTGCCACGTCCAGATTGGAATCTGATTTGGTTAAATAAGTCTAAAACACAAAACAAGTCACATGGAATCTGATTTAGATCAGTTTATTGCATTATTGCATTTCATTAATTTGATCCTCAAATGAATGAAACTAAATGTGACTCAAGTCACATGGAATCTGATTTAGATCAGTTTATTGCATTCAGAATGAGACAGATCTCGATCCTCAAATGAATGAAACGAATGTGACTCAAGTCACATTTGTCAAAATTGGATTCCATGTGACCTGTCTGCATAACGACTTATTTAACCCATTCTGACCGGGCACCCATTTTGGTGTCAGCATCGTGTTATGCTTTAGCTATTGAAAAATAGCAGATCTACAAGCTCATATCGCGCCACCGAGTGGCGCGATACGAGCTTGTAGGTCTGCTATTTTTGAAAAAAATCGAAGAGCGACTGACATTTTTAGAATCTGATCTCAGGTCAGAATGGGTTCATCAGGACCAGTGTGTGTCCGGCGGAAACCTCGTATGAATCTGATCTCAGGTCAGAATGGGTTAAACAAATCTGTATGTGCCACAGATCTGATCTAGATTCAGGCTAGATGTGGCTGCCAGTGTAAATGGTGCTCATAGTATGGACATCTAACACACTCATTATTCATTTGTTTGGGGCAGCTGTGTTGCTTACTAGTCTGCCATGTTTTTACTTAACACATTCTGACCTGAGATCAGATTCATACGAGGTTTCCGCCGGACACACACTGGTCTGATGAACCCATTCTGACCTGAGATCAGATTCTAAAAATGTCAGTCGCTCTTCGATTTTTCAAAAATAGCAGACCTACAAGCTCATATCGCGCCACTCGGTGGCGCGATATGAGCTTGTAGATCTGCTATTTTTAAATAGCTAAAGCATAACATGATGCTGACACCAAAATGGGTGCCCGTTCAGAATGGGTTAATCTGCTGTAGTTTTTAACCTGCAAGTTTGCAACTACAAAGCACGCCATTCGGATGCTGTGAATGCACTGAATGGGACATTATCACGTTCAATCAGACTATTGATTGGTCTAAGCAGGTGGAGTGATACTGACCGGTGTTTTGTCGTTATTCTGTGGGTTGATGACGGCTACTGTTATGTTATGACCGCGACGGAGGCGCGCCGCCTCAACTCAACTTGAGCCACGAGAGGCACCGCCGCCGGGCGAGCTAAAGCGAGCGAGTCGCCTGCAGGTGACGAACGTTGTGAAGTGCGCTTGAGCCGACTCAGCGCCGTCCGAGTTACGGGTGCATGCATGTGTTCGGTTGTTCAGTCAAAATCAATGGCTTCTTCAAAGTGCCTGAGAAAATCTCCACAAACGTTGAAACGTTGACTTAAAGGAGAATTCCATGCTAGAAGGTTTTCTTATCTTTCTTACCTTTCTTTGTAGTCGTTACGTCCCCACCAAAGAGGTCCAGGTGTTTTTTTGTGCAAAAACTCCTTATTGGCTATTTTCCCTACCATAAGCGCTCAATGAATTGCATTGCATTGAATGGGAATTGAATGGGGCTATGGGGTGTTATGCTAATTCGCTTATTTCCATCGAAATAAGTAGTAAAGTGTGCCGCTTGGGATATTATTATTAAGCGAATTAGCACAACACCCCATAGCCCCATTCAATTCCCATTCAATTCAATGCAATTCATGTAGGGCTCTTGGTAGGGGAAATAGCCAATAAGGAGCTTTTGCACAAAATAACACCTGGACATCTTTGGTGGGGACGTAACGACTACAAAGAAAGGTAAGAAAGCCTTTTAGTATGGAATTCTCCTTTAACCATCAAAGCATGCACTCAACATGTAATGGTATGTGACCATGTGTGTATAATATAAAATATACTAACGTACTAACTTAGACGTTTTATGTGATATTAATTAAAAAATAATCGGGAGAGCTGCCGAATAATCGATTTGGCTGATGGTCAGTTTGTGGCAGCCCCACTTGGAACTCCCCAGACCTGATGTTGAGAAACAGTGGTCTCTAGAAAGATCTGTGGATCTCAATCATTTGAGACCCACTGACATGTGTTTGTGTGCGGAACGCCGGACCCGCATCTCGGAACGCCGGACCCCCATCTCGGAAATAGTTTGTGTTAGAAACCTCCAGAATGTTCACGATTGTTTAGTTTTTTAAATGGCAGATGTACAAGCTCACAGCGTGGCACAAGGTGAGGTGAGATTGTATATATCTGCTATTTTTTGAATAGGCAAAGTATAAAGAATGGTTACAGTGGTTAAAATTATTGTGACGCAATTTAACACCAAAGACGGAGATCTCCGCCCTATCAAATAATCCCGTTCATCGCCAGGGACGGAGATTCATTAAAAGACGGAACAGTCTACTCTACAGCCTGGGAGCGTCTATTGAGCAACACTCAATGTAATTCCCAGTTGGGACGTCATGCAAAGTGTTCCCCCTCTATTTTAATGGACAGAATCGAAAATCTTAAAGAAGTAATCATACCTATACGTTGGTTGCCGATCCTCCAAAGGGTGTTTTGGCTACATCTAGTTACATCTAGAACCTTCCAAGATGGCGCCGTGCCACCTTGAAATGGGCTTTGGAGCTGCAATTCGCTGGGCGGGCGCATTGATTTAATGCGCCCATTAAATCAACTTTGAGAACCCTTAGCTTAGCTTCTGGGATGGGGGGGGGGGGGGGGGGGGGTCCGTGGCCAAATACAGATAATTCTGGGGGTCCTTGACATGAAAAAGGATGAGCACCCACTGACATATAGAAACATAGGTTTTTCAGAAAACTCTTAGGATTTAGAAGCCTTTTCTTTTATCAACCTCAGTCCAAAATGAGGTAAAGTAATACATGACGATGAAACAGAGCCATGTAGACTAGAGGGTGACATAGGAGAAGACAATGAGAGGGAGAGACAGTGAGTAAGAGGTGATGATGATGATGATGATGAGGATGATGAGGATGATGAGGGAAATGGAGAGGGAGAGAGATAGAGAGAGGCCAAACGAGAAATAAAAGATACTCAATTTCTGCGCAATCTTATCTGTTACCCGGAGGGGGGTCAAAACTGCATGTGAGTGCAGCAGAATCCTGCCTTAATGGAGGTGTAGCAGTGTGGGCTCAGGTCCAGGTTGAGGTTCTGGTTCTGGGTTCTTTGGTTTGGTTGTATAATATATCTAATTGGCTGCTGACGAGCCCGTGTGCCTTCCTTCCTTCCTGCCTGTCACCAGTACAGTTGACTCATTGTCTCTCTCTTTGATGTTTCAGGAGTCTGGGATGCGAGCCAAGATGTGATTGCCAGAGACTCAGAGCACACACTATAGAAGAGGAGAAAGAAAAAAAAAACCCTGAAAACTGCTTGTTTCTATAGCAACGGAAATAATTGACCGTCACGCCGTCATCGACTGGGTTTGGTCACCATGCAGTCCGTGGGTCGAGCGGCTCAGCCATGCAGGCCGTGGAGGCGCGGCGGGGGCGGTCCTAGCGACCGCGGGGGCGGTCCTAACGGCCCCACCGCCACGGCGGCGGAAGCCAAGCCGACCCCCGGCGGCGGCGGCGGCTTCCGCAGGGAGGATAAAAACATGAACACCGTCGTCGCCGCTTCCTCCCCACGCCACCGCCTCCCCAAAGACCCCCCTAGTCGGACCACCACCACCACCACCAGGGCCGGGGGGGTCCAGCCCCGAACACACCGCCAGCAGCAGCAGGCGCCCAATAATCCCGGCCAATCCCGCCTCATCGGACCTCATCAAAAGACGCTGGCGTCGTCGTCGTCTGCTGCTGCCGCCGCCGCGCCATCCCCGGCCAACCGCGGCGGCGGCGGCAAAACCAAACCGCGGATAATCCCCCGCGGCGGGACGACTGGCGGGACGACGACGGCGTCAAAGGCGGCGGCTGTCGGCGCGGCGTCCAAAGCCCCGCGCCGTCCCGCCGCCGCCGCCGCCCCGCAACAAGCTCCTCCCCTCGCCCTCCTCCCCTCCTCCATCTCCGCCTCCTCGCCCCCCCCCCCCTCCTCCTCCCCCTCCCCCGTCCCCCTGCTGGCCCTGGACGCCAACCTCAACGAGCCCAGCCTGCCCTGCCTGTGCTGCGACGGCCGCTCGCCGCAGGACTCCAACAGCATGTTCAACCACAACCACAACAACAACAACGCCGTGTCCATCCGCCGCCAGCTCCGCCTCCAGCTGCCCCCCGGCACCCCCCCGCCGCCCCCCCAGAGGCATGATGGGAATGGAGGAGGAGGAGGAGGAGGAGGAGGGGGGACGGACGCCAAGGTAGGATTGGGCCGGCGATATTGATTTTTTTTATATCGGTATTGATGCCGTGAATAATATTATTGCGGTATTATCGATGATCTGCATTTTTCATTTGGCTGGAACCCGAAATGCTGCCAAACAGCAGTATTTACAGTTGTTCTTTTTAACGAACCGACTTGCTAGGGCTTGTTACTCTCACCGGCGCCATGTTTTGTTTGCTTTCCTGGGCGGAGGCGGTCCTGTCCATGCAATCTGTATTGGGAACTCAGTCAGTGAAGAGAGAAAGACAATCAATTGAGGCAGAGAAGCGTTTTAAAGATTGAGTAATATAATTGAGGTACCACAGTCAATGTATACCAGTAGTACAGATGACATGTATGGAAAAACCAGCCGTGTGTCACAGTATACATTAGAGCAGACAGCCTACATATACTGAAATTAGTCTCCACCCTCCCCTACCCCCAACCAAGGGAAACGTCTTAAGGCAACACTGATTTAACAGGTGGAGAAGGCAAACACAGGTCTAAAGCAATAAGGCAGACAGCTGTGTTTAAACATAGCTACCCTCACAACAGATAAGAGCTATAACTGCCTTGAGGCAGACAGTAAACCACAGCTGTGCCTAAACATAGCTGCCCCCAGTTACAGATAAGAGCTATAACTGCCTGAGGTGTTTTTCTATGTTTAACCACCCAAATTCCTTGACAGTCCGACAATGCTGCTGTCGCCTCGTCGCCAGCGTCAGTGCCATGCAGTCAATGCATGGACACTAAGTTATTAGGCAAATATACAAATATAGTTGTTTAAAATGAAATAATCGTAAATTCATCACACAGACACACATACAGTAATGTAGACGTTTATTTAAAAAAAAAACCTTTTTTATTATTATTCATTATTATTATTATTATTCATATGATGGTATTCGGTATTATTTATATACTCCGCGATATTACCGATATTTATTTCAAATATTGCGGTAAACGGTAATATCGGTATATTGCCCAAGCCTACGCCAAGGTATGGTATCGTGTCGTTAGGTCAGAACATTACTAACGCTATCCCAAAACGCATGATTCTAAACTACGTCCATCTCTAGACATGGTCACGCCCCGCCTGCCCGCCACAGAGGCAGGAATTCACACAACTTCAAAATCTCTCGTTTTTTTTAATATTGTTTACCCTTTGACCTTGACCTTTAACCTTTAACCCTGAAAAAAGTAAGCAAAATGCCTGTAATTACAGATCATATTTGTGATCATTAGAATGTCTAGAGAATATGTACATTTCTTATTGTGAAAGATATCCCCCAGAGCAGACATCGACAGGCTGGGTGCTGGGCTAAAAGAAACTTCAGTAGATTGGATGGAGCCCACACACCACAGGCATAAGCAAGACGTTCTTTATTGAAATCGAACGATAACCCCCAAACGTGTAATCGCCACAGCCCTACGAGGACGAGGAAGAGGAAGAGGAGGAGGAGAGCAGCAGCAGCGCTGAGATCAGCGACAGCGTGGAGGACGAGGTCGACGACGACGTCGACGACGACGACGATGACGACGACACGCTGGTGCCGTCCTGCTGCGACTGCCCCGCCTCCCTGCTGGACTTCTCCCTCACCTCCTCCACCTCCTCCACCTCCTCCTCCTCCTCCACCTCCATCAGCTCCTGCTCCGACCTGGAGTCGGACTGCGCCGACCTGTCCTCCTCCTGCCACGACCTCCTGGAGGAGCTGAACCTGACCCCCTCGGCCGCCAGGCCTCCGCTCGCCGTCCAGGTAGAGCTTCCATGTGGTGTTCTATAGAGCGTCGCAGTCCCTCCCCCTTTCAGAACGACGAGTGGCCCAGGAAATAAATCCCAATGCATTTTGCCCATAGGCTTTTCTTAAAGTATTTATTTAAAGACGGTTACGCCGCGGACAAAGCCAACTCGGATCGTGACAAATCATGACAATGAACACAATATTTTGGGGCCGATCAAATCATTAGAAAGAAGAAAATAAAGGCAGGAGACATAACACTATTTGTTTTGTTTTTCTTCTTATAAATTATTTGATCGGCCCAAAACATTGTGTTCATTGTCATGATTTGTCACGATCCGAGTTGGCTTTGTCCGTCTTTAAATAAATACTTTAAGAAAAGCCTATGGGAAAAATGCATTGCGATTCATTTCCTGGGCCACTCGTCGTTCTGAAAGGGGGAGGGACTGCGACGCTCTATACTTGTAGCTCTCCTATTTTTGAAAAATCATGAAAATGCGGCACAAATCTTTGAATGTATACTAGTATTTTCTTTCAGAGTGAACGTTTTTAACTCAAATCTTTGATTCTGAGGGTTTACTGGAATAACATATTTTCACATGGGGGGGGGGTCGGTGGCCGATTACATATAACTTTTGGGGTCCTTGACATGAAATATGGAGCACCACTGATACAGAAACATGAGGTATTTCAGAAAACTGTCAAGATTATTTTTCTAATTTTGACGTCAGGCCAAAATGGGTTAATTTATACTTTTGTAGAATTTTGGTCTAAATGTTTTGTTACTCCTTTTTCCTGTTACCCTGTAGGTGGGGTAACAAGACTACTCGCCCCGTTTCTGTTTTCCTCCCAGAATCTTCCCCAGTGAGGGGTGGGAGAGGCTGGACAGCAGACCCAGTGAGGGGTGGGAGAGGCTGGACAGCAGACCCAGTGAGGGGTTGGTGGGAGAGGCTGGACAGCAGACCCAGTGAGGGGTGGGAGAGGCTGGACAGCAGACCCAGTGAGGGGTGGGAGAGGCTGGACAGCAGACCCAGTGAGGGGTGGGAGAGGCTGGACAGCAGACCCAGTGAGGGGTTGGTGGGAGAGGCTGGACAGCAGACCCAGTGAGGGGTGGGAGAGGCTGGACAGCAGACCCAGTGAGGGGTGGGAGAGGCTGGACAGCAGACCCAGTGAGGGGTTGGTGGGAGAGGCTGGACAGCAGACCCAGTGAGGGGTGGGAGAGGCTGGACAGCAGACCCAGTGAGGGGTGGGAGAGGCTGGACAGCAGACCCAGTGAGGGGTGGGAGAGGCTGGACAGCAGACCCAGTGAGGGGTGGGAGAGGCTGGACAGCAGACCCAGTGAGGGGTGGGAGAGGCTGGACAGCAGACCCAGTGAGGGGTGGGAGAGGCTGGACAGCAGACCCAGTGAGGGGTGGGAGAGGCTGGACAGCAGACCCAGTGAGGGGTGGGAGAGGCTGGACAGCAGACCCAGTGAGGGGTGGGAGAGGCTGGACAGCAGACCCAGTGAGGGGTGGGAGAGGCTGGACAGCAGACCCAGTGAGGGGTGGGAGAGGCTGGACAGCAGACCCAGTGAGGGGTGGGAGAGGCTGGACAGCAGACCCAGTGAGGGGTGGGAGAGGCTGGACAGCAGACCCAGTGAGGGGTGGGAGAGGCTGGACAGCAGACCCAGTGAGGGGTGGGAGAGGCTGGACAGCAGACCCAGTGAGGGGTGGGAGAGGCTGGACAGCAGACCCAGTGAGGGGTGGGAGAGGCTGGACAGCAGACCCAGTGAGGGGTGGGAGAGGCTGGACAGCAGACCCAGTGAGGGGTGGGAGAGGCTGGACAGCAGACCCAGTGAGGGGTGGGAGAGGCTGGACAGCAGACCCAGTGAGGGGTGGGAGAGGCTGGACAGCAGACCCAGTGAGGGGTGGGAGAGGCTGGACAGCAGACGGCTGGACTTTGAATTTCTCTAACTATAAACTTTCATGACAGCAGAACAGCCTATGTACAAATATAATTTATGAAAAGCTACTACAGTGAAGTCTGTTCACAGAAGTTGTTGTAGGATATGTGGGAATTATCTGACGAGGTACCATTTGAGGGGGCAAAACCTTACATATACTAAATAATACTAAATTGTTTATAGGTTCAATATAAGTCAAATAATATAGCCTTTCCACAGGAGTATCTTTTTATATTTTTCCAAAAAGAATACAAACAGCCAATAGCATATTACAAAGTTATCCCCCTCACTGGGGAAAATTCCGGGAGGAAAAACGGGCACGCACCGGGGCGAGTAGTCCAGTATTCGTAGGTGGTTGTACAATTAAGTAAACTTTGTACAATAACCCCTGAAAGAAAAATGCATGGGAAAACATTGTGACAATATCGTGTATATCGTGATACTGCTTGAAAATCTCTATGCAGAGCAGCTTTTGCGTTTTGAAGCTTGGAATGAACAGCTTTTTTTTTTTGCATGCTTTTTTTTCTAGCTTCTTTAGGTCTGAACGAAGCTTAACGTGATATTATATATTTGTATGTCCAGGACCAATCTCCCACCTCCCCCCTCTCCCCGCTCCCCCTCAAAGCCGTCCTCCGTCCCCCTCCTCCTCCCACCACCACCACCACCACCACCACCACCTCTGCCTCCACCTCCCCCATGCTGCTCCCTCCGTGCTCCCCGGACGAGGGCTACCCGTCGGCCCCGGGGACCCCCACCTCCACCACCTCCTCCTCCGACTACCTGGGCGTGAAGGGCCACGAGACGGGACACATGGGCTCCGAGGTGACGCGCCTGGGCCTCCTCGACTTCCTGGAGTCCCTGGGCGAGTTCGGGAAGATGGAGCGCTTCAGCCAGGTGGTGCAGGTCAGCGATGGACCAGTCCATGGTTTGGGAAGACAAGACTATAATTATAGTCTGTCGTTTTTCATGATTTTAGAGGATTACAAAGACAAATTAAAATCATGAAAAAAAACGACATGCTATTAGTCCATGGTTTGGGAAGACAGACTATATTATAGTCTGTCGTTATTCATGATTTTGGAGGATTACAAAGAAACATTAAAATCATGAAAAAAACGACATGCTATTAGTTCATGGTTTGGGAAGACAGACTATATTATAGTCTGTCGTTATTCATGATTTTGGAGGATTTCATAAAAAAAAAAAATCATGAAAAAAACGACATGCTATTAGTTCATGGTTTCGGAAGACAGACTATATAGTCTGTCGTTATTCATGATTTTGGAGGATTTAATAAATAAAAAAAATAATCATGAAAAAAACGACATGCTATTAGTTCATGTTTTCGGAAGACAGACTATTAGTCTGTCGTGTTTCATGATTTTGGAGGATTAAAAAAATAAATAAAATCATGAAAAAAACGTCATGCTATTAGTTCATGGTTTGGGAAGACAGACTATATATAGTCTGTCGTTTTTCATGATTTTGGAGGATTAAAAAAAAAATTAAAATCATGAAAAATGAAGAAAAATAAACCATGACGAAATATGTTCGTCGACTATACCTTTTTTTCACTGACGAAAACGACAGACAAACGAAAGCCATCATGACTAAAAACTATCACTAAATATACTGACAGTTTAGTCAACAGATAAGACGTAGACTTAGGTCGCATTCTCACCTAATACTTTGGTAGACTCGATGCTGAAAATATAGCAGATCTACAAGCTCACAACGCGTCGCAGCCCGCGACACATTGTGAGCTTGTAGATCTGCTATTTTCAGCATGCAACCTAGTGTAAAATCTGCCATCACGACGTCCATAAGACCCGCAAAAAATGCATTCTTGTAAACAATTTAGTCGACTAAAATCGTTATATGGTATTTAGTCGATTAAAATTTTAGACTAACACTAAAACATTTCAGATGACTAAAATATGACTAAAACTATATTAACCCATTCTGACCGGGCACCCATTTTGGTGTCAGCATCATGTTATGCTTTAGCTATTGAAAAATAGCAGATCTACAAGCTCATATCGCGCCACCGAGTGGCACGATACGAGCTTGTAGGTCTGCTACTTTTTGAAAAATCGAAGAGCGACTGACATTTTTAGAATCTGATCTCAGGTCAGAATGGGTTCATCAGACCCAGTGTTTGTCCGGCGGAAACCTCGTATGAATCTGATCTCAGGTCAGAATGGGTTAAGTTTCATTCCAAAGACTATGTATGACTAAACTAAAAAACAAAACCAACAGGTGGCGCGCTGGGACCTGGAGCAGCAGTGGGAGGTTCTGAGGGACCGGCTGGACCACCTGGACCGCATGGAGAAGGTCAACCGACAGGTGATTGATTGATTGATTGATTGATTGATTGATTGATTGATTGATTGATTGATTGATTGATTGATTGATTGATTGACAATGTTGTTCACAGTATGTAGAATGGATACAGTTCAAACGAAAGTACGGGTCAATACAAAAACTGCTACTGGATGAAACCAGGAAAAAAAAAGCACTAATTGAGACTTGTTTACATCAGGGTCCTCCATGTTCAATTCATCAGAACATTTAAAGAAATATAAATTTTAAATCATTATATACAGTTAAAGAATGCAAAAAAGGGGAAAAAGCACACAGTATTGGGGGTGGGACTTTAACTTTTTTACAAGGCTAGTTTGAGAGCGGTTTTGAAGGAGTCTAGGGATTCGCAATTATTACTGGCCGTTATTAATTGCATATTTCTTAGGTACGAACATGTTCGTATAGCTGGCAGATAACGTCCCATATGCGGGGGGTACGAATGTGTACATAGATGGCAATAAAATAATTAATGAGGTATATTTTACCAGAGAGTGGCCTTGTAGAGTCCGCCCAGAAACTGGGAGGTCGGGGTTTACAATTTACAATTTAGGCATTTAGCAGACGCTCTTAATCCCGAGCGACTAACATTTAAGCAAGAACAAAAGCATGGGAATACATCACATAAAAGCATTTATCATGAAACATGCGTAAGCTAAGAAAGTAACAGTGGAATATCTATATAATGAAACTATACATACACTATACATATAAACTATACATATTTACTACTATGCTATACATATGTACTATGGCGTGCTATGACTATATACAATACAATTATAGTGCGGTCTACATAACATGCTATAAGTCTGTATCAGATGCTATCTAAGGCCCCTTTTCCACTATGGGGTGGAACCAGAACTATCCAGAACCTGAACCTATTTTTTTTAGTTCTGGGTTTGTTTCCACAGCGCACAGCGCGGTACGGCACGGTTTCAGACCAGGTTCTCAGAACCTTTTTTCGGCCCTGCTTTTGAGGTAGTACTAACGCTGAGTTCTGGGAACCTATGGGCGGGGCCAGCAGCGCTGCTGCTCTCGATTGGTCGAGCTGAGGTGACAGCACTCTGAGCACTGAGGAGACCGGAGCGAGGAGAAGCGCACACAACACAACAGCGCACATTTTAAACTCCTAAGTGCGACACAGCGACAGCGGACACACAGAAAAATAACCTGGAAAAGCACACAGAAACACTATGGCCACGAGAGAGGGAGAGACAGAGCTTGTGTGTGCGTGAGGGAGAGAGAGAGAGAGCCATAAAGCTGTCGCGACGAGTTGTTTGCTTGCAGTTGTTGTTCTACACTACAGCTAACAGCTAGGCTAACTGCAGATGTGTGTGGGTGTGCGTGTGTGTGTGTGTATGTGTATGTGTTTGCGTGCGTGTATGTGTTTGCGTGCGTGTGCTCGCGCGCGAGAGCGCCATATAATCTATTCTAAATTGCCAGAACAGAATTTTCTTTCTTTTTCAGGGCAAGGCATTAGGCATATCATTACTAGAAATGTGCTGTACACAATACTACACATTGGAAGAATTAAATTCAACTAGCACAACGGTTAAATTATTTGTATTTGCACATTTCTTGATATTGACATTACAACTGGACTGGATGTTATGGCACAATTTGCTCAATCTGCTCAAGAGGCACTATAATTGCAACCCACACAATGTTAAATGCTATATTCAAAAGGTGGGTTATCATTTATCATATGAGCTATAGCCTATATGAGATATATTTTTCTCTTGCAGTTTAAGCAAAATATTGTAGACAGGTAAAGGTTGGAGAACAACTGGTCTAATGCATTTAAAACGGGTGTTTTACTGTTGTCCCACTCACCACATGGAAAGGAAATCCATATCAGCAAATATAGCCTATATATAATGTATGCTGCATATATCCATGTTCATATAAACTACAGTATGTGCATATACAGTATATCTATTATGTATAGGAAATATATGTGACAGCTGTGGCATGTGGCTGCCACAGCTGTGGCACATGTGGCATATAAAAATATGTTCATATTATTGGTTTAAAAAAGTACAATAAAGCAAATAAATTTGAAAATAGACAATCTACAAGCTCACGTGTCTCATTGAGCTTGTAGTTTGTCTATTTTCAAATGGCCGAAATGTATTTAAGTAGAATACTATATACAGCTACTTTCCACCACTGTTGAATAATAACCAGTCATTATTTAAACATGAATATCTCTGTATTCCGGGACCCCCCCGGCCGTGCCAAGGGGGAGGGGGCCCTGCCGGCTGAGCTACTCAGCAGTGGGGGAATAGGGGGGGGGGGGGCAGACTTAACAGGTTCTGGGTTCTGGTTATATGGAAACGGAAGCAGAACTTGGTTCTGGAACTACACATGGTTCTTGGTAGTTCTGGGTCCTGGAAAGTTCTGGTTCTGGTTCTGGTTCCACCCCATAGTGGAAAAGGGGCCTAAGTCAACAGAAATGCTATCTAAGGGGGTAGGGTAAGTGCTATGGGCCATGATGGAGTCTGAAAAGGTGGGTTTTCAGACTACGGTGGAAGATTGGGAGTGATGCTGCAGTGCTGACTGCAATAGGAAGTGCATTCCACAGTTTTGGAGCCAGAAGGGAGAAGAGTTTGGGACGTGTGGAGCGTTGTCCCGGCGGGGTTCGATCCCTCGGCCGGGTCATACCACAAAGACTGTAAAAATGGGACCCAATGCCTCCCTGCTTGGCACGCAGCATCAATGGGTTGGATCGGGGGGGGGTCAAATCAACCAATCAAAATGATTCCCGAGCGCGGCGCGGCTGTGGCAGGGTGTAGAGTAGGAGCGTTATAGCGACACGCTTTCATCTCGCCGCAAAGCAGGTGCCTATATGGGCGATATAGTTCCAAACATGGCTCCTATGGCTGGAACTATCCCATTGAGATAGAACGAGCACTTCCGCATTCCATTGTTACAATGAGAGTCAACGCCACTCTCTCACTATTATTACTCTGGGCTCATGTGGCTCACTGCTCCAAGACAATCACACTCCTTAACAGAGGGTAGACATGGGGTAGGGGTCGAAGGTTATGAGGTGATGTTCTTCCTCTTCTGCAATAGGTATGTTGGTGTGTGGTTTTCTAACGTTGTACGGGTCACTGTGTGCCTTTTGTTGTCTTGTATTGTCTATTGTTTTGTATTGTATTGTATTGTATCTGTATGCTGCAGGGCGGGTCCTTGGGGTCTCAAGACAAATACATTTCTCCCTTGGGAGACAAAATAAAGAAACCTTGAACCTTGAAGAGATGGAGGTCAAATGCGGTGTGTGACAAATCGTTACGACTTTTGACGTTTGACTATTTCACCAGGTGAGGCTGGTGCACGCGGCGCGCCTCCACGAGAAGGGCCTGGAGGGCGAGCTGGGCCTCCTGGACGAGGTGGGGAACAACAACAACAACAACACGGCGGACCTCAGCGTCCCGTGGAAGCTGTACCGCTCCGGCGGCCGCGGCGCCGACTCCCAGGAGTTCTCCGACGACGGCGGCGTGGACCTCACGGCGCCGTCCGACTGCGACGACGAGGAGCCCCCCACGCCCGACTCCCTGGCGCCCTCTCCCGCCGTGGAGAGGGGCCACGCCCCAAACCACCGCCATGCCGCCACCACCGCCATGCCCCCCAAACCACCCGCGCGCCACGCCAGCGTCACCTCCTCCTCTGACCTCAGCGACTACGCCGTCGGCGTCGTCGGCCGACGTGAGACGACGCCGACGCCGACCTCCTCCATCATCGCCATCCCCTCCGCCTCCCCCACCGCCTCCTCCGCCTTCTCCCCGCGCTCCCCCACCGCCTCCCCCACCTTCTCCACCTTCTTCCGCCGCTGCGAGAAGCCCTTCCCTCCCGCTCCCCTGTCGTCCCTCCCTCCCCTGCCTCTCCTCCTCTCCCAGCCTCCTCCTCCTCCCCCCTCCTCCTCCTCCGTCCCTTACTTCTCCCTCTACGACGACGAGGTCGCTCCTCCTCCTCCTCCGCCCGCCGCCGCCACGCCCCTCCGCCCCGTCCCTCCGCCGCGGCGTCGACACCTGGCCCGCAAGGAGGCCAAGAGGCTCGCCGCGCTCCAGGTACATCCGCTGGATTTATGTTTTACGCTACATCTTTTACTGTAATGTTCATTAACCCATTTTGGGCGGGGACCCCTTTTGGTGTTAGCATTATGCTATGCTTTAGCTATTTTTGAAAAATCGAAGAACGACTGACTTAGAAACATAGCTTTTTCAGAAAACTGTCAGGATGTAGAAGACATTTGCAGAATCGTTCCCAGGTCAAAATGGGTTAATATACTCTGTCCCGTCCAAATAAACCAATGTAGTAAAGTAAAGTAAAGGGGGTGATAAATTATCGTGTTGTTATAAAATATCGTGATAAATTGCCTTTTCAGAGATATCATACTGTACAGTGAATTCTATGATTTGCAGTTCTATACCTTAATTTATGCTTTATGTTTCGTTAGAATTTTGTTTGTTCTAAATATTCGGTCACTCCTTTTTATTTTAGTTTCTGTTATCCTGTAGGTGGTTGTACTGTTAAGTATAACTTGAACAATAACCCCTAAAAACCGCATTGGGCCAAAAATATCGTGACAATATCATGCGTCGTGAATTGATACAGCTTGAAACAATATTTTGTGAAATTATATTTTTCATTATTACACGGCTGGCTTAAATGCTTGATTCTGATTGGTCAATCGCGCAATTCAGCGGGGTGTTATTTCTTGATAATGACCGATGTCTAATCGACGGCAGCTTTGATCAAAGCCTGCCTCAGAGCACTCGGCTGAGGCTCATATCAAAAGAAACTACTTTCTTTAGCGGAAATACCCGCGGACATATTTTGTATGCTAAATAGCCTAACTAAAACCCATGTTACTTATAGCCCCTTTTGTGTCAACTATGTACCGGTAACGGTAAGTAGCCGTGTAATAAGTGGGATAATGTCTGGCTGGTCATTGTTGGGAGATGAACCTTCCCAATTTGGTAACCAGTGGTCTTATAAATAATTGATCCTATGGTAATTTTCTCAGTAGAATCCATTTCTGCTAACAACTTTTTTCTATTGTACATATTTAATTAGATAATTTGCTTATTGATTGAAATTCTTTATTTGGAATACCCCTTGAGATACAATATCTGGTTTTCGAGAGGGTCCACAAGCATACAATCAATACAAGGTAATTAACAGAAAAATAAACAGGAAAACAAAACAAAAACAAAACACACTTGTAAGTTTCAGTAAAGCAGTAGTTGTGGAATAATTTGACCTAACGATTATCGATTATTTATTTTCATAATCGATTTCGGGTCCTATCAACGATAATCGATTAATCGATTAATCGGACCCATCCCTAGCCACCACTGCATTCAACGCTTTGAAACGGAGAATTGCCTCGACACATCTAATGGCAGTGTCGTCCACCTGTGGATCAAACTTGTTCGCCATGAGCTGGTGGTGCAGGGGTTGAAACAACCAGCGGAGGTCGCCGCTCCCGTACACACACACGTCTCTTCTGAGTGTCCCCTTGCATGGAGGGTACGGGGCGGGTACCTCACGCTCATGACCGCCCCAGTGCTGCAGGCGAGCGATGGCGGTCATGTCAGAGCGGTGGTACTTGCTGTCGGCCGGCTCCGACCCGGGCACGGAGCTCAGCCTGTTCAGACTGGCCCAAAGTTGTTCTTCGGGGGCAAACGTGTCCTTGCTCCACTCCATGAAGTCCTGAGCCTGTTTGTCCTCCAGCACGTGTTTCACAAATTCTCTGGTGACCACAAAGTAACTGCTGCCTGTGAACATAGGGATTGGTGGGGGTGTCTTCCTGATTCCCGTATTGGCGAAGGTATTGATGTAATCGTTGTCATTGTTGACTTCGTGATGGTACTGCCAGCGGACCTTCTTTCTGTCCGGCACGTCGTGGGACTCCAAACTGTTCTGCCCGTTGAGCACCTTCATTGCCTGGACCATTTCCGCGTTGGTCTTGATGGGGAGGTCCGCGCCGCACGTGTTGAGCAGATACTTCCACTGGACGGGTGACTTCAGCAGGTCGTCCATGCAGTTTAACTGGGCCTGCGCGATGGACCAGGTTCCCCAGGACACGCTTTCTAGTTTGCTGGCGACGAACACGTTGGGGAAACAGGACACGATCGCCGTCACAGCTTCCTGAAACCCCTCCTCCGACTTCTTGTCCACATGCACACAGTAGACGTTCTGCGGGTGGTACACGGCACGCAGGAGCCGCTCAAACATCTCCACGTCGCCGTGAATCGACATGGAGTAGGCGATGGGGAAGTCTCGCTCTTCTGCGCTGAGTGGCGCTGCGATGAAGCCTCTCATGACCTTGTATGCTTGGCAGTCCTTTGTCGCGCTACGATAAAACTCCTCCGATAGCCTCTCCTGAGGTCGTAGAAGTTGAGCAATCTCGTCTTTCTTGCCCACAAGCTCTCCGCGGATGAGAGCCGAGCAGACCGGCAAGTCCTCCTCAGCCACTCTGTGACGTGGCCCCAACTCGTAAAGCAGGAAACCACTCAGAAGGATGGCCCCCAATAAAGCACTTAGAAGGACGGCCCGGGGTTTTCTTCTACTAAACTGCCCAACTCGAAAGATCCATCTGTCCATTTCTACACAAATTCCTTTTTATGCGGAGCTTGCGGTATAGACGCAAGAACCCCTTTTTACTGTATATTATGCTGATGTATCTTAGTTTATATCTTTGTATTGATCTCCGAACTGGTTCACTCCGTGGATATCCCCTTGACGTTGTTGGTGCACTTAGGCAGTCCAGGTCTTTAGCTGTATACGTGGCGCCGCTGATTGGTATCTGGATCAGTCAATACTCTTCTGGTCTCTGGTATCTCAATCTGTAGAACTGCAATGAATGGTCTTCTGCGCTATACTTTATACTATAGGGTGCCGTGACGTCGTATACTTTATACTATAGGGTGCCGTGACGTCGTATACTTTATACTATAGGGTGCCGTGACGTCGTGCTATACTTTATACTATAGGGTGCCGTGACGTCGTATACTTTATACTATAGGGTGCCGTGACGTCGTATACTTTATAATATAGGGTGCCGTGACGTCGTATACTTTATACTATAGGGTGCCGTGACGTCGTATACTTTATACTATAGGGTGCCGTGACGTCGTATACTTTATACTATAGGGTGCCGTGACGTCGTATACTTTATACTATAGGGTGCCGTGACGTCGTATACTTTATACTATAGGGTGCCGTGACGTCGTATACTTTATACTATAGGGTATACTTTATACTATAGGGTGCCGTGACGTCGTATACTTTATACTATAGGGTGCCGTGACGTCGTATACTTTATACTATAGGGTGCCGTGACGTCGTATACTTTATACTATAGGGTGCCGTGACGTCGTATACTTTATACTATAGGGTGCCGTGACGTCGTATACTTTATACTATAGGGTGCCGTGACGTCGTATACTTTATACTATAGGGTGCCGTGACGTCGTATACTTTATACTATAGGTTGCCGTGACGTCGTATACTTTATACTATAGGGTGCCGTGACGTCGTATACTTTATACTATAGGGTGCCGTGACGTCGTATACTTTATACTATAGGGTGCCGTGACGTCGTAT
This sequence comes from Protomyctophum parallelum, assembly GCF_964188405.1. NCBI lineage: Eukaryota > Metazoa > Chordata > Actinopteri > Myctophiformes > Myctophidae > Protomyctophum > Protomyctophum parallelum. The sequence continues at coordinate 6,699,340 of NC_139698.1, read as the reverse complement.
ACTTTATACTATAGGGTGCTGTGACGTCGTGCTATACTTTATACTATAGGGTGCTGTGACGTCGTATACTTTATACTATAGGGTGCTGTGACGTCGTATACTTTATACTATAGGGTGCCGTGACGTCGTATACTTTATACTATAGGGTGCTGTGACGTCGTATACTTTATACTATAGGGTGCTGTGACGTCGTATACTTTATACTATAGGGTGCTGTGACGTCGTATACTTTATACTATAGGGTGCTGTGACGTCGTATACTTTATACTATAGGGTGCCGTGACGTTGTATACTTTATACTATAGGGTGCTGTGACGTCGTATACTTTATACTATAGGGTGCCGTGACGTCGTATACTTTATACTATAGGGTGCCGTGACGTCGTATACTTTATACTATAGGGTGCTGTGACGTCGTATACTTTATACTATAGGGTGCTGTGACGTCGTATACTTTATACTATAGGGTGCTGTGACGTCGTATACTTTATACTATAGGGTGCTGTGACGTCGTATACTTTATACTATAGGGTGCCGTGACGTCGTATACTTTATACTATAGGGTGCTGTGACGTCGTGCTATACTTTATACTATAGGGTGCCGTGACGTCGTATACTTTATACTATAGGGTGCTGTGACGTCGTATACTTTATACTATAGGGTGCTGTGACGTCGTATACTTTATACTATAGGGTGCCGTGACGTCGTATACTTTATACTATAGGGTGCCGTGACGTCGTATACTTTATACTATAGGGTGCTGTGACGTCGTATACTTTATACTATAGGGTGCCGTGACGTCGTATACTTTATACTATAGGGTGCCGTGACGTCGTATACTTTATACTATAGGGTGCTGTGACGTCGTATACTTTATACTATAGGGTGCCGTGACGTCGTATACTTTATACTATAGGGTGCTGTGACGTCGTATACTTTATACTATAGGGTGCCGTGACGTCGTATACTTTATACTATAGGGTGCTGTGACGTCGTATACTTTATACTATAGGGTGCTGTGACGTCGTATACTTTATACTATAGGGTGCTGTGACGTCGTATACTTTATACTATAGGGTGCCGTGACGTCGTATACTTTATACTATAGGGTGCCGTGACGTCGTATACTTTATACTATAGGGTGCTGTGACGTCGTATACTTTATACTATAGGGTGCTGTGACGTCGTATACTTTATACTATAGGGTGCTGTGACGTCGTATACTTTATACTATAGGGTGCCGTGACGTCGTATACTTTATACTATAGGGTGCTGTGACGTCGTATACTTTATACTATAGGGTGCTGTGACGTCGTATACTTTATACTATAGGGTGCCGTGACGTCGTATACTTTATACTATAGGGTGCCGTGACGTCGTATACTTTATACTATAGGGTGCCGTGACGTCGTATACTTTATACTATAGGGTGCCGTGACGTCGTATACTTTATACTATAGGGTGCCGTGACGTCGTATACTTTATACTATAGGGTGCCATGACGTCGTATACTTTATACTATAGGGTGCCGTGACGTCGTATACTTTATACTATAGGGTGCCGTGACGTCGTATACTTTATACTATAGGGTGCCGTGATGTCGTATACTTTATACTATAGGGTGCCGTGACGTCGTATACTTTATACTATAGGGTGCTGTGACGTCGTATACTTTATACTATAGGGTGCCGTGACGTCGTATACTTTATACTATAGGGTGCTGTGACGTCGTATACTTTATACTATAGGGTGCTGTGACGTCGTATACTTTATACTATAGGGTGCTGTGACGTCATATACTTTATACTATAGGGTGCTGTGACGTCGTATACTTTATACTATAGGGTGCCGTGACGTCGTATACTTTATACTATAGGGTGCCGTGACGTCGTATACTTTATACTATAGGGTGCTGTGACGTCGTATACTTTATACTATAGGGTGCCGTGACGTCGTATACTTTATACTATAGGTTGCCGTGACGTCGTATACTTTATACTATAGGGTGCCGTGACGTCGTATACTTTATACTATAGGGTGCCGTGACGTCGTATACTTTATACTATAGGGTGCCGTGACGTCGTATACTTTATACTATAGGGTGCCGTGACGTCGTATACTTTATACTATAGGGTGCCGTGACGTCGTATACTTTATACTATAGGTTGCCGTGACGTCGTATACTTTATACTATAGGGTGCCGTGACGTCGTATACTTTATACTATAGGGTGCTGTGACGTCGTATACTTTATACTATAGGGTGCTGTGACGTCGTATACTTTATACTATAGGGTGCCGTGACGTCGTATACTTTATACTATAGGGTGCCATGACGTCGTATACTTTATACTATAGGGTGCTGTGACGTCGTATACTTTATACTATAGGGTGCTGTGACGTCGTATACTTTATACTATAGGGTGCCGTGACGTCGTATACTTTATACTATAGGGTGCCGTGACGTCGTATACTTTATACTATAGGGTGCTGTGACGTCGTATACTTTATACTATAGGGTGCCGTGACGTCGTATACTTTATACTATAGGGTGCTGTGACGTCGTATACTTTATACTATAGGGTGCCGTGACGTCGTATACTTTATACTATAGGGTGCTGTGACGTCGTATACTTTATACTATAGGGTGCCGTGACGTCGTATACTTTATACTATAGGGTGCTGTGACGTCGTATACTTTATACTATAGGGTGCCGTGACGTCGTATACTTTATACTATAGGGTGCTGTGACGTCGTATACTTTATACTATAGGGTGCTGTGACGTCGTATACTTTATACTATAGGGTGCTGTGACGTCGTATACTTTATACTATAGGGTGCTGTGACGTCGTATACTTTATACTATAGGGTGCTGTGACGTCGTATACTTTATACTATAGGGTGCTGTGACGTCGTATACTTTATACTATAGGGTGCCGTGACGTCGTATACTTTATACTATAGGGTGCTGTGACGTCGTATACTTTATACTATAGGGTGCCGTGACGTCGTATACTTTATACTATAGGGTGCCGTGACGTCGTATACTTTATACTATAGGGTGCAGTGACGTCGTATACTTTATACTATAGGGTGCCGTGACGTCGTATACTTTATACTATAGGGTGCTGTGACGTCGTATACTTTATACTATAGGGTGCCGTGACGTCGTATACTTTATACTATAGGGTGCTGTGACGTCGTATACTTTATACTATAGGGTGCCGTGACGTCGTATACTTTATACTATAGGGTGCTGTGACGTCGTATACTTTATACTATAGGGTGCCGTGACGTCGTATACTTTATACTATAGGGTGCTGTGACGTCGTATACTTTATACTATAGGGTGCCGTGACGTCGTATACTTTATACTATAGGGTGCCGTGACGTCGTATACTTTATACTATAGGGTGCCGTGACGTCGTATACTTTATACTATAGGGTGCCGTGACGTCGTATACTTTATACTATAGGGTGCCGTGACGTCGTATACTTTATACTATAGGGTGCTGTGACGTCGTATACTTTATACTATAGGGTGCCGTGACGTCGTATACTTTATACTATAGGGTGCCGTGACGTCGTATACTTTATACTATAGGGTGCTGTGACGTCGTATACTTTATACTATAGGGTGCCGTGACGTCGTATACTTTATACTATAGGGTGCCGTGACGTCGTATACTTTATACTATAGGGTGCTGTGACGTCGTATACTTTATACTATAGGGTGCCGTGACGTCGTATACTTTATACTATAGGGTGCTGTGACGTCGTATACTTTATACTATAGGGTGCTGTGACGTCGTATACTTTATACTATAGGGTGCTGTGACGTCGTATACTTTATACTATAGGGTGCCGTGACGTCGTATACTTTATACTATAGGGTGCCGTGACGTCGTGACCTGACGGCACACCACTAACCGTTTCCCTGACAGCAGTAATGATGACACCCCTGTAATGTTTTAAGGATGCAGAATCAGAATCATTATTACAGCGTCAATGCAAAGACGAGAGGAGAGCCAGTGTTGTTATTTAGAGTTGGTTGTTGGCCAGCGGTGAGCGGTCCTGTTTCTTCACCCGTGTGAAGAGCTCTCATCATCGTATACATCATCATGCATCATACTGGCCAATCAGAATGCCTGTTGCACCACTTTACGTCATATTTGGTGGACATGATTTGACCTAATTTCTCCTTTCATTGTTGATGGCAAATATGAGACGTGTGGGGGGACAAGATGACGTAATACTTTTGGGTACAAAAGCTATATATATATACTGTATATGTGAAGTGAGGGCTGCTCTTATCATCGTACATCATCATGACGTAAAGTAGACACTGTTGGGGACAGGTTAGACAGCTTGATGGGTTGCTATGGTTACTATGGTCACGTGGTGTTGGGTGGTGTCAGACAGGTAGTAAAGTCAGCTGTTCACTGGTGTCATTTCATGAATGGAAGGAGAGGGGGTGAACGACGGGGAAGTCCAACTTTGCTGACCGCTTTACAAACGCAAACGCCATGCTGCTATCTGTATAAGATTCTGCACAACGCACTTTGTTACGATGTTTTAATATAACTTTAATAAATGAATAAAAACGGAGTACACTGGAGAAGTGAGTCCTTGGCATGCAGCGCGTCTGGCAGTACATTTCCCCGCTTTTAGCCTCTCGGTGGCTTAATAAGTTCGTCGCCACCTACAGACACTATGGCCCTCATTTATCAACATGGCGTACGTACGGCCAAATATGGGTGTACACCGGAATGTTCTGCTTTTATTATTTCCGCAAAACCTCGAACTTGAACATGCACCAGGACAAATATCACGTCAGGTCGGGAGCTGTCGTAGGCTTTATCCTCACCTGTTTTTCTATTGTACACAACCGGAGCAGGATTCACTGACCAGCTGACAGGCTGTCACAGGCACCCCTGATGTCATTGTTGTAAATGAAAACCATAGAGAGGTGTTCATTCTCGAGGTCGGCTGTACCTTTGACTATAGCCTGGAAGAAGCCTTTCTAACCAAAGTGCTGAAGTATTAGCAGCTAAGTGCAGACCATCTCATAGCTAGGCTACAGATGTAAACTTTTAGTTTTTATCTTTGGCAGCCCAGGGCATGTGCATAAGTTGCTTGGTTAAAATGTTATCGATTAAAAGAAAATAATAATAAAACAAATGTTTCAAATATGCAAATTCTCAAATTAAATATGCACAATAGAAAAAGGTTGTGCAAAAATGGATTCTACTGAGAAAATGACCTTAGGATCAACTCTTTATAAGACCACTGCTTACCAAAATGTATTGTCTAGAAGTCATATAAAGGATATACACACATCACAGTTTCATATGGGTTAGGTTTGTTTAAAGAGTGATAACTGGCATTAAGCTACTGAATTGGAAGGGTTATCAAACAAAAATATAAACTAGAGACATGTAGGAACACAAAGATACCAAAAATGTACGGCCACCAAAATGGTACCAATTCGTGAAAATATCAGTATTGGCCCCTGGACTATTACTTCTAAAATGGGTAGTCCCAATACTTGATTCTGATTGGCTGGTTACCGTCACGTGACCGGTGTAAATTCCACCGATAACCCACTCCTTCAATCACTGGGGCTACTTGCCGAGCAAAACAAGGAAGTGATGTGGCTCGCTCTGGTGGCACAAAGCGTAGCTACTTTTGTGAATTCAATCGTTTTATTAGGTTAATATTGCTATATGTTTGTAACCGTTTTAGAAAAGCTTAACCCATTCTGAACGGGCACCCATTTTGGTGTCAGCATCATGTTATGCTTTAGCTATTTAAAAATAGCAGATCTACAAGCTCATATCGCGCCACCGAGTGGCGCGATACGAGCTTGTAGGTCTGCTATTTTTTGAAAAATCGAAGAACGACTGACATTTTTTTAGAATCTGATCTCAGGTCAGAATGGGTTAATCAGACCAGTGTGTGTCCAGTGGAAACCTCGTATGAATCTGATCTCAGGTCAGAATTGGTTAAATATCGCCCCCCTCTCCTAGGCGTCCGTGCGGCAGCAGGAGGAGAGGGCAGTGTCCTCCCCGCTGTCCCTGCCGCCTCCCTCCGGCCGGCCTCCCCCTCTGCCTCCTCCCCCCGTCGTCTCCATCGTCGTCTCCGCCTCCTCCTCCTCGCCGCCCGCCGTCCCGCCGCCGCCCTCCTTCCACGCGCTGGACGACGAGATCCGGAAGCTGCTGATGCTGGCCGGCCTGACGCAGGCCGAGCTGCTCCGCCTCAGCCCCGAGCTGGGCGGGGTCTGCGCCACCGCGGGGGTTCTGGAGGAGCGTGTAGCCCCCTCCTCCTCCACCACGCCGCCCGAGGAGGACGTCCACCTGACAGAGGACGACGAGGACGAGGAGGTAAGGAAAGGAAAGGTACTATGTTTACCCTGCAGGGTAACTGGACTAAGGAAAGGAAAGGTACTATGTTTACCCAGCAGGGTAACTGGACTAAGGAAAGGAAAGGTACTATGTTTACCCAGGGTAACTGGACTAAGGAAATGAAAGGTACTATGTTTACCCAGGGTAACTGGACTAAGGAAAGGAAAGGTACTATGTTTACCCAGCAGGGTAACTGGACTAAGGAAAGGAAAGGTACTATGTTTACCCAGGGTAACTGGACTAAGGAAATGAAAGGTACTATGTTTACCCAGGGTAACTGGACTAAGGAAAGGAAAGGTACTATGTTTACCCAGCAGGGTAACTGGACTAAGGAAAGGAAAGGTACTATGTTTACCCAGGGTAACTGGACTAAGGAAAGGAAAGGTACTATGTTTACCCAGGGTAACTGGACTAGGGAAAGGAAAGGTACTATGTTTACCCAGGGTAACTGGACTAAGGAAAGGAAAGGTACTATGTTTACCCAGGGTAACTGGACTAAGGAAAGGAAAGGTACTATGTTTACCCAGGGTAACTGGACTAAGGAAAGGAAAGGTACTATGTTTACCCTACAGGGTAACTGGACTAAGGAAAGGAAAGGTACTATGTTTACCCAGGGTAACTGGACTAAGGAAAGGAAAGGTACTATGTTTACCCAGGGTAACTGGACTAAGGAAAGGAAAGGTACTATGTTTACCCAGGGTAACTGGACTAAGGAAAGGAAAGGTACTATGTTTACCCAGGGTAACTGGACTAAGGAAAGGAAAGGTACCATGTTTACCCAGGGTAACTGGACTAAGGAAAGGAAAGGTACTATGTTTACCCAGGGTAACTGGACTAAGGAAAGGAAAGGTACCATGTTTACCCAGGGTAACTGGACTAAGGAAAGGAAAGGTACTATGTTTACCCAGTGTAACTGGACTAAGGAAAGGAAAGGTACTATGTTTACCCAGGGTAACTGGACTAAGGAAAGGAAAGGTACTATGTTTACCCAGGGTAACTGGACTAAGGAAAGGAAAGGTACTATGTTTACCCGGGGTAACTGGACTAAGCTCAAGAACTTGTTTACAGCCAGGCCCTGCTCATAGAACATTTCATGGTAGGGGGTTCAATGCCTTGTCCATAAAGGGCACTTCAGCGGTGGTAATTTTAACATGCCGGTCCGGGGATACGAACTATAGCGAGTCGCTATAGTTCGTATCCCCGGACCGGCATATTAGCGACCTTCCGATATCAAGACCGCTCCGCAAACCGTTCGGCCACCGCTGCCCCCTAGGTAGGCCTGGAACAATTAGTACGTCATCGCCTCCTCATCGTAATTACTTGAGATAATTAACGATTAGTTTTGCATAACAGACATTTAGTAAAAACAATAGCAGAAATGAATGTTTTCCAAAAATTTGCAGAAATGGAAGCTTTCAGCTATTTCCGATTTCTTTTAAAGTATAAAATGATAAAATATGTCACCAATATATTTTAGTTATTTGTCATATATTTGTCATACAATTTGTGATAAAAGAATCGGCGTAAAAACACCATACCGAAGTTAACGTTCAATTATTATCAGTAATTTTGTGCAACAATTAATCGCCGACTTAAATGTGTTTAACCCATTTTGGGGCGGGGACCCCTTTTGGTGTTTTAAACATTATGTTATAATTTAGCTGTTGAAAAATAGCAGATCTACAAGCTCATACGAGCTTGTAGGTCTGCTATTTTTGAAAAATCGTAAAAAATGTGGCGCAAATCTTTGAATATATATTCTTTCAAAGTGAATGTTTTTAAAGGGACACTTCACCCTTTTTGCAAAAGAATATATGTTAATGACGTTTAGAAGCTTTAGAACACTTTCCTGGAGATCTTTATGTGTGTAATATGTGGTTTTAGATATTTTAGATTGTAGCAGTGAGCCTGTTGTCTCTGATGTCATGGACACTGGGCTCACTTCCTTCCTGGACTACATGTTGTCTCAGTAAGACAGCTCTCCCCCTATCCACAAGGAGGAGCAGTGCACCAAAGAATTATGGGAATTGTAGTCCAGGAAGGTAGTGAGACCAGTGTCCATGACATCAGAGACAACAGGCTCACTGCTACAATCTAAAATAACTAAAACCACATATTACACACATAAATACCCCAAGGAAAGTGATCTAAAGCTTCTAAACGTCATTAACATATACTTTTTTGCAAAAAGGGTGAAGTGTCCCTTTAACTGGGGTCTAAATGTGTTTAACGGCGACAGCCCTACGAGGAGTTGGAGCGATGTCACGCAGACGAGGAAGTGGCCGTGGACCGGTGGCGCTGCAGCGGAGCCGCGACGGCGGCGCCCCCTGGTGGACAGGAGGAGGAGGAGGAGGAGGAGGAGGAGGAGGAGGAGAGAGGAGCGGGGGAGGGGGAGGAAGCTAGGAAAAAGACGAAGAAGCGAGAGGAGGAGGAGGAGGAGACCGGCGCCTCGTCGACGAACACCACCACCTCCTTTGGCGAGCTAGCCAGGAGGAGGAAGAGGTACGACTAGGGGGTTGGGCTCACAGACATCGTATTCATCACGATAACCGTGAATGCACATTCTATGATTTTGCCGTTCTATACATTAACCCATTCTGACCTGAGATCAGATTCATACGAGGTTTCCGCCGGACACACACTGGTCTGATTAACCCATTCTGACCTGAGATCAGATTAAAAAAATGTCAGTCGTTTTCAAAAATAGCAGACCTACAAGCTCGTATCGCGCCACTCGGTGGCGCGATATGAGCTTGTAGATCTGCTATTTTTGAATAGCTAAAGCATAACATGATGCTGACACCAAAATGGGTGCCCGGTCAGAATGGGTTAAAGGTATATTCAGTGATTTCACTTAATTCAAATATCACTTATTTTTTTTGTTTTGTTGTGATAATCCTCCCTACTATAGAGTGTGCTGTGACCATATAAGGAGTTCCTCCCTGTCCCCAGTTAACCCCTGGGGGGGGGGGGTCAAAAAACCTTAGGTTTCGTTTTTGGCTCTCTATCCTGATTGGACGAAAGGCTTTGCCACCTATAGCCAAAAACGAAACCTAAGGTTTTTTGAGTGAAATCACTGAATATACCTTTAATGTATACTTATTTTTCTATATCGCCCACCCCTTAGGTACGGCGGCAGGTTCTCCTCCTCCTCCTCCTCCGACCTTTACTACTCCACCTCCCCCCCGCCTCCTCCTCCCCCCCCACGCCCGCTCCCCCCCATCCCCTGTAGCAGCAGCAGCGCCGGAGGAGCCCCTCCTCGTCCCAACGTCTCGGCCAACGCGGCGCGGCCCGAGCGCTTCGACTGGCTCATCGCCTTCACGCCGGACGACGGCGGCGGCGGCGTGTTAATGGCCCCGCCCCCGCCGCCGCAGCTACCCCGACGCCGCCCCTCCGCCGCCCCCTCCCCCTCCCCCCCGCCGGGGGCTGCCACCGTGGCCAGACGCTCCCCCCCCGCGCCTTCCCTCCCGCCGCTGGTGGCCGCCGTCAGACGTACCTCCGATGCTGTCGCCCCCCCAACGCCCCCCAAGCTGCCCCAACGCCCCGCACCTTCCCCCCCGCTGCCCCCGCCTCCGCCTCAAACCAAAACACGCACCTCCTCCTCCTCCTCCTCCTCCTCGTCTTCCTCCTCGCCTCCGCTACCGCCGTCAACGTCGTCGTCCTCCCCGTCGTTGGCGTCCACGGGGTCAAGGGTCACCACCTTCAAGGTAAAATATTAAAAAAAATACTAAAACAGTCTGTAACAAGCAAAAAAAAAAAAACAGCAAGTTTTATTGAAACTGTTCTTTTGAAACTGTGTTGCCTTATTGTAAACTTGCTTGCTGCGGTGGTGGTCATTCATGTTCATATTTATTGTTATATTTATTGTCATGTCACTTATTGGTGTTAGTGTTACTTCTTAGCTTACGCATGTTTCATGATAAATGCTTTTATGTGATGTATTCCCATGCTTTTGTTCTTGCTTAATGTAAGTCGCTCTGGATTAAGAGCGTCTGCTAAATGCCTAAATTGTAAATTGTAAATTGTAGTGAATCACCTGCCCATGCAGTCGTCATCAGACAGTCACGTGATGTGACGACTGGGTTTAAAAGGGCGTTGTCACATAATATACTGCCGATTATCACCTGATGAAGGCCGTTCGTTCACGGCCGAAACGTTGTGTCTTATTTAAACCTGTGTGCGGACACTCTCCTCTCTTCACCACCTTCAAGGAGCTGCGTCTCCGGAGCAAGAACAACTCGGCGAACAGCCTGGCCACGGTGATCAGCAGCGACCCCGACCCGGACCCCTCCATCATGACGCCGGACCCCGACATCCTCTACAACCTGCGCTGGAGGCGCGAGACGCAGGGCGGCGACGGCAGCCAGTGGGAGTACACGTCCCAGGTAGGAATTATGGGCAAATTCATCTGTCGTCACTTTTGGTATCGGCCGATATTGGCCTTAAAATGCAATATCGGTATCGAATCGATATTCAAAATAATATATTGCTTTTAGCAGATATTTTTTATGTTTAAAAATAAATAAATAAAAGCCTGAAAAAGCCTTTAGTGGTGATGAAGGCTGCACATTTTCTGGGGAAGCTTTTAAAAGAGTCAACAAGTTGGAGGCAAGCTGTTTACATTGGGATATGAGCCAACATTTATATATATTATATAATGTTTATGTTGGGATATGAGCCAACATTTATATATATTATATAATGTTTACATTGGGATATGAGCCAACATTTATATATATTATATAATGTTTATGTTGGGATATGAGCCAACATTTATATATATTATATAATGTTTACATTGGGATATGAGCCAACATTTATATATATTATATAATGTTTATGTTGGGATATGAGCCAAACATTTATATATATTATATAATGTTTACATTGGGATATGAGCCAACATTTATATATATTATATAATGTTTACATTGGGATATGAGCCAACATTTATATATATTATATAATGTTTACATTGGGATATGAGAAAACATTTATATATATTATATAATGTTTATGTTGGGATATGAGCCAACATTTATATATATTATATAATGTTTACATTGGGATATGAGAAAACATTTATATATATTATATAATGTTTACATTGGGATATGAGCCAACATTTATATATATTATATAATGTTTATGTTGGGATATGAGCCAACATTTATATATATTATATAATGTTTACATTGGGATATGAGCCAACATTTATATATATTATATAATGTTTATGTTGGGATATGAGCCAACATTTATATATATTATATAATGTTTACATTGGGATATGAGCCAACATTTATATATATTATATAATGTTTATGTTGGGATATGAGCCAACATTTATATATATTATATAATGTTTATGTTGGGATATGAGCCAACATTTATATATATTATATAATGTTTATGTTGGGATATGAGCCAACATTTATATATATTATATAATGTTTACATTGGGATATGAGCCAACATTTATATATATTATATAATGTTTACGTTGGGATATGAGCCAACATTTATATATATTATATAATGTTTACATTGGGATATGAGCCAACATTTATATATATTATATAATGTTTATGTTGGGATATGAGCCAACATTTATATATATTATATAATGTTTACATTGGGATATGAGCCAACATTTATATATATTATATAATGTTTATGTTGGGATATGAGCCAACATTTATATATATTATATAATGTTTATGTTGGGATATGAGCCAACATTTATATATATTATATAATGTTTATGTTGGGATATGAGCCAAACATTTATATATATTATATAATGTTTATGTTGGGATATGAGCCAACATTTATATATATTATATAATGTTTATGTTGGGATATGAGCCAACATTTATATATATTATATAATGTTTATGTTGGGATATGAGCCAACATTTATATATATTATATAATGTTTATGTTGGGATATGAGCCAACATTTATATATATTATATAATGTTTACATTGGGATATGAGCCAACATTTATATATATTATATAATGTTTATGTTGGGATATGAGCCAAACATTTATATATATTATATAATGTTTATGTTGGGATATGAGCCAACATTTATATATATTATATAATGTTTATGTTGGGATATGAGCCAACATTTATATATATTATATAATGTTTATGTTGGGATATGAGCCAACATTTATATATATTATATAATGTTTACATTGGGATATGAGCCAACATTTATATATATTATATAATGTTTACATTGGGATATGAGCCAACATTTATATATATTATATAATGTTTATGTTGGGATATGAGCCAACATTTATATATATATTATATAATGTTTATGTTGGGATATGAGCCAACATTTATATATATTATATAATGTTTACATTGGGATATGAGCCAACATTTATATATATTATATAATGTTTATGTTGGGATATGAGCCAACATTTATATATATTATATAATGTTTACATTGGGATATGAGCCAACATTTATATATATTATATAATGTTTATGTTGGGATATGAGCCAACATTTATATATGTTATATAATGTTTATGTTGGGATATGAGCCAACATTTATATATATTATATAATGTTTATGTTGGGATATGAGCCAACATTTATATATATTATATAATGTTTATGTTGGGATATGAGCCAACATTTATATATATTATATAATGTTTACGTTGGGATATGAGCCAACATTTATATATATTATATAATGTTTATGTTGGGATATGAGCCAACATTTATATATATTATATAATGTTTATGTTGGGATATGAGCCAAACATTTATATATATTATATAATGTTTATGTTGGGATATGAGCCAACATTTATATATATTATATAATGTTTACGTTGGGATATGAGCCAACATTTATATATATTATATAATGTTTATGTTGGGATATGAGCCAACATTTATATATATTATATAATGTTTATGTTGGGATATGAGCCAACATTTATATATATTATATAATGTTTACATTAGGATATGAGCCAACATTTATATATATTATATAATGTTTACATTGGGATATGAGCCAACATTTATATATATTATATAATGTTTATGTTGGGATATGAGCCAACATTTATATAAATTATATAATGTTTATGTTGGGATATGAGCCAACATTTCAATAATGGTGCATCCCTAGTTTTGGAACAAAGAGGCATTGCTTTTTTCCCTTAAATTCAGTGTTTATAAGCCTTTTTTTTATCAGAATGGTCAAAGTTATTATAATATATTTAAGGGTGGGTGCTCGGCATAGGCGGAGCGCCTGGTTCCCCGGGCCTGTTCGGAAATCGCACTAGGTATAGAGCAGGGGTCAGCAACCTAAGATGTTGAAAGAGCCATTTTCGACCAAAAATAAATTCAAAATCTATCTGGAGCCGCAAAGAAAATTACGCATTATAATGCAGCTTGCCAAGCTTTATTATCTCCCGGGTTGCAACGAAACTAGCAGAATGTAGCATGCTTTCCCTGGAAATGTCTTTCAACGTTACTTTTTTTGATGTTTGATAGCTTCTCACTGCAGATTAAACATACAGGCAGTCAATCTGCATTGGCTGTGAAGGCAAAAGCCTCTGTCCATGAACTGTTAAATCCTCTGTTACTATAGAGGGTTTCACGACAGGCCCGGTCCCCGAGTCCACACCCCCATTTTGGACTGAGGCCGATTCTAAAAACGCCTCTACATTTTCAGAAAAACTTCAAATATTAATGTCTCACCGGTACCTCCCTCCCAGGCCCACGAGGTGTTCAGTCAGCCGCCGCCCGCCCTGGCGTCCCTCGACGCCCTCAGGGAGATGCTGAGGCGAGACCAGGAGAAGAAGCAGGCGGGGGAGGTCCGCGGGGGGGGCGTGGCCGGGGGGACCCTCCTCCGGAGCGACTCGGAGGAAGTACGTAACGTATACTGTATTCTGATTTATTTTATTTTATTTATTTTAGAAAAGCAATTATAACCCATTCTGAGCGGGAACCCCTTTTGGTGTTAGCATCATGTTATGCTTTAGCTATTGAAAAATAGCAGATCTACAAGCTCATAGCGCGCCACAGAGTGGCGCGCTACGAGCTTGTAGGTCTGCTATTTTAGAAAAATCGAAGAGCGACTGACATAGAAGACATTTTTTTGAATCTGATCTCGGGTCAGAATGAAAACTGTCAGGATGTAGAAGACATTTTTAGAATCTGATCTCGGGTCAGAATGAAAACTGTCAGGATGTAGAAGACATTTTTAGAATCTGATCTCAGGTCAGAATGGGTTAATACAGCATTATAATCAGCGATTCAAGGATTACACAGTAAAGTCCAAAGACTTATTTCCACTGAGGTCCTCTCACACTGAACTGAACAACACTTTAAAATACATCACAGATTCATAACAGTACATATACATTATACATACACAACACAACAAGTACGTCCCTGTACTCATAGTTTCTTTAGTACATGCAGATAGTACACACACACACACACACACACACACACACACACACACACACACACACACACACACACACACACACAGATGCTATTGAACACCCTTTACGTCTGTGTGTTGTTTTCGAAAATATTGAACCAATGGAAAGTATAGTACTAAAAACACGCTTTGGACAAAACCTCTTAACTCCATTGGACCCTCAAACCGTCCGCTAAAGCACCTAACTCCACCACATAGCTCCCCCTCTCATGCAGGTAATATGTAAAGTCACAACACTTTGATGAGGCCGTATTGCTTAATTGTTTTCAAAATATACGGTTTGAACATTTTGGAGTTAGGTGGTTTTCTTCCCGACAGCACAGGTTTGATGTATTAACGTGTGTCGTTCTTGCTTACTGTAAGTCGCTCTGCATTAGGTGTTTTTATTTATTGTAAATTGTAGTAGGCATAGTAACTTTTCTTATTTTGTTTTTACCAGCTGCAAGCTGGTCAATATTAGATTGTGAAAGTCCCGACAGGAGATCATTTTCTGCTGAGCCTGCTCTGTCACCAGTTGGCAACGCTGGTTGCCAAGCCTGCATATTTCCAGCCTAACGTGGATTCATTCACAGTTGCTTGCCTGGTTTGGTTTTTGGAGGCTGCTTAGCTTATTTCTGTCACGACAGTTGCCACCACTGGCAACAACCCATAACATCCCATCGTCTGCATGGCATGGCTAGTCGAGCAGTTCTGATTGGCTGCCTCGTCTCCAGCCATGTTGCCTCAGAATTCTTTAGGGTCACTAATTTGAGCATAACAGCGGAGCGCAGCTAAAAAGTGGCATAACGTCAGCAGCAGACCCACAGATAATAATAATGCAGGCTTGCAGCTGGTAATTAATTGATTTAATCAATTTGGGCTCGTTTTAAATTAACATTCAGTAGATGTTCTGTGGTTTGGGGTTTTCTGGCTCAAACAAGTGCTCTGATCTTCCTGTGGTTGTAGATGAGGTCATAAAACCTAAAAGAAAAACGAAAATAAATAAATGAAAATTAATGTCCTGAAACCTTTCATCGTGACACAGCCCTGCAAGGAGGTCCGCGGGATCCCCAGGATCGTCGAGGAGGAGAAACAAGCAACAACATGGAGAAAAGAGGAGGAGGTGGAAGTGAGAGGAAGAGCAGACGGAGGAAGGACAGTGGAGTCCAGATCGACAGGTGAGTTTGGGTTCTGCGTATTAGCGCCATCTGCAGTAGTTTGGGTTCTGCGTATTAGCGCCATCTGCAGTAGTTTGGGTTCTGCGTATTAGCGCCATCTGCAGTAGTTTGGGTTCTGCGTATTAGCGCCATCTGCAGTATATTGGGTTCTGCGTATTAGCGCCATCTGCAATTGTTTGGGTTCTGCGTATTAGCGCCATCTGCAGTAGTTTGGGTTCTGCGTATTAGCGCCATCTGCAGTATATTGGGTTCTGCGTATTAGCGCCATCTGCAGTAGTTTGGGTTCTGCGTAGCGCCATCTGCAGTAGCGTCTCCAGTTTGGGTTCTGCGTATTAGCGCCACCTGCAGTAGCATCTCCAGTTTGGGTTCTGCGTATTAGCGCCATCTGCAGTAGCGTCTCCAGTTTGGGTTATGCGTAGCGCCATCTGCAGTAGTTCGGGTTCTGCGTATTAGCGCCATCTGCAGTAGCATCTCCAGTTTGGGTTCTGCGTATTAGCGCCACCTGCAGTAGCGTCTCCAGTTTGGGTTCTGCGTATTAGCGCCATCTGCAGTAGCGTCTCCAGTTCGGGTTCTGCGTATTAGCGCCATCTGCAGTAGCGTCTCCAGTTTGGGTTCTGCATAGCGCCATCTGCAGTAGTTCGGGTTCTGCGTATTAGCGCCATCTGCAGTAGCATCTCCAGTTTGGGTTCTGCGTATTAGCGCCACCTGCAGTAGCGTCTCCAGTTTGGGTTCTGCGTATTAGCGCCATCTGCAGTAGCGTCTCCAGTTTGGGTTCTGCGTATTAGCGCCACCTGCAGTAGCGTCCAGTTTGGGTTCTGCGTATTAGCGCCATCTGCAGTAGCGTCTCCAGTTCGGGTTCTGCGTATTAGCGCCACCTGCAGTAGCGTCTCCAGTTTGGGTTTTGCGTATTAGCGCCACCTGCAGTAGCGTCTCCAGTTCGGGTTCTGCGTATTAGCGCCATCTGCAGTAGCGTCTCCAGGAATTACATTTTGGGCAGGCAAGATGTGTCGTCGTTGTCGTCCTGTCCCGCCCCACCCCCGCACAATCAGAAGCACTAAAAGTTTTCAAAGAGATATATAATACCTGCCAGACGAGTAGGATACAGAGGCTGAAAGGCAGGGTGATTGAGGGGTCGTGCTCCATACGCACAACGGCCAGTCCGATGCCCACTAATAGTTCTCAGGTCTGGG
This sequence comes from Protomyctophum parallelum, assembly GCF_964188405.1. Lineage (NCBI taxonomy): Eukaryota > Metazoa > Chordata > Actinopteri > Myctophiformes > Myctophidae > Protomyctophum > Protomyctophum parallelum. The sequence goes on along the minus strand of NC_139698.1, from coordinate 6,682,086 downwards.
GTTTGTCCTCAGTGTTTTTCTCAGTGTATGGATAATTGGACGGGCAGAAATGGATCTGGACAGGCCTGTCCTCGCCTTATTGTAGATACGCCACTGGCCATCTGTGACCTCGGTCTCTGTGACCTCGGTCTCTGTGACCTCGGTCTCTGGCCACTGGCCATCTGTGACCTCGGTCTCTGTGACCTCGGTCTCTGTGACCTCGGTCTCTCCGCCGTAGCTAAAGGGACTCGCAGTCACGGAGAGTATTTAGCATCTGGCGGAGCGCTCTCTCACCCTGACCTATTTATCGCCTCAAAACGGTAAAGGTATACTGTAGTCCCAGGGAGCGTACGGATGTCTTTAGTGAGGATGGAGTGGTACAATTAGGGGGCCGTGTCCAGAGAAAAGCTCTCTTTTTTTCCTGCTGTCAGTGCCTTTCTGCTGCATTTCTAATTCTGTGGAACAGAATTGCTGGAGTGCAGCATTGGATTTCAGGACTTCCAATGTTTGGAGAGGAGGGTTGGGCATCAGCGTATCCTCACATACATCCTGACTAGGGATGGGACGATAATCATTACTTATAATTGTTTATTGTTAACGGAATATCAGACTCACAATCAAAAATGGAAAGAAGTCGAAGTCCAGATCAAGTAAAAGTTCAAAAGTGTTGAGAACACAATCACTAGTTTATTACAAGACCGGTCCTGGAGCAGCACAACACCGGAGTATCATGACAACTCCCAATTACAGGTTTCCATCCTCTCTTATACAATTCGAGAGGGTTCCAAAAGAATAAAAATACACATGGTTGAAAATGCAACAAGACACTTCTTTAACACATAGCCTTATATGGTTTAGCATACTGTTGTTCTAGTCTGCTAGTCTAAACACAAATAGGTTGTTGACTGCTGGTATAACAGGTGGAAGAGTATTTTCTCTGTCAACAGTTAGCTCACAACATAGACTGAAATGTCATTTTCCCATTACATTATCGCGATAATAAATAAAATAAAAATAGACACTCACAATAATTGTGATTCAACCATTTCAATGGATAATAAAATAAAATAAAATAATCATGATCTCAACAGTCTCATTCTGTATCGGCCTACAGAAAAGAAGAATATAAATTAAAAAAAATAATAATAATCATCCCAGTCAGTCCCACAGTGGTACTATTGTAGGCTATAGATAATGACCTATGGCTATAGATGTAAGACGTAATATTGACCAGCCAGCGCTCTCTTTACTAAGCACATCAGTATAGGATCATCATCCAGGCACCATGTTCTCTCTTTACTAAACACATCAGTATAGGATCATCATCCAGCCACCATGTTCTCTCTACTAAACACATCAGTATAGGATCATCATCCAGCCACCATGTTCTCTCTTTACTAAGCACATCAGTATAGGATCATCATCCAGACACCATGTTCTCTCTTTACTAAACACATCAGTATAGGATCATCATCCAGCCTCCATGTTCTCTCTTTACTAAGCACATCAGTATAGGATCATCATCCAGCCACCATGTTCTCTCTTTACTAAACACATCAGTATAGGATCATCATCCAGGCACCATGTTCTCTCTTTACTAAACACATCAGTATAGGATCATCATCCAGCCTCCATGTTCTCTCTTTACTAAGCACATCAGTATAGGATCATCATCCAGCCACCATGTTCTCTCTTTACTAAACACATCAGTATAGGATCATCATCCAGCCACCATGTTCTCTCTTTACTAAGCACATCAGTATAGGATCATCATCCAGCCACCATGTTCTCTCTTTACTAAACACATCAGTATAGGATCATCATCCAGACACCATGTTCTCTCTTTACTAAACACATCAGTATAGGATCATCATCCAGCCACCATGTTCTCTCTTTACTAAACACATCAGTATAGGATCATCATCCAGACACCATGTTCTCTCTTTACTAAGCACATCAGTATAGGATCATCATCCAGGCACCATGTTCTCTCTTTACTAAGCACATCAGTATAGGATCATCATCCAGACACCATGTTCTCTTTACTAAACACATCAGTATAGGATCATCATCCAGGCACCATGTTCTCTCTTTACTAAACACATCAGTATAGGATCATCATCCAGACACCATGTTCTCTCTTTACTAAGCACATCAGTATAGGATCATCATCCAGCCACCATGTTCTCTCTTTACTAAGCACATCAGTATAGGATCATCATCCAGCCACCATGTTCTCTCTTTACTAAACACATCAGTATAGGATCATCATCCAGCCACCATGTTCTCTTTACTAAGCACATCAGTATAGGATCATCATCCAGCCACCATGTTCTCTTTACTAAACACATCAGTATAGGATCATCATCCAGCCACCATGTTCGTAAATGGGTCAAAACTAGTGACCGATTTGCCGTTCCCTCCACTATGCTGGACGGTAATGCTGTGTGACACAGTGCCGGGGGAAGTGTGTGTGTGTGTGTGTGTGTGTGTGTGTGTGTGTGTGTGTGTGTGTGTGTGTGTGTGTGTGTGTGTGTGTGTGTGTGTGTGTGTGTGTGTGTGTGTGTGTGTGTGTGTGTGTGTGACATTAATACATACAGTATTTGCAAATTTGTTCTCTGCATACCAATCGTAATTATTAGGAGCAGTGTGTGTGTGTGTGTGTGTGTGTGTGTGTGTGTGTGTGTGTGTGTGTGTGTGTGTGTGTGTGTGTGTGTGTGTGTGTGTGTGTGTGTGTGTGTGTGTGTGTGTGTGTGTGTGCAACAGAAAGAGAGAGAGAGAGAGAGAGAGAGAGAGAGAGAGAGAGAGAGAGAGAGGAGGTTCCATTCAAATCAGTTAAATTCTATTATGTATGGGGCTGTCAATAAGATAGGACTTTTCTGTGTGGATGTATGGGGGCTGTCAATAAGATAGGACTTTTCTGTGTGGATGTATGGGGCTGTCAATCAGATAGGACATTTCTGTTTGGATGTATGGGGCTGTCAATCAGATAGGACTTTTCTGTGTGGATGTATGGGGCTGTCAATCAGATATAGGACATTTCTGTTTGGATGTATGGGGCTGTCAATCAGATAGGACTTTTCTGTTTGGATGTATGGGGCTGTCAATCAGATAGGACTTTTCTGTGTGGATGTATGGGGGCTGTCAATCAGATAGGACTTTTCTGTTTGGATGTATGGGGCTGTCAATCAGATAGGACTTTTCTGTGTGGATGTATGGGGCTGTCAATCAGATAGGACTTTTCTGTGTGGATGTATGGGGCTGTCAATCAGATAGGACTTTTCTGTGTGGATGTATGGGGCTGTCAATCAGATAGGACTTTTCTGTGTGGATGTATGGGGCTGTCAATCAGATAGGACTTTTCTGTGTGGATGTATGGGGCTGTCAATCAGATAGGACTTTTCTGTTTGGATGTATGGGGCTGTCAATCAGATAGGACTTTTCTGTGTGGATGTATGGGGCTGTCAATCAGATAGGACTTTTCTGTTTGGATGTATGGGGCTGTCAATCAGATATAGGACTTTTCTGTTTGGATGTATGGGGCTGTCAATCAGATAGGACATCTCTGTGTGGATGTATGGGGCTGTCAATCAGATAGGACATCTCTGTGTGGATGTATGGGGCTGTCAATCAGATAGGACATCTCTGTGTGGATGTATGGGGCTGTCAATCAGATAGGACATCTCTGTGTGGATGTATGGGGGCGGGGCTGTCAATCAGATAGGACTTTTCTGTGTGGATGTATGGGGCTGTCAATCAGATAGGACTTTTCTGTGTGGATGTATGGGGCTGTCAATCAGATAGGACTTTTCTGTGTGGATGTATGGGGCTGTCAATCAGATAGGACTTTTCTGTGTGGATGTATGGGGCTGTCAATCAGATAGGACTTTTCTGTGTGGATGTATGGGGCTGTCAATCAGATAGGACTTTTCTGTGTGGATGTATGGGGCTGTCAATCAGATAGGACATCTCTGTGTGGATGTATGGGGCTGTCAATCAGATAGGACATCTCTGTGTGGATGTATGGGGCTGTCAATCAGATAGGACATCTCTGTGTGGATGTATGGGGCTGTCAATCAGATAGGACATCTCTGTGTGGATGTATGGGGCTGTCAATCAGATAGGACATCTCTGTGTGGATGTATGGGGCTGTCAATCAGATAGGACATCTCTGTGTGGATGTATGGGGCTGTCAATCAGATAGGACATCTCTGTGTGGATGTATGGGGGCTGTCAATCAGATAGGACATCTCTGTGTGGATGTATGGGGGCTGTCAAAGGCCAGAAAGTAGTTCTCGGTAGGCGTTCCTTCCTGGAATGATGAAAGTCACACGCATACCGTCTATTGTCCTCCCCACCCTGAGCAAAACATGTCCTGTGTGACGGTCACCGTAGCAACGGCAACACCCTTTAACCAATTAAACTCTGCCATCTGCCTTGAGCCTGTTGAGGGGAGAGAGAGAGAGAGAGAGAGAGAGAGAGAGGGGGGGGGGGGCAGAGGGAGAGAGAGAGAGAGAGACAGAGAGAGGGGGGGGGGGGGGCAGAGGGAGAGAGAGGTGAGGAGAAAAATCTCTGCACTCAAGTGTCAAGATGAGGTCATCCTTCTGTATTCTGATGATAGAAGCATGATGGTGATGTCATTCTTATCTATATCGGAGGGGGGGTGGTGAGGTCATCCTTCTCTATATCAGAGGGGTGGTGAGGTCATCCTTTGTCCGCGCGGTGGTCGTTTTGGGATCTGGAGGAACCGGACCGCTATAGTAGGGAACGGTTTAGGAACCGGGACCGTTAAGAGGGAGTCATTAAAGGAACCGGAAGGATCCCAATGTACCTCTCCAGTGATGGTTCATATCAGATTACATGCTGTAGCTCACATAGTGCTGTACTGCTTATAAAATAAGCTCTCTCATGGAGGTGTTATGAATAGGGTCTTAGAGCCCAAATGACGTAGGGAGAAACATGCAGTGTCAGTCTGTCATCATTGGATGGCATCAGTCAGACATCAGTCAGACTTCCAGAATGTTCTCGCATGTTCGTTGTTGATGACGTCAAAAGGAAGACCTCGGAAACACTATTGTTTGCGATCCATAAATCAAAATACAGAGACGGACAGTCTGATAAATAAATGTTAATTTGTCATGGTGTGGTGTTGACCTTCCAGACGGCCGCCCTGACTGACCGTGAACAGAGTTCACTGGAGAAAGTGGAAGTTTATGGGGGGGAGACAGTGTAGGAGAGACAGACAGTAGGACAGCTGAGAGGGAGACAGTGTAGGAGAGACAGACAGTAGGACAGCTGAGAGGGAGACAGTGTAGGAGAGACAGACAGTAGGACAGCTGAGAGGGAGACAGTGTAGGAGAGACAGACAGTAGGACAGCTGAGAGGGAGACAGTGTAGGAGAGACAGACAGTAGGACAGCTGAGGGGGAGACAGTGTAGGAGAGACAGACAGTAGGACAGCTGAGGGGGAGACAGTGTAGGAGAGACAGACAGTAGGACAGCTGAGAGGGAGACAGTGTAGGAGAGACAGACAGTAGGACAGCTGAGAGGGAGACAGTGTAGGAGAGACAGACAGTAGGACAGCTGAGAGGGAGACAGTGTAGGTCAGACAGACAGTAGGACAGCTGAGAGGGAGACAGTGTAGGAGAGACAGACAGTAGGACAGCTGAGAGGGAGACAGTGCAGGAGAGACAGACAGTAGGACAGCTGAGAGGGAGACAGTGTAGGAGAGACAGACAGTAGGACAGCTGAGAGGGAGACAGTGTAGGAGAGACAGACAGTAGGACAGCTGAGAGGGAGACAGTGTAGGAGAGACAGACAGTAGGACAGCTGAGAGGGAGACAGTGCAGAAGAGACAGACAGTAGGACAGCTGAGAGGGAGACAGTGTAGGAGAGACAGACAGTAGGACAGCTGAGAGGGAGACAGTGTAGGAGAGACAGACAGTAGGACAGCTGAGAGGGAGACAGTGTAGGAGAGACAGACAGTAGGACAGCTGAGAGGGAGACAGTGTAGTAGAGACAGACAGTAGGACAGCTGAGAGGGAGACAGTGTAGGAGAGACAGACAGTAGGACAGCTGAGAGGGAGACAGTGCAGAAGAGACAGACAGTAGGACAGCTGAGAGGGAGACAGTGTAGGAGAGACAGACAGTAGGACAGCTGAGAGGGAGACAGTGCAGAAGAGACAGACAGTAGGACAGCTGAGAGGGAGACAGTGTAGGAGAGACAGACAGTAGGACAGCTGAGAGGGAGACAGTGTAGGAGAGACAGACAGTAGGACAGCTGAGAGGGAGACAGTGTAGGAGAGACAGGCTCGTGTGGCCGGTAGAGTGACCGGATGCCAACCACAAGGTTCCCAGTTCAATCCCGGCCTCCCCAAAAGTTAGTGTTGAAGTGTCCTTGAGCAAGATGCATGTAATGTACAATCTATGCACCATTTTCCAGTAGGACAGCTGAGAGAGAGAGAGAGAGAGAGAGAGAGAGAGAGAGAGAGAGAGAGAGAGAGAGAGAGAGAGAGAGAGAGAGAGAGAGATGCAGTGTAAGGTGTGTTGGTTCTGTATGTAGATCATTCTATCTCTTGGCACTGATTTATCTGTACATGTTGTTAACATATTTAAGGTTCAGTCCCTCAGTGTGTGAGTCAGGTGTGTGTGTGTGCGTGTGTATGTGTGTGAATGTGTGTGTGTGTGTGTGTGTGTGTGTGTGTGTGTGTGTGTGTGTGTGTGTGTGTGTGTGTGTGTGTGTGTGTGTGTGTGTGTGTGTGTGTGTGTGTCTGCGTGCATGCGTGCGTGCGTGTGTGCACCTTTAAAAATCTATGATGTGGGAGGGGTGGGGGGAGGGGTGCCAGAAAAAAAAAAAGGAAAACAGGAAGTATCATGTGTTGGTTTCATTTGAGCAACAGTCAAACTCCATGCAGGTCTAACCAAGGTACGACTCTCTCTCTGGTCTCTCTCTGTCTCTCTCTCACACACTCTCTCTCACACTCTCTGTCTCTCTCTCTCACTCTCTCTCTCTCTCTCTCTCTCTCTCTCTCTCTCTCTCCCTCCCCCTCTCTCTCTGTCTCTCTCCCTCTCTCTCCCCCCCTCCTCCCCCTCTCTCTCTCTCTCTCTCTCTCTCTCTCTCTCTCTCTCTCTCCCTCTCTCTCTGTCTCTGTCTCTGTCTCTGTCTCTGTCTCTGTCTCTGTCTCTGTGTCTCTCTCTCTCTCTCTCTCTCTCTCTCTCTCTCTCTCTCTCTCTCTCTCTCTCTCTCTCTCTCCAGCTTGTATGGGTGCTGCTCTTAAATCAATCACAATGAGAATGAGTACAGGTGTGAGAGAGGCAGCGGGTGAAAGTACAGTATATGTTTAACAGTACAGTTACAGAAGGAGTCATACTGTAGTAGAGACAGAGAGAATGGAGAGAGGAAAGGAGCACAGGACTAACAGAGAGATATCAGGGTACAAAGTCCAATACCCTTAATGTGCTTGACTAAAAATAGCAACGTGGCACTATAAGGAAGGCAACAGAATGCTTCTTGTGCAGGTGGAAAACGTACACTGAAGTGTACTGAATCCTGTACTGTACACAACGTGCTAAAAACAAAAAAAGCAGGGTTATTATACTGTACTTGGTAATAATTCCCTCATTGACTTGTGCAAAGTGTTTTTCTCTCTCCCTCCACAAGGGACCAGATCTTATCCTGGACATTATTCAGGTTGTAAAAAAGAAAAAAACAATAGCGTCCTACGATAATACAGTTAATTATAATTAGAGATTGTAGGCTATAGATCACTGTAGATCGGTTGTTTAACTTGTTTGCCATCCTTTTCATATCAAGGTACATTATTTATTCTGCATTTGAGCCATGCAGCATGGGCCAATATTTCGTGACATTTTTAGCCTCTCAGACCCCAAAATCTCCTTGTCACAATTCCATGCTGTATTCATTTGATGTTGGTACCATTATAGGAGAGATAACAGGCATTTAATGCTGGTCAACATAACAATTCTGTTCTGGGAAAACCACCCAAAAAATAATTGGGTGGGAATTCTGTCCCGGGGGGAATGTCACCCACTCCGAGGGAATATCACCCAGCCGGAGTTCACGTATAGGACATGTTTTTGATCGATTGAATATAATATGTTGAACATTTAAAAGACACAGGCTGTACAGCTACTGTAGTTTAAAAACACGCCAAATGGATGATGACACACGGAACAAAAAGCCACATGCTTGGTTTTCTATGGTCCATTCGTCTCTCAAAAACACCTGGACCAAAACAACAGTGCAAAAAAAGCAAAAACCTAGATACAGTAGAGCAGGGGTAGGCAACCTTAGGCACCAGTGCCAACATTGGCACAAAGGAGGGTGATCACTGGCACACTGGCAAGTGTGTGAGAGAGTATTTTTGGTTTTAAATAAACTTTAAAAAGTTAAAAAGTCCCTCACATTAGTGTGTAAATTACATCCTGCATTCTACATTCATTAAAACTGAACTCTGCCCTGAGTCTAATGATCATTATAACAACGTGAAAGAAAATATTTAAAAAGAAGGATAAACTTTATATTTGTTGACAATCAAAATAAGTTGGAATTTTTCCTGTGGTGTCATTAAAATTAATTAATGTTGATATGGCACACTGACGATCTAGAAAATAAAAACATGGCACTTCATTTAAAAAAGGTTGCAGACCCCTGCAGTAGAGTACCCTTCTATTGTCAGTGGAGGATGAGGCTCTGAAGATGTAGGATCTCGACACTGGAAAAAAAACCAAGACGCCGGTATAATATATCACCACCGATGTCACCGTGCAGGCTGCATGGCCCTTTGATGTGTCGCGGTACGGCCGCACAAGGAACATTATACAACGGGTCGTTTCGAGGGAAGCAATCTGATTGGTTGAAACAGCTTCTAGCCGTTCCTTAAACCAGTGCAAAGGAACACCTAATACTCAAAACAAAGATTTCAGCTGTGTTTTTCTGCCAGGGCGCAGCAGACTCGGTGGCTATGTAGGCTATAGCTGGTTTCTGTTAATTGGGACATTTGTGGTTGTAGTGACTACATCTGTTCATTAAAAAAATATTCTTTTTTGGCAATTATCTTACAGCGCCACCTGGTGGTCACCAGTTTAGGCTCTGAGTGCCAATTCTCCCATCATAAAGAAAGAAAGAATTTGTAATTATATTATGCATGTAATGTGCATATCACTGGTATCTGGTGTACATCACCTGTACACCAGATTAGAGGAATTTTCAAAATATGGATGAAAACAAAATATATATATATTTGTTTTTTAATTCCCAAGGGGATACGTCTTGACGCCCGTGGCATCCATTACTTAATCTTGACGTTTATGGCTACTAAACAGTTTTCAGGGTAACTGTTGTACAATGTGCAATAGTACACTCAAGGGTGTTCTTTATTGTCATTAATGCATGCCTGCGGGTGAGTTCCTATGACACCACAGGCGTGCAATAATGACTAATAAAGAACACCCTCGAGTGTAATATCGCTTAATTGACATTTGCTACATGTCTAGGAGGGCATGCTGAGATCAAGGCGCACGAGATCAAGGAGTGTCGTCTGAAGCTGATGCTAGCCATCGTGTCCGACACCCTGAGCTCGCTGCCTGACTGACTGACTAATACCACTGGCACTACACAGTGTTTACAAATGGTCCCTTTTTGGCCTGTATAACTCACTCTGAGAGTGTACAAAATGGTCCCTTTTTGGTCTGTATAACTCACTCTGAGGCCCCTTTTCCACCGGTTGGTTCCCATTGGGAACCGGTTCAGTTCTTTTTGGTTTTTAGTCCATGAGCCATAGCTCCAAAATTGGTGGGCAAACTATACCCTGTATTAAATTGTTTATAGGATCAATACAAGTAAATGAATACATGATAACCCTTCCACAGTATAGCTTTTTCATAATTTTGCATATTTTCCTACATAATGCCTCATTTGCATATTTAAAAATGTAAAATTTGTAATACAATAAATCATTGTCTTCGTGTAAGTACTCAATTGGGGAAGTTTAATGGCGATAATAATCTAATATAGGTATGGTTTTGCACACTCAATTCATAATTAACGTTTCAATTTTGGAGCTCTGGCTCATGGACTAAAAAACAAAAAGAACTGAACCGGTTCCCACTGGGAACCAACCGGTGGAAAAGGGGTCTGAGAGTGTACAAAATGGAATATGCTCACTTATTTTGCCACTAAACTGAAGTCCTCCTGTGCTATAGTCACTGCGCTGGAAATGCATCCGTCAGATGCATTTCCCCCGGATACGATATATATTTCCGACCAATCACAACACGTGTTTCATTCACGGAGAATGTAAACAGATTTGTAAAGCGTATACTTCCGCCAAAATATGGCTATACTTCCGCCGATACACTCTACAGCGTAGCTCTTGCCTACATTACATTTTATTTATAATGCACTTTACATTTTAACCCATTCTGACCTGAGATCAGATTCATACGAGGTTTCCGCCGGACACACACTGGTCTGATTAACCAAATTCTGACCTGAGATCAGATTCTAAAAAAATGTCAGTCGTTCTTCGATTTTTCAAAAATAGCAGACCTACAAGCTCGTATCGCGCCACTCGGTGGCGCGATACGAGCTTGTAGATCTGCTATTATTATATAGCTAAAGCATAACATGATGCTGACACCAAAATGGGTGCCCGGTCAGAATGGGATAAACACATCTCTACAAAAGCACAAATATTTAAAAGGATAAAGATAAGAATAAAAACAATTAAAGGCTCATACATAGTCTGGAATTTCGGTGGTGGGGTGACCACCGGACTACAACATGACGTCACTGAGCCGCGGTGAAGAGCAAACCACCGCCACCGCTCCAGCCCTTCTTCTCTCTGTTTTTACTCACCACCGCTCAACGTTATTTCAGCTCCGGTGGTCAGCTCACCACCGGAGCGGTGGTCACCTCACCACCGAAAATCCAGACTATGAATAGGCCTTAAGGCATTCCGTGGTCACCTATACAGCGAAAAAGTTAAAAAGCACACAGCAGGACATCTAAATCTTTTAACAAGGCAGATGCCTCGTTAAAACAGGAAAGGTCACTAGACTCACCGCTACACTGCGGCGGCCTCCGACATGAAGAAAGCAACGGTTTGCTGCTTGCTGTCAGAAACAACCTCAACACTATATCAGTGTATCAGTTTGAGTACCGGCAGAAAATTAATTATAATGACCTTTTGTCAAAATGTATTTCCTACGAAGAAGTCAATTTTAATGAGATTAAAATTATGAGTACCAGCCTGCGTCCAGAATCAACGTCTACACTACAAAGAGAAAGGGAAATAAACCAAGGATATGTCCTACTTTATTTTCTGTATTGAACTGTCTTGTCTCAGTCTGCAATGCACTTCTGGATTAAAAACGAATTGGAGGCCCAGGCCGTGGCGTAACGGTCTGGGCACCGGACTGGTAATCCAGTCGCAGTGTGCCGCGGGTTCGACTCCCGAACCCGACACGGCCTTTACTGCATGTCATCCCCCCATCTCTCTCCCGTTTCCTGTCAGCCTACTGTCTGTCCCTTAAAAAATCAATAAAAGGCGTAAGCCGCAAAAAAAATATCTTAAAAAAAAAAAAAAAAAAAACGAATTGGATTTTATTGTAGTTTTTTTTTCTGAGTGGTGCAACCACTCCAAGGAACAGCAATGTCTGTGTTCACCTATGTGTTGGTTCACCAGTAGGGGCGCTGTTGTGCCAGAAACAGAGAGAGAGAGAGAGAGACAGTGCTGCACTGTTGCCTGCTAATGAGAGAGAGAGAGAGCGAGAGAAAGAGAGAAGAGGTGGGGGGAGAGAGAGAGAGGGGAGTTGTACCACTCAGTTCACATGGGTGTGATCTTTCTTATAATTGTATTTCTACTGTATCTAATTGTATTTATTTGTAATACGGTATTTTCATCGGCACTCTGTTAGCCGTTGCACTGTTGTTGAACTGCACGTGGTAATCAATGAATAATATCATCATCATCATCATACTATAATTCTAACAATGTCTGAGTGTGTATCCGTGTGTGTGTGTGTGTGTGTGTGTGTCCGTGTGTGTGTGTGTGTGTGTGTGTGTGTGTGTGTGTGTGTGTGTGTGTGTGTGTGTGTGTGTGTGTGTGTGTGTGTGTCTGTCAGAAACAGTGCCGTAGCTCCTTACTGCCTGCACCAATCACTCCCACTTTTCACACAGGCATTGACCATATGAATATGGAGGGCGTAACGAAGCCCTTTTTTCTATTTGACACATTAATGATTAAAGGTGATATAGACAAGTTTTCAGCCATAATTTAAAATATATATAAATGTATTCTTTTGGCCTTTTCCCCCTGTATCTTTCCCTATATTATGATGCTGAGGTGTTCTCCTGCAACAGCACACTCCCCCTTTTCCCCCCTGTGGCTGAATGTGCTGTTTATATCCACTACAGTTTACTACTCGGGACGTCGGAGGGGATTTAAACTTTTAGCCAATTGCAGCGCGAGGCTGTGACGGTGTGTTCAACCCAGCACTGCAGTATTATAATGAAAACGCGATGCGATTTCAATTGCAATGTATAATATTATCCCCATATCTTAGTTTCACTGACATTGTTCATGTGAAATAGTATGTTTATGATTTAATATGTAAGCCTATTGAAATTATGAGAATCGCTATGTATAGTGCATGGTTGGGTGGTGTGAAACTGATCAACACCAGCAGCAATAAGCACCCCACAGAACTCAGGATCCTTAGTCACAGAACAACTCAGACCCCAATAAAATCTCCTGGTTAGGCCTACATCAATATCGTTCTCGTTCATGTGGAGTGGGTTGTATGTGCTTTTGTTGAAATGGTGGAAGTGGAAGTGAGTAATAGTATTTCACCCTGCACCGCCGCGGTGACTGCCTGCCTGCCGGCCGGCTTGAAGCATGCATTCAACCCGTGCTCGCCAACGGTGACAGGCCGTCGCGGATCATCATAGCGATTTTTCTTCATTGCAATGAATAATCGTGGACAGAGTAGTTCACATGAATGAACGATGCTGTAGTGGCATGGGGCATTTCAGGGGCAATATGTTTTATATGCACTATTACAAATAAAAGAGAATTGAATTGAGAGCCAGTGAGCCTCCTCTACTTCCTACTTCCTCATTTGCGGGACTCTGTGTGATATTGCGATTATGCTACAGTTACCCTTAAAAAAACATGTCAACTCAATGTCATTGTTGTAACTAAGATATCGATATAAATTCATAATTTTGTAATGTCATATTTAGCCATACGAGCGCAATATCCATAGCGTCCGTCCCAGCAGCAACAACAATCCCATAGGCTGAAGTGACCTGGCTCAGCCAATAGAATGAGGGGGAGGGGGGTGGAGCTAGATATGCATTTGTTTGGAAACACTCACTCACTTCTGTGTACAAACACTGGAAACTTGTCTATATCACGTTTAATAATGAATTTATTAGTGAATTAAAAACGCACCGGGCGCAGTACCCCTATCTCACAACGGGTAAGGGCTAGTGTTGAATAATTAAGCAATATTACACTCAAGGGTGTGGTTTAACGTGATTATTGCCTGAAGTGAAGTGGCAATAATCACGTTAAACCACACCCTCGAGTGTAATATTGCAATTATACAACCCTTAAAACAAAAACAAATTGCTGAAAAAAAAAACATATTTTTTTAATGACAGATGTAGTCACTACGACAAGAAATGTCCCAAGAAACTAGCTAGCCTAGCCACCGAGTC